>NW_026652281.1:132499772-132840228 GCF_009828535.3 Hylobates moloch | reverse complement strand
CATAATGACAGGATCAGATTCACACATAACAATATTAACGTTAAATGTAAATGGGCTAAATGCTCCAATTAAAAGACACAGACTGGCAAACTGGATAAGGAGTCAGGACCCATCAGTGTGCTGTATTCAGGAAACCCATCTCACGTGCAGAGACACACATAGACTCCAAATAAAGGGATGGAGGAAGATCTATCAAGCAAATGGAAAACAAAAAAAGGCAGGGGTTGCAATCCTAGTCTCTGACAAAATAGACTTTAAACCAACAAAGATCAAAAGAGACAAAGAAGGCCATTACATAATGGAAAAGGGATCAATTCAACAAGAAGAGCTAACTATCCTAAATATATATGCACCCAACACAGGAGCACCCAGATTCATAAAGCAAGTCCTCAGTGACCTACAAAGGGACTTAAACTCCCACACAATAATAATGGGAGATTTTAACACCCCACTGTCAACATTAGACAGATCATCTAGACAGAAAGTTAACAAGGATATCCAGGAATTGAACTCAGCTCTAAACAAAGTGGACCTAATAGACATCTACAGAACTCTCCACCCCAAATCAACAGAATATACATTTTTTTCAGCACCACACCACATCTATTCCAAAATTGACCACATAGTTGGAAGTAAAGCTCTCCTCAGCAAATGTAAAAGAACAGAAATTATAACAAACTGTCTCTCAGACCACAGTGCAATCAAACTAGAACTCAGGATTAAGAAACTCACTCAAAACCGCTCAACTACATGGAAACTGAACAACCTGCTCCTGAATGACTATTGGGTACATAATGAAATGAAGGCAGAAATAAAGATGTTCTTTGAAACCAACGAGAACAAAGACACAACCTAAGAGAATCTCTGGGACACATTCAAAGCAGTGTGTAGAGGGAAATTTATAGCACTAAATGCCCACAAGAGAAAACAGGAAAGATCCAAAATTGACACCCTAACATCACAATTAAAAGAACTAGAAAAGCAAGAGCAAACACATTCAAAAGCTAGCAGAAGGCTAGAAATAACTAAAATCAGAGCAGAACTGAAGGAAATAGAGACACAAAAAACCCTTCAAAAAATTAATGAATCCAGGAGCTGGTTTTTTGAGAAGATCAACAAAATTGATAGACCGCTAGCAAGACTAATAAAGAAGAAAAGAGAGAAGAATCAAATAGATGCAATAAAAAATGAAAAAGGGGATATCACCACCGATCCCACAGAAATACAATCTACCATCAGAGAATACTACAAACACCTCTATGCAAATAAACTAGAAAATCTAGAAGAAATGGATAAATTCCTCGACAAATACACCCTCCCAAGACTAAATCAGGAAGAAGTCGAATCTCTGAATAGACCAATAACAGGGTCTGAAATTTTGGCAATAATCAATAGCTTACCAACCAAAAAGAGTCCAGGACCTGATGGATTCACAGCTGAATTCTACCAGAGGTACAAGGAGGAACTGGTACCATTCCTTCTGAAACTATTCCAATCGATAGAAAAAGAGGGAATCCTCCCTAACACATTTTATGAAGCCAGCATCATCCTGATACCAAAGCCAGGCAGAGACACAACCAAAAAAGAGAATTTTAGACCAATATCCTTGATGAACATTGATGCAAAAATCCTCAATAAAATACTGGCAAACCGAATCCAGCAGCACATCAAAAAGCTTATCCACCATGATCAAGTGGGCTTCATCCCTGGGATGCAAGGCTGGTTCAACATACGCAAATCAATAAATGTAATCCAGCATATAAACAGAACCAAAGACAAAAACCACATGATTATCTCAATAGATGCAGAAAAGGCTTTTGACAAAATTCAACAACCCTTCATGCTAAAAACTCTCAATAAATTAGGTATTGAAGGGACGTATCTCAAAATAATAAGAGCTATCTATGACAAACCCACAGCCAATATCATACTGAATGGGCAAAAACTGGAAGCATTCCCTCTGAAAACTGGCACAAGACAGGGATGCCCTCTCTCACCGCTCCTATTCAACATAGTGCTGGAAGTTCTGGCCAGAGCAATCAGGCAGGAGAAGGAAATAAAGGGTATTCAATTAGGAAAAGAGGAAGTCAAACTGTCCCTGTTTGCAGATGACATGATTGTATATCTAGAAAATCCCATTGTCTCAGCCCAAAATCTCCTTAAGCTGATTAGCAACTTCAGCAAAGTCTCAGGATACAAAATCAATGTACAAAAATCACAAGCATTCTTGTACACCAATCACAGACAAACAGAGAGCCAAATCATGAGTGAACTCCCATTCACAATTGCTTCAAAGAGAATAAAATACCTAGGAATCCAACTTACAAGGGATGTGAAGGACCTCTTCAAGGAGAACTACAAACCACTGCTCAATGAAATCAAAGAGGATACAAACAAATGGAAGAACATTCCATGCTCATGGGTTGGAAGAATCAATATCGTGAAAATGGCCATACTGCCCAAAGTAATTTATAGATTCAATGCCATCCCCATCAAGCTACCAATGACTTTCTTCACAGAATTGGAAAAAACTACTTTAAAGTTCATATGGAACCAAAAAAGAGCCCGCATTGCCAAGTCAATCCTAAGCCAAAAGAACAAAGCTGGAGGCATCACGCTACCTGACTTCAAACTACACTACAAGGCTACAGTAACCAAAACAGCATGGTACTGGTACCACAACAGAGATATAGATCAATGGAACAGAACAGAGCCCTCAGAAATGATGCCGCATATCTACAACTATTTGATCTTTGACAAACCTGACAAAAACAAGAAATGGGGAAAGGATTCCCTATTTAATAAATGGTGCTGGGAAAACTGGCTAGCCATATGGAGAAAGCTGAAACTGGATCCCTTCCTTACACCTTATACAAAAATTAATTCAAGATGGATTAAAGACTTAAATGTTAGACCTAAAACCATTAAAATCCTACAAGAAAACCTAGGCAATACCATTCAGGCCATAGGCGTGGGCAAGGACTTCATGTCTAAAACACCAAAAGCAATGGCAACAAAAGCCAAAATTGACAAATGGGATCTCATTAAACTAAAGAGCTTCTGCACAGCAAAAGAAACTACCATCAGAGTGAACAGGCAACCTACAGAATGGGAGAAAATTTTTGCAACCTACTCATCTGACAAAGGGCTAATATCCAGAATCTACAATGAACTCAAACAAATTTACAAGAAAAAAACAAACAACCCCATCAAAAAGTGGGCAAAGGACATGAACAGACACTTCTCAAAAGAAGACATTTATGCAGCCAAAAAACACATGAAGAAATGCTCATCATCACTGGCCATCAGAGAAATGCAAATCAAAGCCACAGTGAGATACCATCTCACACCAGTTAGAATGGCCATCATTAAAAAATCAGGAAACAACAGGTGCTGGAGAGGATGTGGAGAAATAGGAACACTTTTACACTGTTGGTGGGACTGTAAACTAGTTCAACCATTGTGGAAGTCAGTGTGGCGATTCCTCAGGGATCTAGAACTAGAAATACCATTTGACCCAGCCATCCCATTACTGGGTATATACCCAAAGGACTATAAATCATGCTGCTATAAAGACACATGCACACGTATGTTTATTGCGGCACTATTCACAATAGCAAAGACTTGGAACCAACCCAAATGTCCAACAACGACAGACTGGATTAAGAAAATGTGGCACATATACACCATGGAATACTATGCAGCCATAAAAAATGATGAGTTCATGTCCTTTGTAGGGACATGGATGAAACTGGAAAACATCATTCTCAGTAAACTATCGCAAGGACAAAAAACCAAACACCGCATGTTCTCACTCATAGGTGGGAATTGAACAATGAGAACTCATGGACACAGGAAGGGGAACATCACATTCCGGGTACTGTTGTGGGGTGGGGGGTGGGGGGGGGGCGGGGACAGCATTAGGAGATATACCTAATGCTAAATGACGAGCTAATGGGTGCAGGAAATCAACATGGCACATGGATACATATGTAACAAACCTGCACATTGTGCACATGTACCCTAAAACCTAAAGTAGAATAAAAAAAAAAAAAAAATGAGAATCAAAAAAAAAAAAATTGTAATTTGAATTAAATTAAAAAAAAAAAAAAGAATTCGAGATGATTACCAGAGACTGATCTGCTTTGAGGCTAGAATGAACTTGTAGTAATGCTCAGTTCACCTCCTTAAGCTGTACTCCTCCTACAGTGTAGTGCTGTACAGCTTTCAGCTGAACATCTACTCTGTTCACCATGCTCATTATCCCAGCATGTCCTCAACACTAATCTTTGTTTCTTCAACACTCCCTCCCAGGTATTTAGACTTTTAGCTTAGTTTTATTCTTTCTCTCTGTTTTTTTTTTTTTTTTTTTTCAATTCTGCTTCCCACCTTATTCAACTTCAGAACTCAGCAAATGTGTTGAGGGGAAAACAGGCAAACAGGCTTTATTTGTTTTTCTCTTTAAAAACTGACGTTTTGGCTGGGCACAGTGGCTCATCCCTGTAATTCCAGCACATTGAGAGGCCAAGACAGGCAGACTGCCTGAGGTCAGGAGTTTGAGACCAGCCTGGCTAACATGGTGAATCCCTGTCTCTACTAAAAATACAAAATACAAAAATTAGCCAGACGTGGTGGTGCATGCCTGCAGTCCCAGCTACTTGGGAGGCTGAGGTAGGAGAATTGCTTGAACCCAGGAGGTGGAGGTTGTAGTGAGCTGAGATCACACCACTGCACTCCAGCCTGGCCAACAGAGCAAGACTCTGTCTCTTAAAAAAAAACAAAAACAAAAAAAAACTGACATTTTATTATATAATCAGAATGCCGTTAATATAACTACCAACTACCAAAACTAAAAATAATTGCTTGATATTATAATTTACTATCTAGTCCATATACTTAAAAACATTTTTTTATTTTGGATTCTTCATAATTATTATTTTGGTTTCAGGGGTACATGTGCAGGTTTGTTACATGGGTATATTGCATAATGCTGAGGTTTGGAGTATGAATGGTCTCGTCACCCAGGTAGTGAGCATGGTATCCAACAGGTAGTTTTTCAGTCTATGCCCCAGCCTCCCTAGTAGTCCCCAGCATCTATTGTTTCCATTTTTATGTCCAAGCATATTCAATATTTAGCTCCCACTTATAAGTGAGAGCATGCAGTATTTTGTTTTCTGTTGCTGCATTAATTTCCTTAGGATAATGGCCTCCAGCTGCATTCCTGTTGTTGCCAAGGATATTATTTCATTCTTTTTCATGGCTGCATAGTATTCCATGGTGTTTATGTGCCACATTTTCTTTACCCATTCCACCACTGATGGGCACCTAGGTTGATTCCATGACTCTGCTATTGTGAATAGCTCTGCAATAAACATACAAGTGCATGGGTCTTTTTGGTAGAACCATTTATTTTCCTTTTTGTATATACCCAGTAATAGGATTGTTAGGTCAAATGGTAGTTCTGCTTTAAGTTCTTTAAGAAATCTCCAAACTGCTTTCCACAGTGGCTGAACTAATTTGCATTCCCACCAACAATGTATAAGCATTCCCTTTTCTCCACAGCCTCAACAGCCTGTTATTTTTTTACTTTGTAAAGTAGTCATTTTGACTAGTGTGAGATGGTATCTCATTGTGGTTTTGATTTGCATTTCTCTGATGACTAGTGATGTTGAGCATTTTTTCACATGTTTGTTGGCTCCTTGCCTGTCTTCTTTTGAGAAGTGTCTGCTCATGTCCTTTGTCCATTTTTTAGTTGGATAATTTGGTTTTTGCTTGCTCATTTAAGTTCCTTGTAGATTCTGGATATTAGACTGTTACCGGATGCATACTTTGTGAATAGTTTCTCCCATTACATAGCCTGTTTATTCTGCTGACTTTTTTTTTTTTTTTTTTTTTTTTTGCTATGTAGAAACTCTTTAGTTTAATAAGGTCCCACTTGTCAATTTTTGGTTTTGTTTTCATTGCTTTTGGGGACTTAGCCATAAATTCTTTGCCAAAGCTGATGTTGAGAAGGGTATTTCCTAGGTTTTCTTCCAGGATTTTTATTGAGGTCTTACATTTAAATCTTTAATCCATCTTAAGTTAATTTTTATATATGGTGAAAGGTAAGGGTCTAGTTTCATTCTTCTGCATATGGCTAGCCACTTACCCCAGCACCATGTATTGAATAGGAAGTCCTTTCCCCACTGCTTTTGTCAACTTTGTTGAATAACAGATAGTTGTAGATGTGTGGCTTTATTTCTGGGCTCTCAGCTCTGTTTCATTGGTTTATGGATCTGGTTTTGTACCAGCATCATGCTGTTTTGGTTACTATAGCCTTATAGTATAATTTGCAGTGGGGTAATGTGATATTTCTGGCCTTATTCTTATTGCTGAGGATTGTTTTGGCTATTTTTGCTCTTTTTGCATCCATGTGAATTTTAGAATACTTTTTTCTAATTCTGTGAAAAATGACATTGGTATTTTGATAGGGATAACATTGAATCTGTAAAATGCTATGGGCAGTATGGCCATTTTATTAATACTGACTCTTCCAAATTCATGAGCATGGAATATTTTTCCATTTATTTGTGTCATCTGTGATTTACTTCAGTAGTGTTTTGTAGTTCTCCTTGTAGATATCTCTTATCTCCTTGGTTAGATATATTCCTAGGTATTTCATTTTTTTGTTGCTATTGTAAATGGGACTGTGTTCTTGATTTGGCTCTCAACTAGAATGTTATTGGTGTATAGAAATGCTACTGATTTTTGTACATTGATTTTGTATCCTGAAATGTTACTGAATTCATGTATCAGTTCCAGGAGACTTTTGGTAGAGTCTTAAGGGTTTTCTATGCATAGAACCATATTATCAGCAAAGAGAGATAGTTTGACTTCTTTTTCTACTTGGATGCCTTTTATTTTTTTCTCTTGCCTGACTGCTCTGGCTAGGACTTCCAGTACTATGTTGAATAAGCGTGGTGAGAGTAAGCATCCTTGTTTTGTTTCAGTTATCGAGAGGAATGGTTCTAGCTTCTGACAGGCTGTATTTTGAAGTTCCTCAAGTTACCTTCCTTCCCATTCTGACTCTGTTCCATGAGACCACCTTAAGTTCAGCAGGCTTTTCTTTCCCATAACCGTAGCCCTCTGCCCAGATGTCCACATTCAGAAATAGCAAATATTCCCAGGAAAAAAGTAGGGAATCATCAGCTCAACTTTCCTTGGTTTTCCTGTCTCTGAAATTGTAGCCGTTCTAATCATCATGATTTCAAAACCTCTTTGATATATTTAAGCAGAATTTTAAAAATGATTATCCATATTTTCTACTTGTTTTCCAAAGAAACATTATTCTACCACAAGTCATTCCGTCCTATTCAGAACCCTTATTATATTTTTGTTTATTGTAGCATGTAATAAAGTCCATCAATTCTTTCAAAGGGTGTCATGAAAGACAGACAGGTATGAAATTCTTATATTAAGTACCTGAAAAGAAGTTTGCACAGTGCAAAGGAATTTACAATACTACTTAGAGTACTATAAAATTACTGTCTTGCAGCCTAAGATTAATGCTGCCCTGAGTATGTATATCACAGGCTTTTATATAAAAGACACAGAGGAACAATGAAGAATATCTGTTATTTCCAGCAATAAATCTTGATGCATAGACCTGAAGGAAGAGGTCTTTCATACCAATTCTATAATATAATGAAGAAATGATACAGTCAAGTTCCACATTCCTCATGCTTTTAGGGTTTAGAGTTTCTTTTCAAAATCTGTATATTTAGAAGAGAGTCACTGATATTTTTACTAAAATATGGTAAATCACTTTGATATAGACATGTCATATTTATAAAATTCTTAATAACATATCATTTCAGGGGCTTGCTTTTATACCTTCCTACTTAAACTTGCAATTATAGATCTGGTCATTGTCTCCATGCTAGCATTTAAACAAAGAAACAAAAATTATTCTGATTCTCTGGAAGTTTAAGTTTTCCACATTCGTTCATAAAAGCAGTCAAGAAGAGTAAGAATGTAAACTTGTCTCTTTCTTTCTAGGGTATATTCTTAACAAACACGCTATCTTGGGTAACTTTCTACCTTTTCTAAACCTACAGTCTTCTTGATGTAATTAAATTTTTCCATCTTATTAGCAACAGAAGACCTATGGTAATATCTTATAAAACTAGAAAATTTCCTCTTAATTCTAAAAACATGAGAGTAAAGCTTCGTTTCAGCATTTGAATCGTACGGGTTTGTTTCAATTTATTAAGGCAAACATAAGGTCAACATCATATGCATGTTTTTTTCAGAGAATATAATCAAGGTAACTTGATCCTTATTGCTCTCTGAATTTACGCAAAATACAAAACACATGCGGTAAAGGTAATCTATACTCCAGCTAACATGAAAAAGAAGAACTACTAAGAAAATTGATAAGGCCGGGCACAGTGGCTCACGCTTGTAATCCCAGCACTTTGGGAGGCCGAGGCGGGCGGATCACGAGGTCAGGAGATCGAGACCACGGTGAAACCCCGTCTCTACTAAAAATACAAAAAAATTAGCCTGGCGTGGTGGCGGGCGCCTGTAGTCCCAGCTACTCGGAGAGGCTGAGGCAGGAGAATGGCGTGAACCCGGGAGGCGGAGCTTGCAGTGAGCCGAGATTGCGCCACTGCACTCCAGCCTGGGAGACAGAGCGAGACTCCGTCTCAAAAAAAAAAAAAAAGAAAAGAAAATTGATAGTATACACTGGGATACAGAACAATGGATTAAAAACAAGGGACCTAGCTTCCAGGTCTGGTTTCGTCAATTACTAACTTTGGGACGTGTGGCAAACAATTTAACTTCTACCAACCTCTGAATTCTTATCTATGAAATGGGCCTAAAAACTTCTAACATACTTTGTGAGGTCATTGTAAGGACCAAATAAGAAGGAGTTTTTTAAAGTATTATGCTTTGAAAACTGAGAAATCACTATGTAAATGCAAGAATCACTATTTGTATAACTTTAAGAGGCATTTTTACCCTATTTCAGAAAACAAACTATCTTCAGGCACTTGAAAACCTTGTCAGCTTTCATTTGCATAAAATTATTATTATAATTACAAATTATTTTCATGTATTCATTAAAGCAGGTTCATCAGGGCATCTATTAGGCAATTCTTTATTAGCTTAATTCAAATTATGTATATGAAAGTAATAAAGCTGTGTTTCTCTTTCAATAATAATTTCAGAGGGTCTCCATTAATCCAGCTAACCGAAGTATTAGTCTAAATTTTATGCTATCTGGATGTGGGAGAGAAAAGCCTAAAGCTGCAAAGTTAGTTCAATGCAAATTTCAATAAACAGTAACACATTTTAATTACAATATCTAAATATTGTGAACATGCCTGATATTTTATTTTGCTATTGCCATTTCACACTTAAGAAACAAAGCCTATATTCAAAAAAAGAGAAAGGAACATTAAGCAACATGACCATGTACCATTAAGTAACATGAAGAAACCAGAACTCATAACTCCCTGGTCTCCAGCTAATTTTACAATCTTGATAATCCCTACGTGCCTACCTGAATTATCAACAGTAACAGAAACAGGTAAAAATATACTTGTATCCTTATATATCTACATGGCAAATTTTAAAAGTTTGTCTCCCTTTACAGTCTATGATCTTGTTTCTTTTTCTCCTTCCAAACGCTTTCTCCAATCACCCTAGCATTCCTTGACCATGCCAGGTATTTTGACTGTTTTATGTCTTTGCTGTTCTCTTGGCCTGAACTATCATTCTCTGCCCATTAAAATCCTTCTTGATCTTCAGGCTGTGAAATCTGGCCTTCCTGTGATTTCACAAGATGTTCTGCCTAGTGATGGGTAAACTGTTCACCTATCTGCCCCTACAAATAAAGTATAAGTCCCTTGAAAGCAAAGACAATGTCGTATTTATCTTTCTATTGTCCACACACCATAATACTTGGCATATGCTTAAAAGGCAATACTTTAATTGCACATTTAAATGAAAAAATAGATGAATGAATTAATGAATGGTTGCTATAGAAGACCTAGTGAAGGACATAGTATCTTAAAGTGATACAGACTGATCTCTATAACCTAGCATACATATAAAGAAAATTCAAATTATAAGAATTCTACCTAACATAGATGTATCTTGATATAGAAATAATATTATCCAATCTTAATCTGGTGTGAAAAACTTGGATATTATCACATAAAACTTGATTCAATTATTCACATAAAACTACCCTGGACATAAAAGACTAAAAAGATTTACGTTCCATCAATATTCTGTCATTCTTCATGTCTCTCCAAGACATTTTTAATGTTTAAAATTCTTCAGTAGCTTGATCTATGGGAAAAAGGAACTAGCAATAAAACAACAATAGAATACTTAAACTATTTAAGAAACATTATTTTGAAGTAGAAAGTTATTAAAAACCATGTTTTGAGAAAATGTTGCATGTGAAGAAATCTTCCCAATAAGTGTATTAATTGAAAAAATAGAATACTCTTTATTTTTCAGGGTAAAGAGTCACACCTATATATTTTTTATGTGTCTAGAAAAACGGCTGACGTTAAAAGTGGATATCCTTGGTTGGTGAGAAGTTAGGCAAGTTTTCTAAAATTTACTTCGAATTATTTTTCAAATTTTCCAAATGTTCTAAAAGAGGATTTTTTGGTCATTATTATCAGGACAAAATACCTATACAATTTTGCAATATTAATGAGAAAAAAATCTATAAAAGCTTTAGGCAAAAGACAGAATGGGCATGATTATCCCTGGAGAATCCAGTGTGCCCCTAGCTTACTGTGCGAATCTAAGCAAGCCATTTACTGCTTACAACCTCCATTTCTTTATTTTTAAAAGGAAGTGCTGCAGTAGATGGGTGTTCCGGTGCCATGTAGCTATAAAAACCCTGGGATTCTAAGCAAAAAGCAAATAGCTTTCAAGAGCCTTGGCAATCTGCTCCATCCGTTACAACAGACAGGACATAAACAGGAGCCAAGAAAATAAGGAAACTAAAGTAGCAACTGGAAGAACCACAACACTCCCCCAAAGACCAAATACTATCCTGTTGAAACACCTTCGCCCACATTCCTTCCATTCGCAGAGTGGCCAAGTGTCCCTTGAGCTGATTCCCTTGAAAGCTAATTAATTGTATGCTGCATGGGGCATCCTCACGATGCTAAGGAGTCTTTTGGAAAGGGAACATAAAAGTGATACTAAACAATAATATGCGATTTATAGTCTGGATGTGGCACATACTGTATTGGCTTACTTTTATTTCACAGTTAATCTCCCAGCTCACAAAAGTTTTATCGGATTGGAGGCATGTGCAGTATTCCCTTTATAACATTTTATAGTCCCTTGCTATTTTCAGGGGTTTGTTTTATAGGCACAATTTGCTGCTTTAATCTCACCCAATTGTCATGTTCTAAATCATGGTGAATAAAAATGTCCTAAAAGAAGAGATGTGCTGAGGGTAGTACTTAATTACACTTAGCTCCTGGTTTAAATGTGATCTGGGCATTGCCAAGTCCAGGGCACAGAGTAACCAGCCACGCAAATCTGCATAAACCGATGCAAGCCATTACTGGGCTTTTAATAGCAAAGCCCGCTTGCACTCTGATGGTACTTTGCTGGCATTCTGATGAAGGTGGGTCCTCCTGTCTTCCATCAGTATCTGTGCAAATTAAGGCAGCTAATGAACTAGCTCCAATTGCTAATGTTCTCAAAGTGGGCAAGCACAGGTTTTGTCTTTAAGCCTATCATTGAACAAGGCAATTTCTGGGATGTCTCTTAGAAAAGCTCCCTAATTCTCATTCAGCCAAATGCTATTGATGATGAATATTAGTGTGGAAAGGCCATTCATTTCTAGAAGTCAATTATGCTTTATTAAAATTAAGGAACGCTTAAGCTTAAAACATACATAACCTGTTTATTATGTTCTCTCTTTAGGTGTGTGGAGGAGGAAGATGACAGTAAGAGAAGCGATGGTGGTCCCTGACAGCTCTAGTTTTTTGTATTGCCACCATATTTTGCCTAAACCTGATTCCTGATAGCATGCACCTCTTTCCCTTTAGTAAAATATTCCTCCTTTGTTCATCCTGATCTATGTCCCAAACTTTTTTTTAATTTAAGCTTGTTAAATACCCCAATTAATCTCTACACCACCATGACTGTTTCAGGAATGGGTTTGTGACCCAAAGTAAGCCAATTCCAAGTCTGCCCAGGACGTTTCTGCAGAAGAGATGGCCACTGGCTGCTTAGGTAGCTAAGCTGGGCATATGTGAACTTGGGACTGTTTCTGCCTGGGGCTGGTGCCAAACAGGGAGACAGATATTCTAAGCATGTAAAAGCATCTGGGTCTAGCCATGGCTAACACAACATCACTTGAGTTCCATGAGCCAATAAATCCTTATTTTGTCTTAAACTTGTGGGACTTCAGTTTCTGTTACTTGCAACAGAATGAGCTCTGGCAAAAAGGAGATATTGCAAATGGAGCACTGCATTTTGTTCCAAAAAGCAACACTATTCACACTCTTTTTTCTTTATTGAACATTTCCTAAGCAGCACAGTTAGAAAATATGATCACATATTCCAAACAGATGTCATGAATGACAAATATTATTTTCACATACCCCAACGTAACATTAGTGAAATCCCTAAGGGCCAGTCCAGCACATAAATGGGAAAAGTATATGGTAAACAGTAAATAACTGGAAACTAGCAACAGTCATAGTAATAATATCTGGACCACACAGGTTATTTACACTGAAAAAGTCTTCATTTATAGCTCTATTGATCTTCTGGTAGAACTTGTCTTGCTCTTTATATATAAATATACTAAAGTACTAGCAGGGTATTTTTAAAGAGACTGGTGACAAAGTCAGCCTGAGTTATTTTCACATATGTGTTTGTACTTTTACCACATATGTGTGCATATGTAATAAAATATATTGGTTTGTATATTTTAAAATTTACCTTTATAGTATATTCTTTTGAGACTTCAATTTTTTGCTTGAATTTGTGCTTTTAAAACTTTGTCCATGGAAAGGGAAGGGGAAGAAGAGGATAGGGAGAGTATGGCCAGTGGGTACAAGTTTACAATTACAAAGAAAGAAGTTCTGGTGTCCTATTACACGGCATGGTGACTATTGTCAACAATAAGATATTGCACAGCTGGAAGAGAGGATTTTGTATGTTTCCACCACAAAGAAACAATACATGTTTGAGGTGATGGATAGGCTAATTACCCTGATTTAATCATTACGCGATGTATACAGGTAATGAAACATCACATTGTACCCATATATGTACAATTATGTGTGCGTTAAAAATTTAAAAATAAATAAAATTTAAAAATAAAACTTGTCCGTGAAGAGGGACAAATTGATAGATCTCATTCATTTCAAGATTTCTTTAGTATTTCATTGTGTGCGTAAATCATGATTTATTTATGAATTTCCTTATTATGGTCTGTCAGATATTTTCTATGCATCATTCATTCATTACCACAAAGAGTTTTCCTATGAACACCGTGCTATTACACATATCTCTTATGCAGACTGTGTACGAATTTCTCTGGGGTATGTGCCCAGAGATGGATATAGGAGTCATGGGATATATTCAACTTCAAACTCACTACAAATTCATAATAAATTGGCTTCCAAAGTGGATGGGTCCATTTACATTCCCATCAGCAATTTTAAAATCTTGAATATTAATGAGAAAAAATAGAATCCTCATAAATTAAAAAAATAAAGTCATATTTAAAAAAACTCACGATGGTGAAAGAACGAGGGATACCTACCTAGCTTAAAACTAGTATGTATAATCTGACCAATTTTATCATTTTTTCCTTATTTATAGCTGATATTTAATGCATACATTCACAACTTTTGAAACGCTTTTAACATATACTCTTGTGTGGGTACTGGAAACAAGGATTCAGGCAAGAAGATGTAGAAACATGGGAAAAAAAAAAAAAAAAAAAAAGGAGCTCTTACATCCAATTGTACAGCCAGAACCAACACAGCCCCATGGAAACACTGCCACATCTTGCCCCTCACCAAGCCTAACCACAACCATCCTCTAAATGGTCTCTCCCAGCTGCCTCCCAAGTGATCCTGCTAAAATCCATGTAGACTGTAACTCTGCCCTGCTTAAAACATCTCAGGGACTCCTCAGTCAAATCCAAAACGGCATGGCACTACTGACACCTTTGGCCCACTGTGCTTACCTTCCTAGCTTCACGGCTTACTGCTCACCCTGAAATCCTCTATGCTTCAACATCACTCAATGGTTTTTAATTCTGCCCCCTGTGTTTTTAGCCCCAGGTCTTCAGACATGCCCTATTTCCAATCCACCACTTGCTTGGACTAACTCCTATTCCTTCTTGTGGTAACAGATTAGATGTGAGTCCCTCCTGGAAACACTGTAACCCTCAAGGCCTAGAGGGGTGCCAGGCTCTCAGAGCACCCCGGGCTTCTGCCAGCCCAGATTCCAGTCCCTACGTGGCATATGGCCTCATCTTTATTTGTTTCTTCTTATTGGACTAGAAGGCCCTTTCTGAGCAGGGACCGATGCCTGTTTGCTGACTACAGTGGCTCATATTCATCATCAGCAAATATCTTAAAGATCTAAGCTGTGTAATGGCATGGCCTGGAGCCATACAGTGGACATCATGAGGAGGGAAGACCAAGAAATGATGCTAAACCCTCTCCTTCTCTCCATGTTCAACCTGTCTTGTTTCCTCTTGCATACATATAGCTGTAGATTGTTCCTGTATCTTTGTTACTACCACATATCGTGTTCAAAATACATACTCATTTCCACAAAGGGAAGAGAATGCTTTAGGTGAGCTTCTACTTTTCTGGAATTGGAGATCTAGAGAGGGAAATGTCTGATAGTGCTGCAATGTTATGTTCAGCATAAATTAATTCCAAAGTGAACAAGTGTTATTACTATTAATTGAGGACAATTAATCTCTCTTATTCTAGGTTGTTTAGTTTCATCGTGTTCCATTAATTCCCATTATGACAAATACAGAATGCTTTCAGTGACTATGTTTTCAGAGTTTGTAAAAAAAAAAAAAAATTCCTTTTTAGATCTTCACTCTTAAAGATATGGGAATTCTGTACTAGGCCAAATCAGTCATTGGCAGCTAGATTATCTGTTATCAAGAGAAGCCCCACAGGTCACGGAAGCCCAGAATTTTAGATGATACAAGTTCCACTTAATCATGAGTCATCCATGAATTCAAGTAAACCACCAACTTAAAAAAGTCCTTTAAATTGTGCTGGTATTTCTGTCATTCGTCCTTCTTTGTAAAACTCTCCCAAGCTTTAATAGTGTGTGGAGTGGAACACTAAATTTCCCACCAAAGGCACTCACAATTATGGAGTTCTCTTCTGTACATATAGCACATACATGCATGATTTACATTTATTGTGTCATTTAATCTTCAAGTTGCTTCAGAAAAATAGATACTTATTTCCCAATTTTCACATGGCAGAAGTGAAGTTCAGACAGGTAACAAGCTCTCCCTATGCCCTCCACCGAGTCATTCTCGTGTCAGATGAATCCCCTGATTTTAGGCAATTCTTATTTGAGTGGACTGAAACCTATCTCCTTATGAATCATTTTTTTTTTCCAATCTCTTACAATAGCAGTCCCCAACCTTTTTAGCACCAGGGACTAGTTTCATGGCAGATCATTTTTCCACTGACCAGGGTGAAGAGGGGGATGGTTTGGTGATGAACTGTTCCACTCAGATCATCAGGCATTAGATTCTCATAAGGAGCACACAACCCAGGTCCCTCACATGCACAGTTCACAATAGGGTTCATGCTCCTGTGAGAATCTAATGCCACTGCTGATCTGACAACAGGCAGAGCTCAGGCAGTGATGCTCACTTGCCCACTGCTCACGTCCTGCTGTGCAGCCTGGTTCATAACAGGCCATTCTACAGTCTGGGTTTTAGAGATCCCCTGCCTTAGAACATTTAGGGAAAAAACTCCTTTTCAGTATAAGAGTTCTTACCATATAAAAGGTGTGCTGTCACCCCCATGAGACAGTTACTGCAATCACTACTAATAATGAACTAGTCTGTATTTCTTCAACTTATCTTCTTTCTAAAGGAGGTTTAGGAGTGGTTTAGAAGTGTTTTTTTTTTTTTCTTCAAATTTTTTGTAGCAGCCAAATTCTTTTTAAAATGGAATCTTTCATGAAAGCCAAATGCATATTAAGAAAAATAAAAATGAGGCCGGGTGCGGTGGCTTATGCCTGTAATCCCAGCACTTTGGGAAGTCAAGGCGGGCAGATCACCTGAGGTCAGGAGTTTGAGACCAGCCTGGCCAACATGGCAAAACCCTGTCTCTACTAAAAATACAAAAATTGGCTAGGCATGGTGGCGGGTGCCTCTAATCCCAGCTACTTGGGATGCTGAAGCAGGAGAATCACTTGAACCCAGGAGGCAGAGGTTGCGGTGAGCTGAGATCATGCTGCTGCACTCCAGCCTGGGAAACAGAGCAAGGCTTTGTCTAAAAAAAAAAAAAAAAAAGAAAAGAAAAATGAAAAAGTATGGCTGTGATTGAAATGAATGTGGAAAACCTGTAGTTACTCCATCCACTCTGCTCTTCCCTCCATAAGACCCCTCTTTCAAGGCAAACCATAAGGAATCTCTGCATTTCATGGTATGCAAGGGTGGCTACTAACTATACTCTCTCCTAGTCTTTCTTTTCCTAAGATGATGTCCTGGACTGACCTTAATGATCAAGTAGTTTGAAGAATACAAAGATTAAGAATAATTGAAAATAGGCCAGGCAAAGTGGCTCATGCCTATAATCCTAGCACTTTGGGAGGCCGAGGTGGGCTGATCACTTGAGTCTGGGAGTTTAGGGCCAGCCTGGGCAACATAGCAAAACCCCATCTCTACAAAAAATACAAAAAAACAAAAAAATTAGCCAGGCATAGTAGTGCATGCCTACGGTCCCAGCTACTCAGGAGGCTGAGGTGGGAGGATCACTGGTACCCAGGAGGTCAAGGGTGCATTGGGCCATGATCATGCCACTGCACTCCAGCCACAGTGACAGAGTAAGACCTTGTTTCAAAAAAGAGTAATTGAAAATACTTATTCGGTTAAAATGTGGTTTGTAAAATATCAAGACATAGACTAAGAATCATACCAAAGATTTCCTTCTTCCCATGTCCTTCCCTGTGAGGGTTTGCGAGGTACGATGAGAATCCCTGTGTCCTTCCGTGCAAGGGTTTGTGAGGTGTGATGGGAATCCCCAAAGCACCTGAAGTCAGGAGACCCATATGACTCCATGTCTTACTTACCAAAAAATCTTCAACAAAAACATAGCAAGGGGATATTCCCTTTTTGATAATTTCCTAAAACCTAAGAAACTGATTAAAACTGCTTCTTAACTTTTAGGAAACCTGACTTCTCTACAAAAATCAGGCCAGATGATGTCTATAGTGATGTATAAGCCTAAAATTCCATCATTTTAATAAAATTGAAAGTCTCACTTGACTTCTGAAAGAAACTGAACACATAATAAAAGCTTAAACACACAAACAGGAAAAATAAGCCAGCATGGTGAACCTTAATACTCAAACTGTAGCACTGTGCTGAAGAATGACCAAGTCAGTGGTGTGATAATTACAGGTGCTTGTACAAAGTGTGAGAGACATTTTGATAATGTCAGACTCATTATATCATAGAGTGTTATCTTTCTCAGAGTCCTTTGGGGTCTTTTATTCCCATCAAATGAGAGGTCAAAAAATTTTCTTTATTCCAAAGTGTATTATGAATACAAAAAGTTTGAGAATCACTGCTAGAAATCAATTTTAATTGACTAAATCATTCCTATTCAACTGTGTATTTCTAGAAATCATGCTTTCACCTTTGCACCTAATGAAACTGCATTCCACCTGCCATCATTATGGAATGCCATCTCATCTGAAGTGCTGGTGCTCTCATCAATTCAAATGCCACTGCATCTCATTTCCAAAGAGCAGCAAGACAAGTAATTCTCAGCAGTCGTGAAGGCACCAGATGGAAATTCAAGAGATAAATAAGTACATTTATACTGCAGCGGGGGATTTCGAATTTTCCTTTCAAATAGAGCCAATTAAGATACAGGAACTCTGACATGAGTTCCGCACAGAGAAAGAAAAAGAATACACCATCTATGTCACTACTTTAATTGGCTCCACAAAGACAGTATTTTCTAACTATCTGAAATCAAATCCTGCTGGAGCACATAAAATTTACTCAGATATGTAGATAACACAACATGGCTCTAAAGACCACAAAGCTTTCCCAGTGTCTTTTTAAAAAGTGGCCATGTCAAGCTGTTTAGGGGAAAGAACTTGGTGTCATGCAATGAGCTAATCTTCCATGCTATAATCAGATGGAGAAACAGAGAATCCAGAATTTGTTTACATTGTTCCTGTGCATTTAGAAAAAAAAATGGACATATCATACAAATCTACTAAGAGATTATCCAGGTTTATTCTAGTGTCTTAATTCCTGCAAGTCTAAGAATAAAATTTTTTTTCAGTGAATTAACGTGTGTCCTTTTAGAATTGTTAAAAATTGCCCCAAAGTTTATATAAATGGGAAAATCATAAAAGAGGAAACCTGAGTGCCCAGTAGATATGAGAAAGCACTCAGATTTTCTCTTAATAAAAAAATACAAATTTTAAAAATTGAAATATGATATCCCTTCATACCCACTACAAAAGCAAATATGAAAAATCACATCATACCAAGTGTTGGTAAGGATGCAGGAGGGCAAGAATTACTGAGGGGACTGTCAATTTGAACAGCTATTCTGAAGGTCAGTCTGGCCATTTTCAGACAAATTAGATATATATATGCACTATGGCCCAGGAGTCTAAAATTTCATTATCTGCTCCACAAAGTTTCTCACATAGATTCTCAAGAGGTTTATAAGGGAACATGTACAGGATGGTCAACACAGATAACATTTTTTAAGGTAAGATGAGAATAGTGAGAAAACGAATAAGTACAATGTAGGATACTTATTACAGAGCACAGTATGGAAACAACATACTAGGTTTACAACAACAAAATAGATTTCAAAAACAGTTCTGAATAAAACGATTTTTTGGTTTTTTTGGACAGTGTATCGCTCCATCACCCAGACTAGAGTGCAATGGCAGGATCACAGTTCACT
The DNA here is from genome assembly GCF_009828535.3 of Hylobates moloch. Taxonomy (NCBI): domain Eukaryota; kingdom Metazoa; phylum Chordata; class Mammalia; order Primates; family Hylobatidae; genus Hylobates; species Hylobates moloch. Next base: position 132,821,023 of record NW_026652281.1, on the reverse strand, counting down.
GCAGCCTCAGCCTCTCAGGCTCTAGCAATCCTCCCACCTCAGCCTTCCAAGCAGATGGGAGCACAGGAATGCACCACCACACATGGCTAATTTTGTACTTTTTGTAAGATGAAGTTTTGCCATGTTGCTCAGACTGGTCTTGGACTCCTCAACTTAAGTGATTCACCTGCTTTAGCCTCCGAAAGTGGAGTCTGCATGTGGATAAATATTTTTTAAAAATTAAAATATGGACCCAGTGCTCAGGTTTTGACAATTCGGTTTTACCAGGCATGAATAAAATATATATGGAGAATGTAAAATATGAGAGTAAACATACATTCCAGTAGAGACACAGAGTCTTATTCCAACAGAGATGGCAATACAATTTTCCCAACAAAATTCAATTTATTTTGAGAGATCTTCTTTTAGAATTGGCTTCAAAGGCCCTGGCCCTTTATTTTAGAAATCCTTAATGGTGGAAAAGTTTGTATCTGAAGAAGGTAATTCATTTTTGAGTGCCTATTGCCAAAGACATAAAGTAGCAACTTCTGTTAGTATAATTCTTTAAGGTTTATAAAATATGTTCACAAACTCTAGCTCTTTTAGTAATACGTTTCAGAATTAGATAGAGTCAGAGAAAAAAGTAATAATCAAGTAGGAAGACTTGCTAGAGGCCTGATAATAAAATAGTAAAAGCAATTTTAGAACATACCTTGAAATGGGTCTGGAGATGAAGGCTAAACCAAAACTGTTCCAAATGCATTTTAAACAGTGGTTGCAATAGCTTAAAAATAAATGTGTAGCCTTATAACCTCCTGAGGTAATAAAATTAGATGCGTAGGCTCTGGCATTTCTGTGTTAAAAATATATTTCTTTATATTTTAAATACTGAATGTTCACACAACTGGTAGCCCTTTTAGCACTGCTGTAAGGGAGGACAAAAGTGGCTAAGTTAAAAATTCTGGGTTTTATTCTCTTCTCTTCCAATTACAGACAATTTTTCTGGATTTCGTCTTTTGAAAAGGAAAATTTGTGGTAATGCAACTGATATATTAGGAAACAATTTAAGTGTAATAGAGAATATTGCATATGCATGAACTCATTTTTTTCCACCAAAAACTACTATGCTGGAGGAACACAGAAAACTCCACTCAGCTGAACTAAGCCATGCAAGACACAAAACATACACTTCAAATATCTACCAGCAACCAGTTTACCATGTGCATTATCCTAGAATGCTGTGTTTTGCTATTCTTTGACATTTGTGAACTAGCCTACATAAAAAATGCCCTTTCGACACATCCTTCATGTCTAAGTATCCAGTTTCAAAAAATGCCAAGAAGTACATGCAAAAGGAAAGTTGTAAGATTTGAGAAGAAACTCAAAATGAGCATTTTAAAAGAAACAAAAGAATATATGTCTCTCTAGAGCAATAGGTATAAAGAAATCCACATTAAAAACCATGAGAGACAACGTTAGAAAACTCAAGAAAATGTCTATGGCTGGAACAACTTCCAGCGCCGTGAATTCAGTAAGGACCTGCAAGGCCTGTAAATACAGAAGAGATGGAAACATTGTTGAGCATATGGATTGAATACCAAACAAACACACAAAAAAACTCAGAAACAACCTTTTTCACAAAAAGAAAACACCATCTGTATAAGAAGACCATAGCCAGAAATGGCCAAATCATGCCATCAGTGGCTCCTTTCACTGCTAACAGTGGTGGGTTTGGTGGTTTCAAACATTTCTAGGGCCAGGCACTGTGGCTCACAACTGTAATCCCAGCACTTCGGTAGACTCAGTGGGGTAGGTCGCTTGAGCCTAAGTTTTAGACCAGTCTGGGCAACATGGTGAAATCCCATCTCCAGCAAAAAAAATACAAAAATTACCAGGGTGTGGTGGCATGTGCCTATAGCCCCAGCTACACTGGAGGCTGAGGTGGGAGGACTGCTTGAGCCCAGGAGGTAGAGGTTGCAGTGAACCATAACTGTGCCACTGTACTCCAGCCTGGACAACAGAGCTACATCCTGTCTTAAAAACAACAAAAAAAAAACTACAAATTTCCAAAGCCTTCAATTGTTTGGTGAAGCTAAAGTGCAGATAATAAAGCTATAAAAGAACTTGTAGCAACAATATAGATATTAATTGAAAAAGGTGGTTATATACTGGACCAAATTTACAACTTTGATGAAGTATGTACCAAATATAAATGTATGCCATGAAAGACCTATTCTAAAAGGCAGAAAACCATATTCCAGAATTTAAGGCTGCAAAAGGTCATCAAGTCTGATAATGTTTCTTCCACCATTTCCCAACAACTCACAAGCAGGAACCCTTTTCTTGTCCATCTCCAACAGCAACACTTCAGATCTTTCTCAAGCTAAGGTGTCATATTTATTGAAGTATTCATGGATAAAGTTATAGTAGTGTTTTTATGAGGTTGCTACCTTTGATGTTTCATTGATGAAGTGTGATTGTGGTGCCCATAACCCCATTTGTCCCATAAGCTCTTGGCTTTTATTGGCTGACTTTGTATAATGTGGTGATTTTTTAAAACATGTGGTTCATGCCATAGTATAACTGACTATACTAACTCTGTGAGTCTATAAGGAATATCTGTTAGTTTTGTCTCATAAGATGAGCAGACATTTTGCCAGAAAAATCTCAGAAAATTTGCCTTTCAGAAAACTATCCTCTTCCAAAGTCAAGCACAAGGCTCTGCTTCCTGCATAGTGAAGCTGAGGGGGCTGGGGGTGGGGCAGGGGTGGGGGATGGTGCGGAAAGGATCCAGTCTTGCCAATCAAAGTGTTCCGGTAGTACTCAGGTAGTAAGGGTTGAAGGAAGACTGGAGATGAACTTCACCTCTGTGGTTTCTTCCATCCCAAGGATTTTATAATATTACCTTTGATAATTATGAAAATAACCATATTTATCCAGTGTGTTATGTGCCAGTCTCTGTGTTCAATACATACACACATTATCTCATTTATTTCCCACAGTAAAGCTGTGAAGAGGATAATAACTGTTATTCATATTTTGCAGATAAGGAAAATGAGGCTCAAAGGGGGCAAACTGACTTGTCCAATGTACTCTGAACCCTTGGCCATAGTGATATTTGGACATGTGGTCCAAACAGGGCCAAACTGAGTCCCCCTAAGGAACTATGTTTTTTGGAGTTATCAAGGAAGAATTGCCATACTATATTCCTGGGTCTCTATTATTAAGAAAAATAAAGGCATACTACTGCCCAATTGCCACCTTTGTAATCAAGTAGGATAATCTGCGAAGAATAAATCCAATAGAGTTCTAATAACATCATATAAATTTCTGAACCTAGTCAGAAGCTAGTTAACATCCAGAAATTTTTTTCAGCAATGTAAGTCAATACCTACCCAAAAGTTTTCACTTTTTTGAATACAGTTTCTGTTACTGGAAACCAAAAGTGCATTGATTAATATACCCTGGACAGCAAAGCATTTGTGATGACCCAGATTGAATCCCCTATTGTCTGTTTCTACAAAACACTCTACTTCTCCTTTGGAGCAGAACTGGCCCAGGTAATGCTGTGTTCCCTGTAGCATCATAAGCTCCCTGAGGGAACAGACTTCTCTCCCTGTCTACCACTGTTTCCCAAGGCATCCTCCAGGCTTGGCACCTCATAGAAGTTCAGTGAATGCCTGCGTAATCAAAGACTGAATGAGTGAATAAATGGACATATTGACCATTTTGATCCTGTTTGCTTATTTCTAAAATAAAGAAGCAAGTGATAGTTGCCTGTCTTTTTTTTAATGGGCATCTAATGAGGTACGTAAAAGTGCTGTGCTAGCTATAAAGCAATAATTATAATTCATTCAGCATTGAGTGCAGTAGTCAAAAGGAGCATAATAGAGTTGGAAAAAGCATGGGCGCAGGAGTCAGTGTATGTTTGAGTATCAGCACTATATCTTATTAGTTGTCTAATTTTGGGCAAATTATATATCCTCTGAGTCTCTGTCTCATGGGTTTCTTGTGAGCATTTAAAAAGTTAATACATGCAAAGCATCTAATCATATTTCAGGTGTGTTATGTGCTCTATGAAATAGACTGATAAATCAGAAAAGGGCCCCATACCCAAGAAGCTTACAGTCTAATAGACAAATCATGTACACAAACAACAGGAATATAAAGCAGAGAAGGTGCCCTGAAAATATAATAAAGACATCACAGGACATCATGGGAGATCAATCACTCTAGCTCTTTAAAAATAAATGTTTTCTTCCTTTAAACTTACTAACGCAACTTTATGCTAAATATTACCCTCACTGTCAAGCAAGTCTTAAGAAACTCTAACAATGATATTAAATTTAGATCAATGAATTCCTTGTTTGCATGGTTCTGTATGGTAAATTCAAAAGCATTTAGATGCAAATTAGACAAAAAGTACACAAAACTTCAACTACAGAAATGTGTGCAGCATCAATGTGATTGAGAAGGTACCAGAGCTGCTGCCACCAAAGTTTATGGATGCATAAACTGGTAGGGGTCTGTGGAAGGCTGAATAGTGGCCTCCAGAAATGTCCTTGACCTAATCCCTGGACCTGCATTACCTCCTGTGACAAAAGGGACCTTGCAGATATGATCAAGTTAAGGACCTTGAGGTGGGGAGATGATCCTGGATCATCCAGGTGGGCCTGATGTCATCCCAGGAGTGCCTATCACGGGGGTGCAGGAGGAGTCTGTGAGGGAGAAGGTGATGTGGTACCAAAAGCAGAGGTTGCAGTGATGTGTCTTACAGATGGAGGAAGGGGCTATGAGCCATGGAATGCTGGCAGCCACTCAACACTGAAAAAGCCAGGAACATGGATTTTCCCTTCAGAGTGTCCAGAAGGAACCAGCCCTGCCAACACTTTGACTTCAGCACAGTGAAATGGATTTCGGACTTCTGACTCCAGAACAGGAAGAAAGTAAATTGTGTTGTTTAAGTAACTAAATTTGCACTAATCTGTTACAGCAACAGTAAGAAACCACAACGAGGACAAAGGGAAAATGGCTCCTAGTCTCTGATTTCTGCTTCCATTTTTAAGGGGAAAGAATGTTACCAAAGTAACCCCCGCAGAGCTCCAATTCAGGGTTTACTTACACACAGGTAGAAATTGCTGAAAATTGTGAAAAATGCTTTCTGCAGCAACAGTCCTAAAATAAAGCTAGCAGGCTGGCCTCTCAAAACCCAAAATATCCTGAAGTGACCCAAGATTTTGAGCCAAGTTAAAAATCCAGCATTGTGGAATTCGAATAAAATTCCCTCAGTCACTTCTCTTACACATTAACTGAATGGGAAAATGGACTCCAAACAGAAGTTGGGTCCTTGAGAGGGGAGGCATAATTATAAAAATCTGATTCCAACTTGTATCAAGCATTCTAGAACTCAACTATCAACATGTATGTTATAATTTCACCGTGGACTCTGGGGTGAGGAGACAGTTTCATGCTCCTCCTCACAACATTTTCACACCACCCTCAGATCTCCACCCACATCCTGCGCTCCGGTCACATCATCATGACCTTCTGCCGGCCTGTGCACATACTACACCCCTTGCTTGCAGCATTCTTCTTCCATCCACCAACCCAAAGGCCTAGAAAAGGCACTAAATCTTAAATATTCTTCAAGACTTGATCCAAATGTTGTCACTTTCAGGAAGTTTTATTTGACTTACCCCTAGACATACTCCCTGCCTTTTGTCCTCCTGCCATCTTGGAATAGAGTTTCCTTAGCAATTACCCCATTGTTATAATCATCTGTTCACATATCTGTCTTCCCAACTACCTGGTAGTCTCTCCTGGGCAATGACAATGCCCTGTTCAACTTTTAATCCTGCATACTCAGTACCAGGCCTAGAACATCACAGGTATTTTTAAAGAAGTTTATTAAAGAAGTCAGGGCAGGCCAGGTGTGGTGGCTTACACCTGTAAACCCAGCACATTGGGAGGCCAAGTCAGGAGGATTGGTTGAGGCCAGAAGTTCAAAACCAGCCTGGCCAATATTGTGAGAACCCATCTCTATGAAGAAAAAATAATAATAAATTGTAACTAAAATGCAGGTAACTCACTTGCTGTTTACAAAGTCCAGTTAACAGGAGCAAGGTATGGCATAAAGAAAGAGATTTATTCCAAAACTAGCTTAAGGGAAGGAGTACAGGCTTCCTGCTTAAAGGGTACTACTTCACTTTTGGAGCAGAAGTGGACACTTCTAAAAGGCAGGAGAGGAGGTGAGCAAGGGTGGGGAGTTCCACACGCTAGCTCCGGTGCCTTATCTACTGGGTGGTCAGGTGGGTGACTACAGGTGCCCTGTGGGCAGGACTAGGCCAAAAACTCCCCAGGTGGGAGACAGTAGCATAGTACTACTTACTAACCTAGAGAGCGCTTAACTTACTTTGTAAGTAGTAGTACTAGAGGTAACCTCCTGGTGGTAGAGTTCCACAGTGGGCATGCTTTGGTTTGTAAATCAACTGTTGACTTGATTTACATAGTAAGATGAACTTGCCCTGCAGGAAGTGTCTGGTGAAAGAGAGGTAAAAGGCTCTATTTGCATTTCAATAGGGGTTAGTAGGAAGTAGGGACAGGGGAAAAGGGGAAAAGAGAAAGGAAAATAAAAAAAATAATAACAGTAACTCATTCCCCTTTTCTTAGAAAAAAATGGGGGTACCCAGTTACAAAATCATTACATAAATGCAGCCGTCCAGAAAACCGTTAATAACTTAAAACCTTGCTACCTAACTTATTTATCTATTATATCTGGAAGACTTAACTCCAAAGTAACATTCATTTGGAAAAATCCAATACAGATCTAAAGTAAAGGAGTCATTATAACAGGAGGGTCTATAAAACACTACGTGGTCAAAAGCAAGGATTCTAGATCTGGACAGACCTCTGCTCCATCCATCCCTGTCTCTGCCTGATGAACTGGCATTCCCTATGTCCCTCTGACCTGGCTGCTACTGCTCTTTACCTTATTCACTTGTCTCTAGCCAGATTGTCCCTCCTGAGAGCCCAGAAGATTTTTGTGAAGATGAAAGCACTTGGAAAATATCAAAGTGCTACACAAATATTTGCCATTATCATTACTATTCTAAATAACTGTTTTCTCTAAAGTATGGCCAGCGTTTGTTGCTTTGTGTCAGCATCCCTCCCCTTAGAAACAGTGCCCTCCTTATATGTGAGAGCGAATTGCTCCCCCTTTCCATTTATCCACTGGTGCAAACAGAAACTGCTGCCTTTTCCCAGGAAGAGGCAGGTTCTGAAGTGCTGTGACCCTGTAGTACCTGCTGCCAGCCCTACTTCCCATAGCTTAACTATGGAAACCAAGTATTCTCCACTTTGAATTTGGTTTCTGTCACTTGTAATAAAGAGATTCCTAATTATTACTTGCTGTTCACAAAACATAAACAGGAGAAACTTCTCAATTATGTCTTCTTAAAAATCGAATAAGCAGCTTTTATTGAAAGAGAATAATGCTAATAATTATTAGGCAGTCTGCTTATCAACATTATAGTGCATTAGATAAGAATCTAGAAAAAGAGGCTGGGCTTGGTGGCTCATGGCCATAATCCCAGTGCTTTGGGAGGCTAAGACTGGAGGATCACTTGAGCCCAGGAGTTCAAGACCACCCTGGGCAACGTAGGGAGACCCCATCTGTATAAAAAATTAAGGCCCGGTGCAGTGGCTTAAGCCTGTAATCCCAGCACTTTGGGAGGCCAAGGTGGGTGGATCATGAGGTCAGGAGTTCGAGACCAGCCTGGCCAACATGGTGAAACCCCCATCTCTACTAAAAATATAAAAAAATTTAGCCGGGCACATTGACGCACACCTGTAATACCAGCTAGTTAGGCTGAGGCAGGAGAATCGCTTGAACCCGGGAGGTGGAGGTTGCAGTGAGCTGAGATCATGCCACTGCCCTCCAGCCTGGGCAACAGAGCGAGACTCTGTCAAAAAATAAATAAATAAATAAAAATTTAAAAATTAGCTGGGCATAATGGTCCATACCTATAGTCCTAACTACTTGGGAGGCTGAGGCAGGAGGGCCATTTAAGCCCAGGAGTTTGAGCATGGAGTGAACTATGATGGTACCACTGCACTCCAGCCTAGGTGACAGAACAAGGCACTGCCTTAAAAAAAGGAAAAATCTAGAAAAAGAGAAATACCCCAGTAAAATGAAGGTTGCAACATGGCAGGGCATGGTGGAACCCAGGAAATCCGAGTGTTAACAAACTGAATGACTGCACGCAAGGGACATAGACTCTCTGGGCTTCATTTTCTTCATCTACAAATTGCCAAGGACCACTTATGTTCTAAGTCACTACAAATACATATACTTTGTGGTTCAGATGACAGGAGCACTTTTGTGTTTTTTTGATGTCAAAAATTCAAACTTCTTTTGTTAAAGAAAAAAATTAAAACCTCTCAGTGGGATTTAAATGAAGGTTCAAATATGCAGAATACTTAAGAGAGATCACGTCTGTTTCTTAAAGCAAAACCAGAGCCATCATTCAGTATGTGATTAATGAACTGAAAATTGGAGATTACTAAGAAAGTTACCTTTTTATGAACTTATCAAGCTTGCGGGATAAAAACTGATAAAGAGGACTAAATTCATCCCATGCTGACATGTGGCTAATTCTATAATCAATCACAGCCACAGCATTCAATATTGCAACAAGTACTTACTGAGAAACGATTATATGCAGGATTTTGTGACAGGTGCCAGGGGGAAGGCAGAAAGGGATAAAGCTGGATTTATAATCTAACCTCCTTGCTTCAAACCCTCCGACAGCATGCCACTGCCCTCAGAATAAAATCCAAATTTATAACTTTTATGTCCTAACTTTTAAGGCTACTACTTTTCTAACATCTGCTGCCACTGTGCCCTTCAATCATCTTTCTCCAGCCAAACTCCTCTTTCAGATCCTTTATACAGCTAAGCATTTTCTTGCTCCAAGGTCTTTGAACATCTGCTTCTATGCAATATTCCATCTGCCTGGAATGTTCTTCCCACCCACCCCTGCCCTCCACATCCTATGGCAGGCTCCTTTATGCTCTTCAAGTCCAAATTAAATGTCATTCCTCAAACAGACTTTTCCTAACCACACTCTCCTTCTTGTGCCCACCCTATCATTGCTATTATTCTCCTGATATTATGTTTGGTCTCTCCCCAGTGCTTCTCCCAAGTTGTAAAATATGATTTGCTTGTCTCCTTAGGCTTTGCCTATGCCTGGGGAGGGGACAGGGGTGTGGCGGTCTGTTGTATCTTCAGCACCCAGCACAATACCAGGTACCCAGAAGTCACACTATGAATGAATGCATGAGAAAAGGAGAGTAGTACAACCACCATAACTATAACATAAAGTAATATACCTTAAGAGTGTGCATAGTAGAAAAAAAATGGAGAAGCAAGTCCTATGAATAAAAAAATGAAAGAGAAAAGGTACAAAGCATGGCCTAAGGAGTGAAAGAAATCTTGTGTAGGGCGTAGGAAATGACAGAATTGGTGAGGCGACATCAGGTAGAATCTTGAGGGCTAACAAAAAGGACTACTTCTCTGTTTTAGAAGGATTACTCTGCTGTGAGTAAAAATGTATGATAGATGGATACTTGGAAGAAGCCCATTCCAATAGGCCAGACCAACATATTACAAAAGAATAACAAAGAAAAAGGAAAGAATGACAATGCATGAAAGACACTTTGCAGCTAGTTGGATGTAGAATGCAAGTAAATAAGGAAAAGAAGAATCCTCCAGGACTATGCCAAGGTTGAAAACTGGGGGATGTGGGAAGAGAGAAGACTTTGAGTTAGAGTAGGAAGACAATGGGTTCCATCCAGGCTACCATTCAACCATTTAGAAGCAAAGTGGAAGAACCAGACTCATGAACTTGTACCCTCTGGCATGTTCTCCCTCTGCTATGCAAGTCTCCAAGTCTCCCTTCCAAATTTTTTTTTTTTTTTGTCATTTCTACAATTGAATATGCCTTTGGTTTTTTGGTTTTTTCTTTTCTTTTTTTTGGCTGTTTGTAAAAATAGTCTAAAATGCATGAAATGCAGGTGTACGCTTAAATAAGAATGTGAAATTTCCTTTCAATCACTTCACGTACCACCTTATCCACAATAGCCTCCTCACAGTTTGGAATACATTCCAGCATATTTTGTATGCATAGACTGTATTAACTCAAATTTTTTTACACAATATAATATTATAGATGTGGTACTCTAATTTGCTTCTTTACATTTTTTACTGTATATATTATGAATAATTCTCCTAGTCAATATATACAAATCCTACTCATCCTTTTAATGGACAGTTTGGTATTATCTTGTGGCATCTTCTGCAATGTATTTACTCAATCTTCCATTGATGGTTATTTAGGATATTTTCAGTTGTTATCACAAGCAAAACTGCAATGAACATCCTTGGATACATATCTTTGTTGCAGCAATTTGGCTGTCTCTTTAAGCACATGGCAAAAGTATTAAACAACTAAACCTCTCCAGAGAGCAATCCAGGAGGACACATGAAATCTGAAAAGGACATCGGGAACATATCCTTTCAACGAGCCGCATAGGCCTCTCTATAAAAGGACAACATGTAAAACGAGGAATTTTTGGGGTGATTCACTTCAAGGTCAAATAGGTGCTTCTGGATGAAAGACGCAACATTCATCTCTCCTGGCCCTCTAGGAGACAAGTGATTTTCTGTGAAATAAAGACAGAACTCAAAAGGAGGGGTTCTGGAGCTGGTTCATTTTTTCTGATTTAGCCCCAGCGCCATGACTAACACAGTCTAACATTTCTGACCATTGTCAATCACCAACTCCTGGGTGCTCTCACAGCCTTTGGTTCACACCTCGATTTAGCACTTTTTCCACCAGAGCATGACAATTGACTTATTTACGCATTTCCCAGTCAGGATTCTGAGCACCTCAAAAACAGGGAGCTCCTTTTCCATTATTGTATCTCAGTGTCTAATACACAGTGGATGCTCAACAGGCATTTGTTGCATGGATGAATGCAGGAATGAGTGAGTAACTGAGAAGCCACACAACAAAACCATTTCAAAATAGTTTGGAAAATAAATAAAACTAAAACAACAACAACAAAACACAAAAACAAAACAGAACAAAAAATACCACTATCAAATTCTCACTGCATCTCATAAAATGTAAGAAACACACTGGAGAATAACATAGACAATTCCTAATACAAATTTCATTTCCTTCCACCCATCTCCAGCTTTCCCCTCACGTATTTTTCTCCTCTAAAAATGGAACTCAGTGAAAATCATCTAACAGTACTACGAAAGTACCACTGGTAAAACCCTGGAAAGTTTTAAGAAGTACAGGGGCCCGTGTTCTTCAACATATATTCATTTTGCAGGTATAAAATTCTCTCTATACAATTCTATATATAATACATATGACTGATGCACCACACCCATGATTTCAGACATTATTTCTTAGAAGAAGTAAAAAATCTGTCAAATAAATATATTAAACAAATAATAGCATAAAGGGTACAGAGAAACAGCACCTATTGGGAAGATGGAATTTGAATAGGTGACGTTTGGGAAAAAGCACACGTGGCTTAGTAAGACTGCTTTAAAGTAGGAAGCAAGCTAGCAGAAGTTAGTAATCAGAACAACAGATGCTGCATGAAGGCAGTGTACCAGGACAGCCTTAATACTCTGTCAACAGCCTTCAGGTATGCGTATTATCATTGTGGTTAGCAAGTCATTTTCAAAATCACACTTGCTCCACTGTACTTCCTGCCAAACAAAAAATACAACTCCGCCTGTCCCTTCCCTTTATAAAAACAATCTTCAAAACTGCTGTTCCTTAAAAACAGGATTTGAATCAGGGTAAACCTACCAAGAACTCTCCCTGGACCTTATCTTCAGCAAAGCATATTATTAGTAAGCAGAAAATGTAGTTTGTCTCACATTATCTATAATACAAAACAGTCCTTCATTTAACAAGGTGCCACTGCCAATATGGGCCTCACTGGGTGAGAAGCAGATGCAATGATTTCTCTATTTGTATGAGCAGAATGGATCCCCAGGGGGAAGTTCAGGCAACTGACATGCCTTCCTCAGGCTGCCCCATGGAGGGTCCTCCTCAGCCACCCTGGTGAAAATCACAGCAAGAGATGAGAGCCCACGGAAAGCGCACCAGCAGCCTGACCCACTTCCATGGAGCTGCTGATAGTTAGGTACTGAAGCATCTGCTAAGTCACACATGTATGTGGTGAAAGATCATTTTTAGCATTCACATGTGCTCAGGGTGCCATGCATGACTAATAGGACCAAGGTCAGGAGAGTGGCCTGGATAGGGACAGACCACAACCCGGTCATTCAAGGATGGGCTGTAGAAGTGGGGCCCCTTTGGTCTGGGGATTGGAGAGGAAGCCTGGGACAGCATGGTTGGTCACTTTCTACACACACTGGAGTGGCGACTCAGAGAGAAAGAAGTCAAATCCACTAAGAGCATCGACTCTGGAGTCAGGTGAAATGGAGTTGGTTTGAATCCCAGCTTTGACGTGCACTGTTCTGTGACCCTGGACAATCACTCAGACTCCCTTGGTTTTAATTTGCTCATCTGTAAAATGGTGACAACTGTAATTACCTTATAGAGTTCTAGTGAATAAGAAAATATCTATAAAATCCCTAACACAATGCTTAAATTGCCATCTTCTGGTAATTCTTAATGTAATGTGTAGGTTGGACAAGATTCAAAGGGACATAATCATTAAAGCGAATTTATTTTTTATTAGCTCTACCCCTAAAAGCTGCTTTGTGATTTTGCAGGGTACCCCAGATAAAAATGCAGGCAATCAAATGGCATTTCTAATCATTCTTAGGAAGCTTTTTCATCATTCTCACTCAATATCAGATTTGATTGAGGAATTACCACAGCTAGTCTAGCAGGTAAACACATAGTCCATTCTTCTATCAAAGCCAGAGCCCTTTCTGTCTCCAACACACCCCCAGCTACAGCCAGCTATAGACAGCTGCCATTCAAGAAGGGATGTGGTGCGCTTCGGCCTTCTTTGCTTATTTCCTTCTTCAGGTAGCCGCTGTGTGAGCTGTTCAAGTGTATGTGGGAGAGGATGGAGAGTAAGAGGGATGAATGTATGTGGATTGGACTATCCTTTGATGGCTTCCTGTTCCCTGAGACTAGCAGGTTTTTAATGCACCCTCTATCTCTCATGAGCACAGTTATGGCTTCTCCCTTCTAGGTGCCTCCACTGCAGTTCTCCTTGGTTTCTACCTTTCACATCTTCTACCCCTAGATGAACAACCCAGCCTCTTCCAGTCCGAGTCCCCTCACCCTGATGGGCAGGATCCCTTTAAAATGACCCAAGGCCAGCAGGTACAAGTTCTGTATCTGGCTCTAGGACTCATACACTTCTGAGCCCATAAGAGGAAATGCAGTCATGCCCAGGCACAGCTCTCTCCTTCACGGGCTGCTTGAGTGTTCTCAGGTGTGAGTCCAGCTTCGCCAACCACAGCTTTAATTTCTTCCCGGGAGGTACCACCAAAGATTTCTTGCTGGATTTGATGGTGGTGGGGAGGAGCTGGGGATCCCAGCACAGCATTTTCAAGAAAATCCTTACAAAACTATCTCTTCGTTGTTTTTGTTTTTTTAATTACTCCTCCACATGAGTGGGAGGTTTAACGATTATCCAATTGATTTTTGGTTATTCACTTTGAAATACTACATATGGTCCAGCACTTCCTTTGGCATGCAGCATCAGTTGCATCCTGATGCCTCAGAAGAAAAGTTCAATTTTGTGTCCTGTTACTTTAATGATCATAATTTCTCTTCTCTGTAGAAGATTATATTAGATTGCCTATATGGCTTCAGATTCACACGTCTTTCCTTCCTTTCTTCCTCCCTCCCTCCCTCCCTCCCTCCTCCCTCTCTCTTTCCCTTCCTTCCCTTCCTTCCCCTCCTTCTCTTTTTCCTTCCTTCCTTCCTCCCTCCCTCTCTCTTTCCCTTCCTTCCCTTCCTTCCCTTCCTTCCTTCTTCCTTCCTTCCTTCTTTTTTCTTTCTTTCTCTTTTTCTTTCTTTCTCTTTCTTTCTTTCAACAGGGTCTTGCCCTGTTGCTCAGGCTGCAGTACACTGGCACAATCACAGCTTACTGGAGCCTCAACATCCTGGGCTCATGTGATCCTCCTACCTCAGCCTCCCAAGTAACTTGGACTAACAGGTGCATGCCACCATGCCTGCTAATTTTTAAACTTTTTTGTAGAGATGGGGGTTCACTATGTTCCCCAGGCTGGTCTTGAGCTACTGGCCTCAAGTGATCTTCCCACCTCAACCTCCCAAAGCACTGAAATTACAGGCATCTTAGACATGTTTAACCCATGCTACTCTCTTTTGAAATAACATTTATTAGAGTTTATTTTTATGGAAAACTTTAAAGAAAAGATGGTTTCCAATCGAGTCAATCAGTTGAAGTTGAGAATGTAGATAGTAATTCTAGGTATTTATTGTTTTTGCTGCCCGGAATGATTTCCTCTGCCTTTCCTCAGATCTTAACATGGTCTTAGCATGGCTGTCTTGCTGTTGTTCAGTTCCCAACTCAACTATCAGAGAGGCCTTGCCTGATGGGGTCAGTTTTTTACAGAAAACACTCACTTCCATGTACTGTCCCCATGAATGGAGTATAATTCCCCACCCTACAGATGCGGAGGTTGGTCATGTGACCCCCTCTGGCCACTGGGACATCAGCAGACATGATGCCAGCAAAGGTTTTCAATGGACTCTAGCAGTTTGGCTTGGCGCCTTTGTACTCTGTGATCTCTTGTTATCTGCCATGAAAAGGGCCTCCCTGAACAGCTGCTAACCTTTCAGCCTCCAGAATGCACAAATGCAGAGCAGATCTGAGTTCAGCCTGCAACCTACAAGCACAGATGACCCACAGCTCAAAACAGGTCTGGCCAGCCAAGCCCAACCTCAATTATCTGAGCCACAGTTGACCTGCAGAATTCAGCCTGATAATAAATGCTTGTCGAAAGGCACTATGTTTGGGGACGTTTTTTGTTGGTGGTGATGTTGTTTATGTAGCATTTAAGGAGTACCAGCTAACTACTATGTTATCTAAAGTGGCCTCTCCCTATTAATCATTATCTAATAACCTTTACATTTTTATTAGCTCTTAGATATTTCTGGAATTATCTTTTGTATATTTTCTTACTACCGTTTGTTTCCTCACTAGATTTAACTTTCTGAGAGTTGGGATCTGGCCAATCTTATAGAGATTATTATATTGCCTGGGACACAGTAGCCTTTTAAGTATTTGTTGAACAAAGAAGGGGATAATTAGTTTGACAATTTTCAAAAAGCAAAAAGGTACAAAATAAAAGTTTAAGTTTCTCTCCCTGCAGTCTCTCTTTCCAAATAATTCTACTAGAACAATTCTTGTTTATCCTTCCAAAAGAAGAAAAAAGTCTGTCTACATGTATAGCACAGGAGAAAGAGAGAGAGAGAGAGAGGTGTATAATTGAAGAGGGGAAAGAATGAGAGATGTTTACAGTTTTTATAGGGTTTTGGTGGGAGGTCATTGCTTTTTATACCCAAAGAATCATACTATTCATTGTGTTCTTCACATTGTTGTTGTTTCAACTTAAAATGTATATCGGAGAAACTCCAATATCAACACCTATGTTCATTCACATCAATGGCTCAATAATATCCCATTCTATGATATAATACTTTATGCAGCCACACTCCCTTTGATGTCGCTTTAGTTTTTTCTATTGGCTATTACAAATGATGTGTCTGAGAACATGCCTATATTTTTCTCTTGAACGTGGCCCATCCCATCAGACATTCTCAAACTCTGACCCTGAAAGAGGAATGCCCATCTTGTTGGGAGCATTTAACTCTTATGCCCTACTAGTAAAGGAGATTTTTATAAAGCTTGACTTTCCACAACTTAGTTAACAGAATAATATTCATTACTTTCCGTTACTGTTATAATATTATTTTAGAATACTGAATATGTTTTATTCTTCAATTAGTAGTCCCTCTGCCCTCTCACCTTCTGTCTCCAAAATTCAGATAATATGCCCTCTAAGAGGTCAGCCTCTCTGGTTAAGATTCACTTTTTAAGACATCAGATTTCATTATGATTCCTTCAGCTCTGAAATTAGAAAATTCAGTACTATTATATCTTCAAAGAGTAAAATGATCAAAAACTGGGGCAAGTTACAATGGTTTTAATCCCAATAACAGGAGAGTTCAATTGAAGAATTAAATTAAAACTAAAGAAACAACTGTACTACTCTGGAATAAAAGTGAAGCACCATTCAAAGATTTCTGCTCTCAGCATATTATCTTTTCAGTAGCAGTGATCCAAGACCAGAATGCCAATGCAGAAGTGGGGAAAGAAGACACCCCATATAAGTAATGTCCATTCCCTTTTGACGTGTTCCTGACTATATGCTGGCTGACTTAACCTACCCAGGGTATTCCTGATTCCTAATACATGTTTCTATTGTTAGGTTAGAAACACAAGAAATAAGTAACTAAGTATTAGAGGAATTGCCATACTACAATGAATTGTATTATGATACACAGGTATGTTTCAGTAAAGTGAAATAGGACACTATTGGAGAGGCAACCATGTTT
Organism: Hylobates moloch; assembly: GCF_009828535.3. Taxonomy (NCBI): domain Eukaryota; kingdom Metazoa; phylum Chordata; class Mammalia; order Primates; family Hylobatidae; genus Hylobates; species Hylobates moloch. The sequence continues at coordinate 132,804,383 of NW_026652281.1, read as the reverse complement.
AATGGAAATAGTGTGGGTTCTAGATTGAAAAAACTAGGTCAGGGTCCCAGCTGGGCCAGCTGCTGGGTGACCTTGTACCCTGGCTGATCCTGGATGAATCACTTACATTATATGTAGCAGCATTAATACATGTACTAGGCCCCTCACAAACTTGTGGTTAAGAACAAACCTTTAGAGCTGCCATGAAGATTAAATGAGTGTCTGGCACATAGGAAGTGCCAAATAGGTGACAGCTATTGCTATTACTATTGTTATTAAAACATGCAAAGGTACACTGCAAACTATAAAGCAAGAAAGATGTCATAGTTATTATCAGGGAGCAATTTTAGGAAAAGTCAAAGATGTTATTACTGTTTTCCAAGGTGGTTAGCAGAGAGGTCAGAGAATCATAGAAATTTTGACTATAAGATGCATTAACCATAATTTCATTCGGCTGTCTTTTTTTCAGATAGATAACCTAAATTCCGGTTGTGATTTGTCTGAACATGCTCAAGCTGGCCAGCATTTATTCACATCTGTCAGGTCTTGTATTTGTTTTATCCCTCCTCAACAAGCCTGGGAAAGGGTGGGTGGGAGTAGTCAGAAAAAGAACAAATTGTATAATTGTATAATGACACTTAGCATGGGCTTCAGAATCAAACAGAAGCAGTATCTTATTCCAATGCAGCTACTTAGTGGCTATTGGGACTTTTTAAAAATAATTTTACTTTCTTGAGATTCAAGTGTATACTTGTAAAGAAGACATAACAATACTTACCTTATAGAATAGCATGAAATAGTTAATGTACTTAGCACATTTTTTGGCACATAGTCAGGGCTCAAAAATTGGCAGACATGACAATAATGGTGAGGACAATAGTGAGGATGATGGAGATGATGATGGAGAGGATGATGGAGAAGGTGATGGAAAGGTTGATGGTAAGGATGATGGAGATGGTGATGGAGATGATGATGGAGAGGGTGATGGAGAGGGTGATGGTGAGGATGAGGAAGGTGATGGAAAGGGCGATGGTGAAGATGATGGAGAGGGTGACAGAGAGGATGATGGAGATGATGATGGAGAGAGTGATGATGAGGATGATGGAGAGGGTGATGGAGAGGATGATGGAGAAGTTGATGGAGAGGGTGATGGTGAGGATGATGGAGATGGTGACAGAGATGATGATGGAGAGGGTGATGGAGAGGATAATGGAGAAGGTGATGGAGAGGGTGATGGTGAGGATGATGGAGAGGATGATGAATAGGGTGATGGAGAGGGTGATGCTGAGGATGATGGAGAGGGTGATGGAGATGATGATGGACAGGGTGATAGAGAGGGTATTGGTGAGGATGACGGACATGATGATGGAGAGGGTGTTGGTGAAGATGATGGAGAGGATGATAGAGAGGATGATGGTGAGGATGATGGAGAGGGTGATGGAGATGATGATGGAAAGGGTAATGATGACAACAATGGTGAGATAAACATCTCAAAATTTATTATGATGATGGTGAGGATAATAAAATCTGTTTGTGGATCTGTTCCTGGAAGTTGCTTTGACATAAGCTAACCTGATGAAATGTATGTGCAGAAACATAACATGAATTACTTCATAGAAAATTTCTCTTGCCTCCCGGCAGCAGAGCTAATGGCTCAGAAGCTGTTCAACCTAATGAATTTGATAACAGCTGAGAAGTATGTGATAGTAACTAAGATTTGGAGGTCAATACAGAGCTAACAGTTGAAACAAGATGACCTGTCCACTGGATGCAGAAGAAAAGAAAGGAAAGATGTCTCAAAATGTAGCACTTTACTAATCAATAATAAATTTGGTCATTTACTTCCTGATGGTGAACATCTCACCATGATTATTCTTTACAGTGAAATATGCACACTGCTGACTTATGGATTCAAAGAAGTTGGTGTGTCCTTGCCCATGTGCTATCTTGTATACAAGCCCTGAGCAGCGGAGTGTGCATGTTTAAAGATGTTTCTGGGATTTCAAGCACAGTGTCATTGCTTGTAATCTCAGAAACAGTTTTTCAAAAAAGTCTTAAATAGTTAATAAATATAAATGGTTACTCTGCATTAATATCATCTATGTAGAAAGTTACATTTCAGAAAGAAGAGAATATAAAGATAGGAATGCAATGAATAAGCAATAGAGAGAAAAAAGGTGGTGAGAGAGAGAAGGGGATGGTGCATGAAATTCACTTGTAACACCATAATGTTCTACATGTTATATAACTGAAATATTAATTTCAGCCCCTTAGCTATGATACCGAAAACATTTGCTCAACCAAGGCTAATGTCTAAATATTATAATGCAAATTTATTACAACAGGGTTTGAGACAAATTGGAAGCTTCATCAAATCTTGAAAAGTTGAGCCAGGTGTGGTGGCTCATGCCTATAATCCTAGTGCTTTAGGAGGCCAAGGCAGGAGGATCACTTGAGCCCAGGAGTTTGAGACCAGCCTAGGCAATATAGCACAGTCTTGACTCTAAAAAAAAATAAATAAAAATAAAAAAATAAAAACTCAAAAAGCTTTTCAATCACAGAATAATACACCAACTTCATGATCAAATATCATGGTAAACTGACCACCAACTTCCCTGAGGACAAGAAAGGCATAAAATAGAAGGCAGTTAGCCTTCCAGAATTGTCTTATCCATAAAGAAGAAAAAAGAGCCACAGTCAATTAGTCTAGGCCAGAGGTCCCCTACCTTTTAGCACCAAGGACCAGTTTTGTGGAAGACAATTTTTCCATGGACTGAGCTGGGTCAGGGTGGTGATTTGGGAATGAAACTGTTCTACTTCAGATCTTCAGGCAATAGATTCTCATAAGGAGCACACAACCTAGATCCCTCACATGTGCAGTTCACAATACGGTTCGTGCTCCTGTGAGAATCAAATGCCACTGCTAATCTGAAGGAGGTGGAGCTTAGGCAGTAATGTTTGATGGCTTATCACTCACCTCCTGCTGTGCAGCCCGGTTGCTAACAGGCCATGGACCGGTACCGGTCCATAACCCTGGTCTAGGCCACATGAAATGTGAAACTACACTTGCAAATTATCTTTTTGCAAATTTCACTTATGTAACATAAAAGTATTGATGACTTCAATCATCAATAACTTGGAAACAGAAACTGTCCTTCCCTTCCCAATAGTTTAGTAAGGACAGTGGTAAGCATACATCTGCAGAGCTGACACCAATCAGGAAAATCACTTTGCCATGGCTGTTATAGTCTGGTTCTGCTCATAACTCAGAATAAAACTAAACATGGAAAACTTTATTATTTTGTATTTGTTTGTTTTGTTTCCTTTTTCCCATGTTCCAAACATGGAAAACTTCAATTCAAGGTCTCCACTAAGGAGACTGACTCAAAACACCAGCAGAGGACTATATTAGTCCGTTTTCATGCTGCTGATAAAGACATTCCTGAGAATGGGCAATTTACACAGGAAAGAGGTTTAATGGAGAACTCACAGTTCTGTGTGGCTGGGGAAGCTTCACAATCATGGCAGAAGGCAAGCAGGAGCAAGTTACCTATTACATGGATGATGGCAGGCAAAGAGAGAACTTGTTCAGGGAAACTCCCCATTATAGAACCATCAAATCTCATGAGACTTATTCACTATCACAAGAACAGCACCAGAAAGACCTGCCCCCATGATTCAATTACCTTCCACGGGACCCTTCCCACAACATCTGGGAATTCAAGATGAGATTTGAGTGGAGACACAGTCAAACCATATCAAGGACTATTAAGAACCCTGGAAGCCATGCAAGCCCATACAGCAAGTTTGAGAGCGTGGAAGGAACTCTGATCCTGAAGAGGACCCACCCAACATCCTGTGCAACCTGGGGCATGTCCCTTTTAGTTCTTAGCCTCAACCACAATAAGCAACAGGTAAGAAGTGAAAGTACAGTAGCTGGGTGTTTGTATTTTGCTGTCAGAGACCCTTGGGTTGATCATCCTGCTCTGTCACTTAGTAATTATTTGTGGCTAAACAAGGCACTTGAGTTCTCCAAGGTTCTGTCTTTCCATTTCCAAAGAAAATATCACCCTCCCTACTGAAAGTTATAAAGATTAAACGAGGTTTTACATATGCAAAACATTTAGCCTGTACCTGTTGCATACAAAGATGGGTAAAATATTGCTTAATTTGCAGGGCTATAGCAAGAATTAAATGAGTCAGAATATATGAAAATCACTTAGTGAAGTACCTGCCATATAGTACCTATTCAATAAATACTGGCTCATTGTTACTATAGATTAAGCCTTGAGGTCCCTGCCAGCTCTAGGCCTTCTATTATTCTATAAAATCTATCTCTTGTAACTTAAATTTAATGCAAGTTTCCAAGACCAGCATGTTTGCCACTACCCTCCTCAGAAACTGAAACAGAATATGCAATGCCAAGGCAGAAGCCCCATTGACAAGCCAAGTGGCAGCTATAGCCTCTTCCAGCATAGAGTCTGCCTGTGGTCCAAGGCTGATAGACTGGTATCACCCACTGCTTACCATGAATACCTGATACAGACACACACCCAACCCAGGAATTTATCCCAGGAGCCTGAGACAAAATCAAAGTCTAAGGTGCTCTGAGGAGGGGTAGTTTGATGCCAAATTCATGTCATTGCTGTAGTTGACATCACCCACACACTAGTGTGTACAATTCATGCTGATTTCCATGTAAGCTTTCAGACTCTCTATTTGTGGTGCAGGTGATTGTCATTCCTTGGACAGTTTCTCAGGGAAGTGTTTAATATTCATGAGCCATACCTGCAAAACACCTTGCATTTCTCAGAAACCAGTAATGTTTTTATATCAATTCTAGCCACATGCAATTGCAACTGTGGCTGGGCAACAATGATAAAAACAACAGCTTATGTTTATTAAATGGTTCACTATGTGCTAGGGACTGTACTGAACACTTTGTAAATATAATCTCACTGAATCCCTACAACAACTCTAGGGATGGTCCTTGAAAGTAACTGGGCTTTGTGAGATATTCACAGAAGGTCTCTTTTCTTGGCCAAGATATCAACAATTTGGGGGATGTGATGGGAAAAGGAAGAAAGATCAACTTATGGAAAAAAAAAAAAGTCTGCTATCCAGCAACAAGGCAGAAGTATTTTATAAGGAAATAAGTCTCAGAAAAGAAACAGCTTAAACTTTCTCGACCTCTAGACTTCCAACTAACTTTCACATGCGAAAGTTGGACCCTATAGATAATCAGTACCCTGTGGATAATCCCTTACATTTCTCTGAATCGTTCCTTAACCCACTGACACTTCTGCATGTTGATCAAAGATTGACCAGTGGTGCTGTACAGAAGTCACATCAGCTTTTCTACTATGCTATGCCCTTTTACCGATCAGAAAACTGAGGCAGTTAAGTTCACAAGGTCATGCAGCTGGTAAGCATAGAGAGGGAACACCTGAACCCATGTCTGGCTAACTCCAGAGTCTCATCACTCTTATCCATTATATACACACTTTGTAATTGAACAAATGACAAGATACCAACACAAGCAAGGTGATAAAAGTTATTCCTAACTTTATATCACCAAAGTTCTATTGATTTATTGTCTTATGACTCTGAAGAGGAAAATGACAGAAGACAAAAACCATTCATTTATTTAACCACAATCAATTGCATGCCCACTACCTGTCTAACACCCTGCACACAACAGGACCATAAACATTAACAAATTGAGAGTCAGGTCCCAAGTAATTCAGTTTGGAGAAGGAGAAATCCCTGTAAAAGAGAAGTTACACAGAACAGAATAAATGTGTTCTCAGAAATACTGTCAGGGTTACAAGAACACAGAAGGATCCAGCCCACAGAAGGATCCAGCCTACCCCAGGGGCATGCCCAGGAATCTATGAGGAAAATAAAAGTACAGGGCAATTCTTACCATAAAAGAAAGAATCCCAAGAACCAGTCCTTTTCAACTTACCCGTCACTATGCACTAGAGAGAAAACCTTCAGCTATGACAACATGCTGGGTAATATTCTGATTTACAGCAAAGAGCCAAGTATATGTTTTCCTCCACAAAGTAAATGACTCCAAGACAAATTGTTTTATGATGTTGGATTTGAGAGCTCTGATAGTTCTATTAGTCTTTTAGCATAGGTCCCAGAGCAGTACAAACAAACAGAAATAAAATAAAACATCGAGTCCTAGGTTATGAAAATGTTATTTTCATGGTTTATGTGAATCAGCCCAGGTAGGGAACAATAAATTACTAATCTTTATGTTTTAACAAATGTGTTTACCAGTTAGGAGAAAGCAGCTTGATTCAGTGTTTCATAGAGCACTCAATTTCAGTAAATTAAAGTTAATAATATTTCTCCATAAGCTACGATAACATCTCCTGGTGAATTACAAAGAAAATGCACCATATTCTAGGAAAATGTAGCACCGGAGCCTCTTGCACTCTGGCAGTCTTTCGACTTGAAGAGAAAGAGGTTAATGTACATTATTATCACAGTTCAGAGGTGGCAGCCTGGGGAGGGCAGGTGGCTGATGTGTGCGTCACCCATTTCTTTGGGTCCTCTCTGGCTTTCATGGCTGCAAAACTGGGCTGACTCTAAGCCAGCATTTGTATCTGGAAAGTTATCAAATGTGGAAAGTTAAGGGAGAATTTTAAACAGAGGTTAGAAATAATTACAAATGCATAAATTGTCACCAGACAACTCTGCAACTACTACTATGCATAAAATTAAGCCCTATGAAATAAAATGCCTTATCAATAAACTTCCAGCTATAAATTAAGGCTAGGAAAACATTTCCTCCCTTTTGTCAGTTGAAAAATAAAATTCACTATTGAATGACGTTTTCTTAACACTCTTAAGTGGTTTAAAACTAGTGTTTAATGTTCCACCTTATAATTGACGCCATAACATATTGCTGCAAACCAGTGCAATACAATGTAATGTGATTATCTGGGTAATTGTTGTATAGTTCCCTGTGACTCTGCTGCAACTAATGTTATCTCATTTCTCCTACTCCTCCATGCTGGAGATTGGAAGCAGGAGACCTTCTCCCTTTGTGCCTGTGTATCATGACTGTAACTCTTGCACTCTTAATTAGTCCTTTCCTCCTGTGGCAAGTGTCAGAAATCATAGGGCAGGCTATCCATGGCCTGCCTGCTCACTGTCTGAAGTCAAACTCACTCTTAATTATAGTCCCTTATATTTGGATGCCATTTCTCTGTTTACAAAATTTTCTCATGCCCATATCTCATTTAGTTTACACAATAAGCCCGTGATGGAGACAAAGTAGGGATTACTATTCCTAACAGATACATCAGGCAACAGAAGATTAGAAAAGCATTCATGGTCACAGGTCCCTGCCAGGTCAAGAGCAGATTTAGGACTCCAAATGATAGTCCAGTTCTCTTTCCACAACATTTGGCTGGCTTCCCATTTCAAGGAGTATTTTCTCCTGGTACTCTCCACACACAGTCTGCAAACTCAAAGGCCATAGGGACGCAACAGGCAATATCAATGAGTGAATCATGTCAGTGCAAGACAATATGGAATGACAGGGGACTATGTCAAAGTGGTGGATGTTTTGGGAACTCTGTCTAAAAACACGTCAATTGAAAAAAACTTTAAATGTGACCTGGGTCAAAAAACACACACACTTGAGAGGAGGACCTGGGGGCTGGTGATTCCAGCATTGTACATGCATATCAATGTGTATCCAGGGTATAATAGAGCCTCTACATGTAGAGACACACCTGGGAACCCTATCCCTACATGATTGAGAACTTGGAAATAAGGGAAATTTGATTCCTGGTTTTGAGAGCCTCACAGGCTACTAGGAAATGGCAGACATTCTTCTCTAAACATCACCTGCTCTGTGAAGCCTCTTGTCAGCTCCCCACTCCTGGTCAGAATAAGGCAGTCTTTCTTGTAGGTCCTCATGACCCTTTGTGCACATTGCAATGACAAAAAAAAAAATGTGTTTGCAAGGCAAGAGAAATTATTTGTGCATTTTACTCCAAAACATGGGCTTCCCTGCAATAGCACATTGTCTGACCCTTTTTAGAACAAATAAATGATTGACAATGAAGTACAGAAGGATTCCATAAAGTCCAGGTACTTTGATAATAAACAAAACAGAGCTAGTTGAGATGAGACCCATTTCTTTCTTTCTTTTTTTTTTTTTTTTTTTTTGAGACAAAGTCTCACTCTGTCACCAGGCTGGAGTGCAGTGGTGCGATCTCGGCTCACTGCAACCTCCATCTCCTGGGTTCAGGCAATTCTCCTGCCTTAGCCTCCTGAGTAGCTGGGACTACAGGCACGTGCCACCATGCCCAGCTAATTTTTGTATTTTTAGTAGAGACGGGGTTTCATCATGTTGGGCGGGATGGTCTTGATCTTTTGACCTCGTGATCTTCCCTCCTTAGCCTCCCAAAGTGCTGGGATTACAGGTGTGAGCCACTGCACCTGGCTGAGATCATTTCTTATTGTAACCAGAGCAACCACATCCTGAGCACTCACTACTCTTTAGGAGTTAGCAAAGGCCAGTTGTTAAGGGTACAAGATTTAACCTGCATGCAAATCATAGCACCACACTCTATGTGCTGTGTAATCTTGAACAAAACTCTTCTAAAATGCTCTGAATCTCATTTTTCTCTTCTATAAGAGAGGGATCATAACATCTACCTCACAATGTCATTATAAGTGGCCACTGTGAAAAGCTTAAGGGGTCCCTGACATTCAAAAGTTAATTTATCCAGCAAATATTGATGGAGGGTCATCTAATAGATATTAGAAATACAGACCTAGCCCTTAATATCATGGTGCTTTTATTCTACAAGATAAAAACTGATTAAAACACCACAAATAAATTATAACCGTGCTAAGTGTTTTGTAGAAAACTATGGTCCTATGGGGGTTAGGAATCAGACCTGCCTAGGAAGTGGGAGGTCAGGAAAATGGGGAAGTAGCTGGAAGGGCAACAGAAGAGTGGAGATCTAAAGAAAGAGTAGGTATCAACCAACTAGGTACAGAATAAACATCTCTGAGCAGAAAGACTGGCCTGAGTAAGGAGGGGCACCACGGGAAAGAGGATGGTATGGCAGAGCAGGGCACATGCAAGAAATCATATGAAAAGTAGAAGGTTTGAATGATGAGATCTTTGGGGAACATGACTCTGAGGCGGCCAAGTGGCAGCAGGAGCCAAACCATGCAGAAACTTCTAGACCATGTTCTCAGAGCAATAGAAAGCCTTGGAAGAGTTCTAGCATGCACTGATCAGATCAAGTTTACTTCTTAAATACATCATTCTAGCAGCATGCCATATGGAAAACAAGGCAATGGGAAGTGGGGAGAGACAGTTAAGTGAACATGACACTTGTCCAAATGAGACACAAATGGTCATTTTGGCTAAGATATTGGCAACGAGATGGGGAAAGTGGGAGGATAGTGCTTAGTCAATGTTATATAGATCATAACTTGCTTTTTTATTATAGACATTGAATTCATATTATCTCATTTAACCATAAAATCCCAGTAGAGAAGATTACTGGTCATGTTTAGCATACAGAAAACAATCTCAGAGAAGTCATATGATTCGTCCAAGGTCACACAGTTCACACAGTGGGCCATAGGTTTGACTTCAAAGCACTTTGTACTATCCCAGCCTGCCTTTGGATGATCAGACTAGTCCACAAAATTAGTAATGCCTTTAAAAATGGAACCACCTGAGTTAAAAATGAAACTACAAAAAAGAGCAGAACCTTGGTTCTTGTTTGAGCAAAATAATGTGTGTGTTTTTCTTTTTTCTTTAAAAAAAAAAAACCTTGATATAAAATCAACGCCACAGGCTGGCTATGGTGGCTCACGCCTACAATCCCAGCATTTTAGGAGGGATTGTTTGAACCCAGGAGTTTGAGACTAGCCTAGGCAACATGGCAAAGCCCCATCTCTACCAAAAATATAGAAAAGTTAGCCTGGTGTGGTGGTATGTGCCTGTAGTCCCAGCCACTGGGGAGGCTGAGCTGAGAGGATCACCTGAGCCTGGGGACATCAAGGCTGCAGTGAGCCGTGATTGCACTCCAACCTAGGCAACAGAGTGAAAGCCTGTCTCAAAAAAGAAAAAAAAAATCTATGCCACAAACTCACACAATCATTTCAGAGTTTCATGGTAACTTTGAGACACAGGTCATCTGAATGCTTAGGTACATAGATCAAGAGGTATAAAAACATGCATATACATATCCATTGATAACTTGTCAAACTCAAAAATGTAAAACTCCTGATAGCCAATACTTTTGCCACTCATGTCCCTAAAACTATGCTCTTTAATAGTCTCTTATCATCATATTTGAAAATAAATGCATCCATTACTCACTTGTGTGCATATTCAACCAAAATATTTGGTAGTTCTATTTACACACATAGGTGTTAAGCAAACATAAAATAGTCAAAGAATAACTTTTTGTTTAAAACAAAAACAAAAACGGTCAATCCTAAGTATCTAAGGAGTTCTGTAGCAATTCCAGAGAGGAAGCATCATCTCATCTAAATTTCTTACCCCATCCCCCAAGACCACCATCTTTCTTTTGCCCCAGGAGTCACCAATCCAAATGCTTGCAGAGGCCATTTGGAGAAAGTAAATGAATACAATAGGCTGTGGGGGTAAGGGCTGTTATGAACTAGCAAATGACAACTGGGATGAATTAAAACAAACCTACACACACACACAGACTTGAGGACTCCCATAGAGCCCTCAGTGTTTGCTACTCTACAGAGAAAGATCCCTAACTGCTCAAACATTATTAAATGTAATGTACTTTTCAAAAATCTATTTTATGATATAAAGCATGGCATGTTTTAGAAATTCTCATTTTTCTGGGAAACTGCCATTTTAAGATGCTGTTCTATAAATAGACACTAGAAAGAGGACCCTTAGAGAAATCTGGTTCTTCATATACTAATTAAAAGGGACAAATACAGGTTATTTTTTTCTTCCCAAATTAAATGCATCCTTTCATGCATCTCCAGGGTGGTTCCTTTTAACTATCTATGAGATAAGGGAAAATTATATATGGAATATGCAGGCTCTGGTCTCTATTTAAACAAACTCTCTCCCCTATGGAAGGACAAGATGCAAAGGAATGAGTAATGCATTAACTTTCTGTACATTCGTAGAACAATCCACCCACACCAAAACTATTATTTATCTAAATGGTGTAAAAATATCTTTTCTATTTGCAGCACATATGTACATTCATTTTGAAGGCATTTGGTTACACAAAATTGTTACAAGTGCCCAGATTCTAAAGGTAACAGTGAAGGTTTTCTTCATAACTTGCTTGTTAGGCTCCTAAGACTCTTTGCCTCCCCAGATAGACTAAACCTTTAAACTAAAAGTTAGTTTAAAAGTTGAAATCATTTTAGAATCTTTAAATGGAAAAAAATAGATGTATTACTTTTCTCAGACAAACAACAAGAATGATTCATAAAGAAAGCAGTGACAACTAAAGTCATTGCAGCTTCAACAAAAGCAAAGCACATTTGCTTTAAAACTTGATTTAAAATCAGCTGAATCTTAAATAAGCTTATGAATCTTGCAGATTGATCAAATTCCATAATTGTGGAATGTGTAGGTTTTGGTAAAGAGTCTGCCAAAATATTTCTTGATAAATGAATGAACAAGATGGGGAAAATGTGGGATAGATTGCAGTGAGATTAGGATAGTAAATGTACACCAAGTCAACCCATGACAAAGAACTTCCATTCATGAATGATATAAAATTGAAGAGATTAAAGAATGAAGGAATCTCTCGCAGTCAGCCGTAAGGCTCTGTCTGCTGCCTTCCTTTTTTTGGCTGCCCCCCTTTAAATATATTTTAATCGAAAACTACAAAAACGTCTGAAATCAGTCATGCTTGTCAAATGTGTGCACATTACAAGTTTAATACACTGAATGAAATTCTTGAGTTTCAAATGTATGTAAATAGACAAGATTATAGGGCCAATAACAATAAATGCTTGACAAGGATATACATGTGTTTCTGCTCTAAGTTCAAAACTGAATCAACTGCATAATCATATTCCAGAGAAGTAATCTGACAGTTCTTCAGAAAAAACTAAGAGTTATACCTTGATGCCAAGCTCCTCTTCCATTGCAAAGGAGTAAGTAGCATGAAGCAGAGGGAGTAGCATGTGTTTTAGTAGTTGATACATCTCCAGGCCTTGATACTTGCAAGCTGTGTGTCCCAGAACTTAATTTAAGTCTCAGTTCACCCCTCTATAAAAATCTCAATAATAATTACCTCTTAAGGAGTAATAAGGACTAACATTAAATATAATAACAATATTAACAATGACAGTAACATCTATCACTTATTTGAATCATTAATTGCTCTATACTATGTAAGTACTCTGCATGCATTATGATGTCTACTGACATCCTATCGCAGTATTTGCCACACAGATTTCTAATAAACCACAGTTGTCATTATTAACTCCTAGCATTACCTGGGAAAATTATTCACAAATGTTTGCATCCCCATAGCTCCTTACTCTCCTATTACTGCTCCAGAGACTTTTGCTATTGTGAGGACCAGTTTGATCAGAAGTCATGCCTATGACCCACAGATCTTTTAAAATAGGACTTTTCTTTAGGACTACTATTTCTTTTCTCTCTTCATTCATGAGGTCTCAGGAAGTATAGCACATCTTTCTCAATGGATGGTCACATGTGCCTCTTGATCTTCATCAGCTTGGGCCATGATGGACAATGACTTTCAGTCTCTTTGTGGTGTCCCCCAAATGAATTTAATACATGTGACTTGGACTGCATGTTGTATCATATCATTCCGAACAGAGCCTCAAAATGTGTTTGTGTTGAAAATCCATTTCCCTGTTTTGGAGTGAGGTTGTAATGTAAATCAAAACTCTGACCACACCCCAGATTTACTGAGTGAGACCTCTAGGAGTGGAGCTCGGCGATTTGTATGTGAAAAAGCTTTCTAGGTGATTCTGATGTATGCTAAAATTTGAGAACCATACGCCTCAGGTATGTCTGTGGTAGTAGTCAGATTAGGTAGGATAGAGAACAAGATCACTGAAGGAGAGTACAAGGAATTGATCAGGATATTAGGTAAATTATCTATATAAATATTTCAATCATCAAGAAATGTGGCCAGAGTAGTTTTAAAGAAAGAGAGAGAGTCAATCAGAAGCAAAAATCTTTAAGAATTTAGGAGGAAGCATGACCTAAGGGTTTCTAGATGACCATAACAAGAAAGGGTAGTTGGTAACACAGTCTAGTGGTTTGAACTTCAAATCAAACAGTACAAGGGAAGGTCTTTGTGGCCAGAAGAAACCAAAAAAAAAGAAAGAAAAAAGAAAAAAAAAAAGTTAGCAGCCCTGGTCAGAGTTGGAGAGTGGTATAAGATAAGATGGAGAGGTAGGGAAAGGATTTGATTCTTACCCTAAGGCTAATTGAATATAGTGGAATAATTTTAAGGTAGTCAAAAGTGACAGGTTCAGATTTGCCTTTTCCGAAATGTTATTCTGGCAACAATGTGCACATAGAGATAAATGGTCAGCCTATTAAATTGTTTAGGACCCTGGTTGATTAGAAGAGATAGGGTGAAATCTTGAGAAACATCAAGGATAATCTCAGATTTCTGTTTGTACAACTGGTGCCATTTGGCCAAGACAGATAAGGGGGGAGGAGCATCAGAAGCTAGGAAAAAACTCGAAGTCTTCCCATAAATATTATCTTATCATAATCTGACAGCATGGAATATGACAGGCACTACTTCAGCTATAGCTACCTTATGTTGAAAGAAGACTGTGGAGTCAAGATTTTGAGGTTCAAATCCTAGCTCTACCACTTTGTAGCTGGCAATTCTTGAGCCAGTTAGTTCACCATCTCATCTTTAAAGTGGAAATAATAAGACTTACTTCATAAGTGAGAATAAAAGGTCCCTATCCTCCAAGGAAAAGACTGATTGTTCTGCAGCTATCTTCACAAGAAACTGGTTTTAAACCTATACAAATTGATCAATGACAGTTTTGTATGAGTACACAAGTTTCTAAAAGCCAGCTAATCGGTGACACTCCCTCCTTCTGAAAGTCAATCAATTCCAGAAACCTCACTTCCACAGTTCAAGGGCAACCAGATTCCAAAACCCTCTGCTTCTGAAAGTCAAGCCATCCCTGAACCCCACTTACTGTGTTCTATTCCTATTCTGTCCTCCAGGCCTCCCAATCCATTAACCGCTATCACATACTACATTACATTTTGTTTAAATTTCTTTCCTTTTAAATTTATCTTAGAATATGTTGTGTTACCTTATATATATAAACCACAAAAGTAGTATTGTTTTTATCAAAATTCAAAATGTTATCACAACATAAATAGTATCATACTGTTAGAGTAGGCAGATAGCCAGACATGAGCAGGATGGGGAGCCCCTGGAGGAGGAAGCTCTGGAAAATCTCGCACCCCAGAGACCACCCAAAACATTCATGCTGGATATGAGCAGAAAGGACGGAAAATACCTGTGCATAAAGGAATGGCCCAAAACACCCTTAAGACATCCAGTAATTGCTGACTCTGCAGTTAGCCTGTCAGAATGTGGCCAGTTACATCCTGATAAAATGAGAAGGGCAAAGAGGAAATTCCTAAGAGATACGCAGGCACAGTATGTACAGATTTAACTGCTATATGACCTTCCTGGGGTGGCAGTAATGAGCATTCCCTCCATTAGGGAGGATTCCTATTGATCACTGGGCCCACACATACACATCATCAAGGGGCAGGAAGGAAGATTCCTACAAACAGGGGCGGGAACTAGGTGGGGAGGTGGCAGAGACTTAAGACAGAAGCTGGAAAGTAGACAAAAGCAGAGACTTAAGACAAGAGACAGGAACTTGAAGAAAGAGTCTGACATCATAAAAACCCTCAACACAGAATTCTCGAGGCTATTGGCTAATTCTCTTTTGAGCAGCCTGCTCTGCCTTGTCTTTCAGAGTGTGTCTCTTTAAATAAACTACTACTACTACCTAACCCTGGCTGCTACTGTCAGCCCACTCCTCTCCTAGAGTGTTTTTTTTGTTGTTGTTGTGTTTTGTTTTTTTGAGACAGGGTCTTGCTCTGTCACCCAGGCTGGAGTACAGTGGCTGGAGTGTACTCTTATTTCCTTAATAAACCTTTTGCTTGCTTTACAGTTGGTCTCTTGGCTGAATTCTTTCCTCCAAGAAGACTAGACCCAAGGACACTCGCACTTCTCAGTAACAATACCATAATTTACTTATTATTATCCAATATTTTGATCCTGATGTTCATCTTTAGGTTAGTGTATGCAGTTGTATCCCATTCATTATCTTTGTTATGTAATCCATTGAATATTCTACAACTTGCTGATTCACTCTCCTAATGATGGACATTTTATTTTGGTTATTTCCATTTTCTTGCTATTATAAACAATGTTTTTATAAATATTTCTGTATGTGTCAACTGCAGCACATGTGCATGAATATCTGCAGTGTGTACACACAGGAGAGGATTTTCTGAGTCACAGAGTAGGCCAATGTTTTATTTCACAAGAAAATGCCAAAGTATACTCCTAAATGTTGGAGAATTTACATTCCCCAAAGCAATGTATTGTGGTTCATTCCAACACCTTGTACTTTCAGACTTCTTAATTTCTTCTAATCTAGTGAGTATAAAAGATATCTAATTGATGTCTCATTCTGCATTTCCCCAAGTACTAATAAGGTTGTACAACTGTTCATGTTTTTCCTTTTCTTAGTAAACTTTGCCCATTTTCCAGAGGTTATCTTTGCTTAATGTTTTGTAGTAGCTTTTTATATATTCTACTCACAACTTCTTAATCCTGTGTTGTCAAAAAAAAAGTTACAAACTGAAAAGTTTTTTTTTTGTTTTGAAGCACAAAATATTAAATAAAAGATTGGTAAAGGCAATGGTTTTCTTTAAAGTATGTAACAAAATTAACAATCCTTTAATAAGATTGATGAGGAGAAAAAGAGAGAAATAGAAAGGGAGGGAGAGGAAGACAGAAGACAAATGGCCAGATTATAGAGTAGTTTAGGAGATTAGGATTCTACATTTGATTAGCTACCTGCTCTTATTGTCTAATATTTTGTTTTTCTCCAAAATATTACACAAGTTAGAACATTATCATAATATCATATTATATGGACAATGTTTAAACTCACTCACATTTTTACCAGTTTATTTTACCAACCATTCCTTCTATATCAGCCTTCCGGGATTATTTTCTTTTGTAAGTGCAGTCTCTACAAGTTTCCTTAGTAAAGATTTCTTTCTGTGGAAATGTGTTTATTTTTTTCCTATTATTAAAAGGAAAACAATTTCAGCATGACAGTTATTTTGTCTCAGGGCTTTGAAGACATTATTCCAGATCTACTTTCCTCCACTGCTGCCATTGAACAGCCTGCTGTCAGTATTACTCATGGTTCCTTTGCAGGTGGATCTGTCTTTGCTCTCTAAATGCTTCTAAGACCTTCTATTTGTGGTTTGCTTCTACAAACCCTAGAGAGGGCATGGAAGCTCTGTGCCCCCAACCAAACCTTGTACTATGTATCTCTTACATCTGGCTGCTCACCTGTATCCTTTGTAATAAACTTTATAACAAACCAGCAAACAAATATTTCCCTAAGTTCTGTGAGCCTCTTTAGCAAATTAATGAAATCAGAGGAGAGGGTAATAGAACCCCAATTTATAGCTGGTTGGTAAGAAGCACAAGTCACAACCTGAAGCTTGTGATTGGCATCTGAAGTAGTAGCAGTCCTGTGGGACTGAGCCCTTTACTTGTGGGATCTGACACTACCTCCAGGTAAATAATGAGAAGTGAATTATAGGACACCCATCTGGTATCTGCTGGAGAATGGCTTGCTTGGTGTGAGGTGGGTGGGGGGAACCACAAACATTTTGGAGACTGAAGGTAATCTATGTTGAGGCTTGTAACATCTGAACGTGGAAGGAAAAACGTTTGCGTTTTTCCTACCTCAAAAATTGATAGTCACTTCCTTCTCTGAATCCTCATGGATTCACTGTCTCTATCACTCAGTATAAGTCTTAATCACATTTAATAGTTTATCAATCTCAGTCTGCCCTGGGTAAGTATTTACTGCTTCTGCATTCCCCAAGGACAGAAAGCATTGTCTTTACATGTCTTCTATTCTCCCAGGAACCCAAGGACAAAAGGTCCTTGATCAAAAATGATTATTGGCAATTTCATTGTGTGGAAAAAAGTGCATACAATTGAATTAAAAACAGAATTTTTGACAACAAGCAATAAAAGTGAGGAGTAACTATAGACCTTCTCTTTTTCCAAAATAATGTATCTATTTATCATAAGTAAAATCAACAATGAGAATCATAAACACCTAACACCCTTCTTAAAACCCTAATTTAAGCCTTTTCTGTAAAACTTCCCAAGTGAAATGGGAGGGAAAATGTTATCATCACTGACTTTGTAAACCAAAACAAACTTCTAAGCCCCCTAACCAACTGAATGGACCCCTCCTCTCAGCCAAGGGCCTTCCAAAGCAAACCTGAAAAACTACTTCTGGTGGCCAGGCACAGTGGCTCACGCCTGTAATTCCAGCACTTTGGGAGGCCAAGGCAGGTGGACTGTCTGAGCCTAGGAGTTCAACACCAGCCTGGGCAACATGGCAAAACCCTGTCTCTACTAAAAATACAAAAATTAGCTGGGCGTTGTGGCACACATCTGTAGTTCCAGCTACTTGGGAGGCTGAGGCATGAGAATCCCTTGTACCCAGGAGGTGGAGGTTGCAATGAGCTGAGATCACACCACTGCACTCCAGCCTGGGTGATAGAGTGAGACTCAGTCTCCAAAAAAAAAAAAGAAAAAAGAAAAAAGAAACCTACTCTACTTCAGGCCATGATGGGAAAGTGGGGTGGCGATGGAAAAGTGGGGTGGGGGTCAGACATGCTTCATTATAACCTTCTTCCTTTGGAATTCAGTCACAATTGACCAGCATTACCATTTAAACAGAGACCTTAAGAGTAACTAAACAGATTCTTTCTAGAAATAAGATACCAAATTCCAACCTGACTTTAGTATAGCATCACATGACAGATAGTAGGCCCTGAAAGAAAAATAAGTGCTTTACCCTAAAACATATTTCTTTGAAATATTTGGAAATGGCCCCATGAAAGTGTCTCTTACAGGGAAAATCTACATTCCATAGAGAATTCCCTTCATTTTCCAGGTCTTTTCCTGATCCAGGAGAGATTTAACTAAGACTGTGGCACCTTTTAGGGTCTGATGAAAGACATTTACCATTTATTTTCTCTGAAGCTTGCTACCTGAAGACTTCATCTAAATAATAAGAACCTTGTCTTCCACAACCCCCCTTAATTATAAGCATTTCTTTTTGCTGACTTCAACTCTTCAGGCAGAGATGAACCCTTTCAACCAATTGCCAATCAGGAAATCTTTAAATTCACCTATGACCTAGAAGCCTCCACCTCAAGATGTCCCACCTTTCCAGGTCAAACCAATGTACACCTTACATGTATCGATTTATGCCTCTGCCTGTGACTTCTGTCCCACTAAAATATATACAAACCAAGGTATAACCCAACCACTTTGGGCACATGTTCTCAGGACCTTCTGGGGCTATGTCATGAGTCATGGTCCTCACATTTGGCTCAGAATAAATCTCTTCAAATATTTCACAGATTGGACTCTTTTTTTGTTGACACCTTGAAGGAAAATAAAACTCTTAATTTTGCATATAATAAATTACACTTGTTTCTGGATGAATATTTTTCTCCATCACATTCCAATACAAGAGACAGGAACCAGTGACGTATTTTTCACTTCAGGTTTCAAAACCAAAACAGACCTAATGATACAAGCACAATCCCTCAGTGAATAAAATTACAAAGAGTATAGCTGCTCAAGACAATTTGTAATCAGAGCATCAAGCCATACTGTATGAAAATGTCAGTTCTGGCACAGCCTTGATGAGCTAAGATTGAGCGCATGGGCCAGTTTATCATATTATCCTGACTGCCCTCTTTTAAAGCTGGCAGGCCCAATTTGAGTATAAAAACGATTTCAGTCTAAGTGATTTTTGCATCTGAAAAAGAACCACCCAGAGTGATAATGCTTTTCATTGCTATTTTTTTCCTAACAGAAATAAATGCACAGAAAACATTCAATATAAATATTTTCTCAACATCAAGTGGTCTAGGTATGTTTCTACAACACTTTTCACTATAATGTATAAAAATAAAAATCTTGCTAAGAGTTGAGAGATACTTTTGTTGCTAAAAATATGCAGGGCATGCTGGCTTCTGCCTGTAGTCCCAGCTACTCAAGAGGCTGAGGCAGGAGGATCACTTCAGCTCAGAAGGTCGAGGTTGCAGTGAGCCATGATTGTGCCAGTGCACTCCACCCTGAGTGACAGAGCAAGTCCCTGTCTCTAAAATAAACGAATAAAAACATATGTCATTCAATAAAAAAATATGAATGCATTTCAAACATTTGGATGCAGTTTCCTTTCATTTCTCTGTTTGAGCTAGTGGAGGTTAACACTAGCGAAATCACAGCAGAAGCTTCTTTAAGGTAGGGCAGGGAGGCAGAATTGTCTAGTAGTAATTCTCCGTGCTATAATTTCATTATTCTACTTCCATCAAAATAAATGGTATTAAAATGATAAAAACCTGTGAGTTTAAATATAAACTCAAATCTCCTTCCTACTTCAGATGATATGGAAATTCCCAGCAAGTTTTAAAACTTGCTCCTTTAACAAATTTCACTGAGTTTTCTGCCCACTAGTCACGATAGAGCTGCCTCAGTCTCTTCCATCATTTTTACACTAGCCAAACTAGTGCATTCACTTCTTTATTCAAGTGTATGTTCCTTGACTGAATAAATGTTTACTGGGTATATTTACACTTTTTTCAAACTCACCAGGATTATAGGCAACAGAGTTTCTCTAAAATATCCTAAATTCTGTGATGGAAAGTGTATTTTCTTATAATTTAACAACAGCCATAGAGCCTTCTTTAAGCCTTCTACAGAACCCTAGCTGAGGCAGGTAAGATGGAATATTTCATTTTTATTACATGGTTATACATTACCCTTAAAGCAGCTCTCTACTAGGAATCAACAGCCCTCCCCCACCACCCACTCACCCACTGTATTCCTCTGCTTTCAGCCCCACCGGCTTCCACGCTGGTTCTCAACTGTGAAACTCACAGTCCCACATCGCAGCCTTTGTACTTGCTTTTCCTGCTGCATGGAAAGATCTTTTAGCAGATACTTGCTGGACAACATTCAGCTTTGGTCGCAATTACACATAATTATTTATCATTCTCAACCTGCTCTGGGTAAATAAGTATTCTCTCTTATTCTTCAAGGGCAGGGACCATTATCTTTATTTGTCTCTTCTCTTTCCAGCATCCCAAAGTCAAAATATTCTCAACAAATAATTGTTGGTGATTTTGTGGTATGAAAAATAGTTTATACAATCTTAAAAACTGAATTCTTGAAAACATGCACAAATGAGGTACAATTTGGCTTTTAATTTAGTGAAGCCTTCCCTGGCCCCATGTTTCCTAATATTTTTTCTCTCTTTCTCTCTTTCTGTGTCTTTCTCTCTCACACACACACTCTCTCACAAACAAACACACTCTCACATACTCTTTCACACACTCACACACACACTCACACACACTCACACACATACTGTCTCACACACACTCTCACACTCTCTCACACACACTCTTACACACACTCACATGCACACTCACACACATACTCTCTCTCACACACACTCACACATACTCTCACATACACTCTCTCACATACACACTCTCCTACACACTCTCACACACACATTCTCTCTCACACACACACTCTCACAGATTCTCTCTCTCTCTCAGAGGCAGGCCAGCTCTAGAATCTAGCTTCTTAATCATTACACTTTATCACAGCCAAATAAATCTCAGTACATTTATATAATGGTACATTATACAGCTCAGAAAAATAATGAGGCAGCTCAATGGAAGTATGCATGAACAGTCCCCAAGATGTATCATTTACATAAACAAACAAGGTACATTATGTGCTGTAACTTTTGTAAAAGAGGAAAAACATGCTTTTTGTCCACCTATATCTTTGGGAGGATGCAGAAGACACTGGAAACATAGTTGTACCAGGAAAAGGGGAATGAAGGACTTGGGATCAGGGATGAGGGCACATTTACTTTTTACCAATTTGTACTGTTTGGCTTTTTAACATGAACAAGTAGTGTTAAATAAATTAAAAACCACCATCTCAAAAAATTCTGCCCCCCCAGTTCAAGTAGTCATCTGAGTTTCCAGAAAGGGTTGTTCATACATTGGGTATGGCAAACTGGGCTCTACATTCAGTCCTTATGTTAATGCCTTTAAACATGTGAGTAATGCCCTCTGGGTTGAGGAAGGAGAAGTGGTCCAGAGAGAGACAGATAGAGGGATTAAGGGCACTCAAGTTGGCATCAATGCTTCTTCCCTCCTCCAGGATCTGTTCCCTAATTATTCAATCGAAAGAGTCGCCGGGCGCGGTGGCTCACGCTTGTAATCCCAGCACTTTGGGAGGCTGAGGCGGGTGGATCACGAGGTCAGGAGATCGAGACCACGGTGAAACCCCGTCTCTACTAAAAATACAAAAAATTAGCCGGGCGTGGTGGTGGGCGCCTGTAGTCCCAGCTACTCGGAGAGGCTGAGGCAGGAGAATGGCATGAACCCGGGAGGTGGAGCTTGCAGTGAGCCGTGATTGCGCCACTGCACTCCAGCCTGGGCGACAGAGTGAGACTCCGTCTCAAAAAAAAAAAAGAAAGAAAGAAAGAAAGAAAGAAAGAAAGAAAGAAAGAAAGAAAGAAAGAAAGAAAGAAAGAGTCTGCAAGGCTCACAGAAAAGTCATAGGGCCCTCAACACCGTCCCAGTTCTTCCACTGTCCTGTTACACCACAAGTTCCCACCGCCAAACCCATATATGGCAAATTAACCTATCACTTAAATCTCACTAAAAAATGCTACATGAGGGGAATGGAGGTCAATGTCAAAGGGAATATATTACGAGTGATCAATGACAACAATCTGCTGACAGACTGAAGCTCAGTCATGACCCAGAGGGCACAGTCAAGGGTGCTCTCACTCGCAGGCATGAGTGGGTGTCATGAGCCTCAGTTCTACACTGGCTCTGCCACTAGCCTGTCATGGAATCTTGAGCTAGGAAAAACAGCTCTGCCTCCCAATCCTTACTTTCTCCATCTATAAAAGTCTGTAGTGTCAGACTAGGTAAGTGTTTTTCACAATGTGCTTTTCAACCCATTAGTGTCATGAAATCAATTCTGAGTACCATAGCATGATTTCTTTTTAATGAACGGGAATAGAATGGAAAATACCAGACTGTACTGTCTATAGTAAGAGTATGATTTCTCAAAACTTTTATTTCAATGATATGGGTGAATATATTGTGTCTCCACATGTAAATGTGCAAGTAAATAATAGGACAAAGCAGAATAGAGGATATCATTAAATTACCCGTAGTAAGGGTAAGTGTTATATTTTTTGAAACTTTTGTGTCAGTTGCATGTGGGGTATATACTGATGACATAAAATACCTTAATGTATTTATCTTAATGTACCTCAGAGTCGTTTGCAAGCCATAGAAGAAGATATTCTCCAAGCTGTTTTCAAGCTCATTGTTTTATAAGTCAATTGGAGACAATATTACCTAGTAAAGTTTGAAAATGAGGAAGTCTGGATTCAAAGCCCTGTCCTGCCATTTAGAGCAGTGAGGATCAGGTGCAAGTTAACTTGTCCAAGCCTCAGCATGCTGTGTGTTCTCTAAAGATCCCACTTAGAGATGTGAACGTTTGGGAATAGGAAAAAGGAAAGAGCGCTCACTTTTCCTCCTGCCCTTCTACATTGCTTTCCAGTATTTTCCTGATCCGACTATCACCTTTTCTCTATTCTGGTTAATCATGTAGTTATTTTTGTCATCTCTGTGGTGATTTATTAATTCCTCTACCCATAACCACAACATCAAGTTACTGGAAATATGAGATGAGAAAAATACATGTACATAACTTAGAACCATGTTGGCACATAGTAGATACTCAATAAATGGCAACAGTAACAGTAGCAAAAGTAGGAGGAGGAGGTGGTAATGGTGGTGGTGGTAGCAGTGAGAGTAACTTATCCTCAATGCCCATTAAAAGGTGAGAAGATAGGGTGAGATATTAGGTCTAGTTATTAACAATATCCTACTCAGGAAATTTTGCATTTCAATAAAGGACCATAGAAAACATTAAATTATTTGAAGGCCTAAAGAATTAGCATGCAATGGAGGAATTTTAAGAAACCTATGAGATAGGAAAGGAAATGGTGGTAGGGGAATAAAGAGAGGTACCTCTGCCTTGCACTTGACCCTTAGATACCAAATCAGAAAATAACACCAATAATCTCAGCCTGATTATGGTAGAAGGGCAAAGTGAATCATAATCTGGGCCTTCTTTCCTTGAATAATCAGAGTCTTGTTAGTTTGGGTTGGTTTGGCAAGCTTTTTGGGATGCAGGGAAGATGCGAGGTTGAGACATTTCTTCTGCCTTGTCAGCCCTGATTATAATGTTTTCAAAGGATCTGCACAATATATCACACCGATGATCTGTGTCTTACTGTCTCCATAATATTGACACCATGTGATAAAGATCTGTGTGTTAATGTCAAAGTACACTGCACATGTTTCTGTGTCTGAGGATGTAGTTAGGCTTTGGTCATACTCCAAAGCATCCCGGGGTAGAAAGAAGGATCGCAAGGTGACTGCTTCTCATCTAAAAAAGAGTTAAGAAGAAAGAGGAGCATCATCTGATCACGACTTTGCCAATGACCCTGTGCCAGGGGATTGGCAATTGACATCTATACATCTCTAATTCTTGAAATGTCACATACAAGAACATCAAAGGAGGATCCTGCTCCAGACACATTTTCTTGTTTGAAAACTAGACTGTGAATCCCAAAAGTCCGTAAGGCCTTATGGGCTAGGACCTGCCAAGATGCTCTCCAACAAACACCCTTGACTATAGGAGTTTGCCCGATCAGCAAATAATTTCAGGTCTGCTTCTCTTGTTTTCAGCAAGAGCTTCATCTGGGAATTGTGCAGTTGCAGGCTGTGTATCTATCTATGCAGCAGTCTTGCAAGCCTGCCTTCAAAGCAAACAAGTAGCTCACCAAGCATGTGTTAATCACTCTCAGCAGGCATTAAGAGTCCTGGGCCAGCAGCCAGAAACCACTGGCATTCACACTGGCTGTGGCACTACGTTGCTGGATGACCTCAGGCAAGTCCCTTTCCCCCTCTGAGCCTCAGTTTCCTCATCTCTTCTTCAAATTGATTGGACTGGATTATCTCTAACCTTGGTTCTCACTCCTGAAAGCCTATTAATTTTTAAAACTTTTGGGCTGAGAATCAAATGTGTCTTTCTGAGCAACTAATTAAATGTACAGATAAAATCACATTAACTTATAAATCAGAATGTCCCTTCTAATTACATCTTAAGCAACATCACAATGAAACTTGCCCAAAGCTACCAACATAGTTAATCAACAACTACTGATACCATTACATGCCTATGTGAAGAACTGGAGCCTCTAGGGACACATTAGACCTCACGGCTTTCAATTCCTATGTTTGGATGATTTTTCTTTTAGCATATAAGGACAATGGCCACTTTTTCTGAACCACATAGAATTAGTTCAAAGTTTCAATTAGTCATCCAAAAATGTTTTTGTGAGGTTTCTATTATGTCAGGCACTGACCTGGGTGCTGTATTGGAAGATAAAACCAGTCCCCTGATCTCAAGAAGCTTATATATAGACTGAATGGCAGATACAGAGAAGTAAACAGACAAGTATACTCCAGTTTAAATGGAGGAACACCTTATAAAGACATCTAACACAGTCTTTGAGGACTCAAGGGAGATTTTTCCCAAAGAAGCAATATCTATGCTGAGACCTTATAAACAGATGGGAGTCAGCCAAGCAATTGCAGCAGGGGATGGATCTATGAAACATCCCAATTGCTAGAAAAGTAAAAGCAAATATTTGGAGGCGATTTCACCACCTAAAAATTATCCCCCAAAGTTCAGAAGATTCCCACTGTTCTCTTCAACATTCTCAGCAATGGGTTTTTAAAAATACAAACCAGAATGTGTTTCATATACAACAGTGTCTTAAAGTATAAGGAACAGTGACTCACAGCAATGCAATAGTAAGGGTATGGGGAGTTTAAAAAGGAGAGATCTGGATTCTGTCAGTCTGCTACTTAGAATCTGTGTGGGCCAAGTAGTGGCTCACACCTGTAATCCCCAAACTTGGCGAGGCCCAGGATGGAGGATTGCTTGAG
The DNA here is from genome assembly GCF_009828535.3 of Hylobates moloch. Lineage (NCBI taxonomy): Eukaryota > Metazoa > Chordata > Mammalia > Primates > Hylobatidae > Hylobates > Hylobates moloch. Next base: position 132,778,945 of record NW_026652281.1, on the reverse strand, counting down.
CTCAGGAGTTTCAGACTAGCCTGGGCAACATGGCAAAACCTCCATCTCTACAAAAAAAATGCAAAAATTAGCTAGTCGTGGTGGTGCATGTCTGTAATCCCGGCTACTTGGAAGGCTGCGGTGGGAGGATGGTTTGACCCAGGAGGTGGATGTTGCAGTGAGCCAAGATGGTTCCACTGAACTCCAGCCTGGGCAACAGAGCCAGACCCTGCCTCATATAATAACAATATTATTAATATTAATTAATATAATTAATAACATTAATAATATCGATATAATTAATAATATTAATATTATCAACATATTAATAGCATTAATAATATTAATATAATAACATTAATAATATAATTAATAATATTATTGTATAATATATAATATTAATAATAATATAATAATAAATAAAAATAAAATAAAGAGAGAATCTGTGTGAACTGGCCAAATTGCTTAACCTTCCCAACGTCAGCTCCTGGGTTAAATGGAGCCTGGCACATAGCAAATATTTAACAAAAAGCAGTAAAAATGCTAGCTGACAGGTGTGCAGGACACCATGCTAAGCACTTCAATCATTCATCAACGTAAATCCTTGCAACATAAGACAGCCTATTACTGTCTTCAACTTGTACATGAGGAAATGGAGACTTGATGAAGTCAAATCACCAGACCAAAGTTATAAAAGCAAGGCAGGTGGGGGTAGGCCTTGACCCCTAGTTGTCTGCACTCAGGGCCCAACTTAACCATTAAGTGTTTCCTTTCACCTTTTACTTCTCCACTGCCAGTCATGCCAGGAAAGTAGGTTCTGACCACTGAAATGGCAAAAAAAAAAAATGTGTCCAGTATATTAATGAAGCCCTTTATAAATATAAGGTATTCCTTGGTTCATATTCTATTCATAAATGACTGTGGTTATTTAAAATACATGTTATCAGAGAGTTGCTTATCAAAGCTACCTAAGACCTATTACCATCCTTGAATAAGAGGTCAGGGTTAAAAGCAAAATATTCAAAAAGATAAATTTGGATCTGAAAAGGGAAAGATGACAAAACAGTTTGCTGGACGAGATGTCTGGTACCTTTGGCCACTTTTCAATGAAATAGAAGGGAAAAGATGTTGAGGTCACTGAGAAAACAATTTAAGAGGGCCAGAAAGAGACAGAGTGTGTGTGATAGCTCTTTTTTACCTGCAGAATGAGGCACTGATCTACTCTGAGGGAGTCAAAAGCATAATAATGAAAGGGAGGAAAGGAGTGTTTCTTACACCACAGCTACATCCACTAAATTGGGACACTGAACTTGACACTTTTGACATAGTGACACATTGGCCCTGGCTCACGGCATCATTTTGTGTCAAGTATTAGTACAAATGCCGACACTCATGCACTGAAGGAGCATTTGATGTTTCCATAAATGCTTTCCAACTTGGCACAGGAAAAAAAAAAACGAATATAACAAACATCACTGTGATTGCTATACTTCTCAAAGAGCTTGCAAAGTTGCCTCCAGGTGGGCCCGCTTGTTTCCTTGCACATCAGTGGGCTGTAGCATGCATGGAGTTTACTACTTTTTGTATTTCTATTTGGCTGGAAGCAGGAGGGACTCAGACTTCTCCTCTTGAAGCTGTCTGGAAGGGACCCAGTGTTGGAATCCAGGAGTGAGGGAACAACTGGGGAAAACGGTAATGTATAAATAGATGTAGGCTTGGGGGATGGGCTGAAAATATAGATCTCTGGCCTCTCTGCCCCAAGGTTTTGATTCAGTAAGCCTGTAGGCGAGTCCAGCAACTTGTGTTTTGACTAAGATGTAAGTGACCTTGATGATTAGCCATACATGACAACTACTGGTGTGGTGAGAAGAAGGCTGGACTGAGACTCCAGACTGGGTGCTGGTCCAAGTTCTGGCACCTACTGGTTATAGGATCTCTGGCAAGACACTTTCCAGTTTCTTCAGCTACTTTTGTTTTTCTCAAATGGTAGAGTGGGAGGGAGAATGCTTGGGAAAGATCTCCAAGACCTTTTGGCTCCATCAGCCTAGAATGGGGTGTTAGGATTAGCAGCTACCATGGTACATAATTAGGACCAGAGATCCTGGAGTCAACCATTCTGGACTCAAATTTTAGCTCTGTACTTTCTAGTAATTAGACTGCTGACAACTAAAGTAATTTCTCTGAGACACATTATATAATTTCTCAAAGTCTCAGTTTCCTCAGCTAAAATGCAGATGATAATAACAGTGCCTGTGGCGTAGCTTTCTGTGAGTTTTAAATGGGCAGATAGTACATGAAGAATGCTGAAGGCAATGCCCTGAGGAGTCCTCAGTACCTGTTAGTTGTGAAAGCCCCTGACAAGGTCAACCAGAGGAGCCATCTGCCTTCCCCTGGGACTACTGTGATTAATGAGGCTCACGAAGGTAACCCTGGCTGAGCAACTTCCTTGGGCTTCTCCTTTTATCAAGAGAAATTCACAAGAAATAAGCTTTTCTGGAGAGAATAGGATAAGAGAGAGAGGTGTTAAACAGCATCTCTTAGGAAGAAATCCAGAAACAAATTAGAGAAGGGTGCTATACCATCTACACCACGTGTATCAAAGCCTGGTTCAGGGACCACCTGCTTTAGAACCAACTGGGGCACTCAAAATAGCACATTCCTGTCCCTATTGGAACAGGCTCCCAGGGGAGTGGGTCCAGTAGTCTGTATTTCTCAGAAGCTACTGAAGAGATTTTTCTAAAAACAAGGTTAGAGAATCATTGGCAAATATTGTCAGTGAGCCAACACTCTGCCTCAATTCTCCAACATGTATTTACCCAGAAAACTACAAACAAACAAAAACAATGACTACAAATGCACTTATGCATGTGTGCATTTACCAAGAATCTGAACTTCATACACTCGTGTCATCTCCAATGGGTTCCAAGTGGGTGTCCAATTTCTACATAATTCATGACTCCCCAGAGAAACAAACATGAACCAAGGGCTGGCTACTTAAGGATCTGGACTACGTCAACTTCCTTAGAATGGCAGAATGCTTTACCAAAATTAAGTACAAAAAGAATGTGACTTCAGGGCACCTCTCTTTTCTCACCCTTTCCCTCCTCCCTACCTGACTTCCCCACCCCTGTTCCCACTCCTTTACCTTTTTGTTCTCTTTTCTCACACTCTTCTTTCTTCAGATTCATTTTCCCTTCCATTCCTTTCTCTCTGCCACTCTTGCCTCCTCTTATTCTTTGCCCTGTCTACCCTGTAACTTTCTTGTCTTCTCTCTGCCCTCCCTCTCTATCTCCATGTGTCTCTGCCTCTCTCTCCATCTCTTTCTGCCCCTCTCTCCCTCCCTCTTGTGCCTCTCTCTCTTTCTCTTTTTTCTTCTTACTCTGACTCTGTACTACTGTCTATCTCTCTGTAATACACAATATCTCCCTGCCCATTCTCCTCTTGGCCCCTAGCTCCTGGCTCCTTTTCAAACGTCAAGGCTCCAGCATGTTTCCGGTGAGGCATGCGCTCCCATGCTAAATCACCCAATGTGTGCTACACATCCAGGAAATCACTCTACTTAGATGTCCTTGATGATCTGCTGCTAGAGGCCCTGGGTGAGGAGGGCTCTCCTTAGTAGGGAAACTAAATTGGGGCTGGAAGGATGCAACAAAATTCCAGAGTATTAAGGCAGCAAAGCTAAACAGCTGTGGTCTCCAGAACTTCCTCTGGAGGGAAAGCCACTGGGGCAAGCGTCAACAACAGAGGGTTCTTTTGTGTTTTGGAGTGTCCATCACTTTGTTTCCAACATACAAACATCTCACTTCACAGTAGGTCGCCAGCGATGTGGCAGCGCCAAGTGTGTGCTGGGAAAGCATTAGCTTCCCCAAATCTCGGTCACTCTTCCCAAAGCCAGCCAACCTCCTAAAAACACAAAATCTAAGTAAAAACGGAGTGCCTGCTATGTATGTAGGCTCCAGACAACTCTCCCTTTCCCCCAATTTCCCCTCGCCACACACACACACACACACACACACACACACACCTGCTCTACCTTCCAACTGGACATCCACCTCTAAATACCTCCTTTATAGACATTCCAGAGCTTCTCCCATGGACGCGGATAATTGTCCCCAACCTACAAATGAGTAAGCCGAGGAATGAAGAAGTTACTGGGCAATTTTGGAAGATGCTACTTTGGAGGGTCCACAGCTTTAGGGGATTAGAACATTTTGCACTTGGCACACCTGAAGTCACCGAAGAAAGGTGAGTTCAGGTGAAACTTTTTCAAAGCTTAACCGCGCCCTCTCCTAATTTGTCTCCCTGGCGGGTGCAGAATTTTCTAATTTCTTCCATCCAGCTCTTAAACTCGACTTGTCTCCACACTCACTCGCACACACCACGTGTACGCCCGTACCTGCCCTTGTGTATGAATCTCAAGATAAAAACGCAGGAGGCAGGTAAAGAAGGATAAACTCCAGTAGGACTCCTGGTGTTCCCGCAACTCCCCCTCCCTTCAGTGGAGTACAGAGGAGCGAAACTATGAGTTTTGGCTCGCCGCCCAGCCGGAGGAGCTGGGATACTGCCGCCAGGGACCGTGGGGAAGGCCATGGCTCAAGTCCGAGGACCAGCCAACTCCGTGCTGCCCAGCTGAATGGCCTCTCAGTTGCCTGCAAGTTGGAACCTCAGTCGGGCACACAATGAGGCCGCTGTTTTCCTACAGGAGGCATTTGGATGCCTCACACACTCACCCCAAATCGGGCCTGAGAGCAGGGAGTGCATTTCCTTGCCCATGTTCAGATGCTCCCCTAGAAGCAGCGGAGGCAGCCCGGGGCTTGGGGAGGGAGCCGTTCCCCTCCCCCGCGCCTAGCCACAGGAAGCCCGCGCAGGCCACCTGTTGGACTCTGTCTGGACACCCTGTATTGTGCGCCCCTAAAACCCGCACTGCACCGCGGATCAAGACAATCGGGCATTCCAGGTGCTGGATCCGTCAGCAAAAGATAAATTTCACTAGCACCTCCTACTCGGGCTACCTTTCCTGGTGCCCCCACCCACGTCTCTCTGTCTCTGTCTCTCTCTCACACACACACACTTCTTTAATATACCAACAGTCTTTCTTTAATGAAGCGCGCTTAGGCTCCCCTAAGGGCTAGGGCTGCCCACGATCTCTTAGCGCGCCCAGGCGGCTGCGGATCTCTAAGCGCTTATGCTGGGAGCTAGATTAACGCGCGGGCGGCTGAAAAACCCCAAATGGCACGTTGGTGAGGAAGTCAGCGATCTGCTTTAGAGAGCCCCTTTTCTCCTTAGGAAGCGGAAGGGGACTCCCTCCTTGGCTTAGAGATGGAGGGAACTGGGGAAGTCCCCGCGGCAATCGAGTTGGAGGAAACAATGTTGCATTCCTCTGCCAATGCCAGATTAGGTGCAAGGAGACCCAACTTTCTCCCGTCTCTTTGCCATCCGTGCAAGCCACTAGCTGGGGGTAAAGGGCGCCTCCACTAGCGGCCTACTCACCCCTGGGTATAAACGCTATCCCGCAGGGCCACCAAGCCGACTGGTGCGCGCGGAGTCCGCGAAACGCCTTGGTATCTCGCTCCTCTCCTGGGCCACGCGGCGAAGGCTACGCACTCCAAGCCGGGCAGCTGAGGGCAGTCGATTCCATGGGTGGCGAGTTGGCAGAGGGCGCGCCGCCCGGCTGGGGGCGCATCGCTCCCAGGTCTGGCGCAGGCTGCGGCGGGGAGAGGGGCTCACAGGGAAGTTGGCGGCGCTGGGGGCGGACTTCGGACTTCGCGCTCGCTCTAGCTTGGGCGGCCGGGTGCGCCCTCCGGGATAGACAAGGGACTTGCCAGCGGAATAGGGGCCGGCGCCGGCCAAGCGGCTGCGGAAAGCCTCCGCCGGCCGCCGCCTAGAAGAAGCGAAGCGGCCTCGCGCTGCCTAGAGCCCCCAGTAGCGGCTGGAGCAGAGAGCGCGCAAGAGAGCGGGTCTGTTCCTCCAGGCTGTGGGTCTCCCTTGCTCACAGCACAGCTCGCTTCAACCCGCCGTGTCCCTCCTCCTGTTCTAGTCCTCCTCCCTGCCGGTGCTTCGCCGGCTCGCGAGGCTCGCCTGGGACCAGAGGCTGAGCGGAAGGCGGCCGCAGCGCCCGCAGCATGGAGGGCGATCTGGCCGGCTCCGACTCCGGCTCCGGCTGGGGCTCGGGCTCCGGCAGCGGCAGCAGCGCAGCGGCCGCCACCTCCCGCGCGCCCACGTGCCGGAGTCCCGGTGTGCGCGCTCCGGCTGGCGGGGCTGGAGGGAGGGAACGAGGGCGAGCCGCGGGTGGGGGCGGCGGGGAGAGGCTGCACAGCCGCGCGTTAGAGGGAAGCCGCCGAGAGGCTCCCGAGGGCGCGGGGCTCCTCGTTTGCACCTCCAGGAAGACTGGTGTGCAAGGCTCCCCCAGCTCCCCGCTCCCTTTGCAGAGCGGAGGGAGCCCCAGCGAAACGCAGGCGGGGTGGGGGGAGCTCCACTTCGCAAGATCAGTCGGCCGCGGCGGCCAGAGGCGACTACGTGTCTCCGCCAAGGGGACAGGTTTCTAGCATCCTTGAGCCCCCTCTCCACTCCCCGGAGAAGAAAGAGGTTAAGAAACACCGGGTGAAGGAGTGTGCGGATTCCCAGCGAGAGCTTGTTCCGGCTTGCCCCGCCTTCCTCTCAGAGAAAGCACTTTTCCCGTTAACCAACAGACTCCAAGGGTTTCTCCTTCCAGGGAGAAGGGAGGTGTCTTGCAAGATGGGCCTGGCAACCTCCAATCAATTGACAAACAATTCGTGAGCACCCACTCTGAGCGACGCCGGGCAGCGTCCAGAGCACAGGGCCCTCTGTAGTTGGGAGTAATGTTGTATTCTCTGCTCTGCGTGCCCTTAGGCAGGCTCTACCTGGGTCTCATTGTCCTAGCCATAAAATGAGGTTCTTTTATGATATGAGTAAGAAAAACAAAAACGCGAGAATTTTAAAAAAGACAATTTAAAAGATGGGTAATAGCTCAATACTAACAAGGAAAATTAAAATAAGAAAATTTCACGGTAGTAGAAAATGAGAACTTTAAAGAGACAAAGTTAGCAAAACACACATAATACTGGACACCATGTGCGATTACTTAGACATCATTGTTTCCAATCGTCTCATCTTAATGTGGAAATTGAGCCTCAGGGAAGACACGTGGCTTGCCCGCTGTCACACACATCCAGTTCGGTCAGCCCCCAGTCTGGTCTCCTCCTGCCAATCCTGGGCTTTTTCTGCCACACGCCAGTACACAAATTATGCTCAGCATTACTGAGACGAGTCATCAGTAAAAGAGTCGAGAGGGAGAAAGAGAGAAAGAAAGAGAGAGAGAGATTGAGATTCATTTCCTCTGGAGTTTCCAAAAAAAGGCTTCATGAAAGAAGTGGGATTTAAGCTAAAACCTATTTAGAGTAGGCAGGATTCGAATAGCTGGAAAAGTGAGAGGAGGATGAGAGAGGTCAAAATGAAGGATGAAGAAAGACGCATTGGAACAGCATCAAACAAGCTTGGCAGGGGCAGAGAACTTCCCTAGGCAATGGGTGGGCGGGGGTCACTGAAGTGTTTTAAGCAGTAAAAGAAAATAATGGAAGCTTCATTTTAGCTCGATCAGTATATACCTGTACAGGATGGTTTAAGAGGGGAAGAGATGGGGGCAGAGGGAGAAAGAAAAGGAACTGCAGGCAGAGAAAACCATTAGGAAGTCAAGGCAGCTATCTGGGTGCAAGTGAAGCCCTGATGTAATGTGGTAGCAGGTAGAAGGTAAAATAAAACTCTTCCTGCTTCTGTTTTTAAAAGCCTGCTTTATAGGAAGGACTCTGCTGTTAATTGCAGGGGACATTGTAGGGAAAGGCACCGATGTTTAAGACACGATGGGAAACTGGGGGCCAACCCTCAGATAAAACGGTGGAGTTTTTCACAATAACTGGTCTGAAACAGATCTGGTCCCTTGGTTTTAACATTCAGCACCTGGAAGCTGGACAGCAACCGCCCTTGGTGAAGAATGGGGTAAGTTAGGATTTCTATCAATCAACCAAAAGCAAAAACGAGAAAAGGAAGGGAAAAACGTATTTTCTTTTATTCCTTGGAGGCACTTGAAGTCACAAACGAATGACTTCAGGGATATCCTCAGGTTCTTCCTCTGGAAATAGTCTCTCCATCTAGCACTTTGTCTCCTTGGGTGGATCAGCTGCAACAGTAGCATCTGGGAGTTTGATAGAAACAAAATCTCAGGCCCCAGAACACAGCAATTGAATTAGAAACTTCATCCTAACAAGATTCCTGGCTGATTCATAGGCACATTAAGCTAGAGAGGGGTTTCTGTGTCTGTGTCTCTCCTAAGCTATTGTCTTCAGACTTTTTAGTGTGATGCTGTATTAGTCTGTTCTCACACTGCTGTAAAGAAAACTGCCTGAAACCGAGTCATTTTAATGAAAAGAGATATAACTGACTCATAGTTCTGCAGGCCTAACAGGAAGCATGGCTAGTAGGCCTCAGGAAACTTAGTAGGTGAAGGAGAAGCAGGCATCTTCTTTACAAGGCAGCAGGAGGGAGTGTGTGGGAGCACACGGAAGTGCCACACTTTAAAACCATCAGCTCTAGTGAGAACTCACTCACTGTCATGAGAACATGAGCATGGGGGAACCAGCCTCATAATCCAATCACCTCCCACTTGGTCCCTCCTCTGACACATGGGGATTACAATTGGAAACGAGATTTGGGTGGGGACACAGAACCAAACCATATCAGATGCATAGTAAAAACACTTCATATTACACTATAGTCCCACACACACACACACACACACACACACACAAATAAAACTTTCACAAAACAACATGTATCCTTAATTTGTGATTCACTTAAATATTTTTATTCAATTTAATTTTTTAATGTGGCCATGACCTACTAATTGATTTCATGTCCTGCAAATTGGCTGCAATTTATGGCTTGAAAAATATTGATCTATGATATTAATTATTTCTTCATTGGGTTTTGGTTGCATATATATGTATATCATATCTCTTCTACTAGCCTGTGAGTTCCCTGAGGGCAAGGTTCAAATATTTTTTATCTTTGAAATATGTCAGAAATTAACAGAGGGTTTTATATGTAGTAGCAACTCAATAAATATTCAAGGAGTCAATCAATCAATGAACGCATAAATTGATTAAAGCTAGGGACTGACAGCAAGCTGAGGAAGGATGGGGTGAGGCTTGGCATGTAGGAGAAGGCTAAGCCAAGAAAACGTTTATTCAAACCTCCACTTTACTGAAACCTCATCAATGGACTATTAGAAAAAGTCATTTCTAAAACAATCATGTATTCCAATGTTCCACTGTCAGCCAGAATTTCTTTTTCCAGTAGAGTTCCTCTTTATAGCTTCACAAAATATCAAGCTATGGGGGCTTAAGATGAAGGAAAGCAGCTGAGTAGCTAGCACGTATTATTAGAGGAAGAAAAGAAATTAGGAAGGGACAAAGACAAGTTAGTGCACACCTGATCTTATTCTGGGACCAGAGCTACTGACCAAGGAAAAGGAAGAAGTGGGGCTAATTACTTGGATTGAGGCACATTTTGTTGACTCTACAGAGGTACTTGACAATTAGATCTTTCCAAAATTCAAAATGATTTATTTTGAAGTCACTAATATTTTTTTTCTTGTCCCAGTAAATATACTGCAGAAAAGTACTTATTGTTTACCATCCAATAGCACTTTAGAGTGGGAAGTATTATAATTTATTTAATATAAATAAAATCATAATCTAAAGGGCAAATATTAGAGTCACACTATTTCACATTGTAAAGGGAACTCAAGTATGCACTAGTCCAACTCCTCATTTTAAAGGAATCTGGGGAAGTTATCACAGATTCTGTTATCACAGGTTCTACAAGAAAGCAGTAGGTCTAGGATTTGAGTTCAGGCTTTTAGACTCAGTCATCATGACTGCCTGTTAATCCTACATAGGGATACTGCAAACTACACAGTTAGGAGCCACTGTTTCAGCATAAAGGAGAATGACTGATGCATTGCTTAAAAAGCTGGGAATGAATAATATTTATTAAGTATCTACTATAGAGTGGGCACTAGAGCAGGTGTTTTGCATACTTTGTTCCATAAAATCTCCATTAAAAAATCCATAAAGTAGAACATTTTAATCTCCATTTGCAAGTGAGGAAAGAAAGAGTCGTAGAGGCTAAGTAATTAGGATTTTAAGACTGGAACGTTACAGAGCAGGTTTTGAACAAAGAGCTGGATTAATCTAAATCCGTGCTCACTATCTTATGCTTTGCTTCCCAGCCATGGAAGATTTTAAGCAAACACTGGCAGGGAAATGAAAGGAAAGAATTCTGATTGGATTGAAATAGCTGACTTGAGAAGTAACCCCTTTTGTTGAGATTCTGGGATGCTATAAGGGTTTTTTTTAGCATTAAGGTAGAAACACTATTAAGTAAGTTGAGTACATCCTGGTGTGTAGAATCCACAAACTGACGAAGTGGTGGCCATGATATGTGAAAGCTAATGCTGTTGTTAACAGCTGCATTGGCCACAGCTCAATAGTAAGTTTTGCATTAGAAGAATTTCACTCCCTGTATAAATTAGGATTATTTTCTTTGTCAGAATAACAGATACCAACATATGCTAGTTTAGGGTGGAGTGCAGAAAATTAAAGAATCAGTTAAAGAAATACATGGAAAGTAATGAAACAAAGTCTCTAGAAGGAACTGGAATGTCAGGATGAAATCTTTCTAATTTTATATGGTCTCTTTTTATATATCTCTATCTCCATCTCTATATCTGTATCTATTCTCCTTTTCAACTCATTGTCTTGCTATGCTTATACTTCTTTCTGCAAAAGAACTCTCTGCATCTGTGCTCCCATAGCAGAAAATGTCTATCTCATGTGTTTCACAGGTATTTTTTTTAACTTATTGTCTCTGGGCCCCAAGTCTTATCTACTAGGAGAGAGCATCTCATTAGCCCATCTAGAGTCAAATGTCTACTCCTGGATAATCACACAGAACCAGGGGTATGGACTCACAGTACCAACAAAACTGCTAGAAGCTTAGCTTTGTGAGTTACATATAAAGTGAGGAAGGTAATTGGGATAAGTACCAGAAAGAGTGTAAAAATCTGACTACTACACTCCTTACCAAGAACAATCTAGTGCTTTAGAAATTGTGTTGGGGATCTTATTATACACATATTAGATTGCAGGAGATCACCCTTGAGACATGAGGGTTGGTGATGTTATAGCTGATTTAAAGCCCCAAAGTACAAAAGGATCCCCCTTTGAAGATTCCTGCCACTCATAGTCCCGACTGCATGAACCACATGGTTCCAGAATTAATGGGAAATAATGGATGTCCCAGGCAGCCTGTATCTACCATGTTATCTGAAGATTCACCCTATGCCTGGTTTCCTTGAAAGAACACTGAAATCGGGATTCAGAAAACCTAGATTCAGACCCTAACTCTGCCCTTACCTGTTACACAATTTGGGGCAAGTTACTGCACCTTATCAAAGTGAAAGTCTACTAAGCATGCCCTGCCCTACCTCAGAAAGCTGTTCTGAGAAGCAAATGAGATACTATCTGTGAAGCCAGCTTTATGTAAAATCTGAAGCACTGAGCAAATGCAAGGGATTATTAGTAATACAAAAAATAACCGGAAGGCAATGAGTTGTAACACTTAGGTTACCTTTGCAAATATCCACCAGGCTCTTTGGAGTAGAAAAAATCATGCTGCAAGAAATGTAATGAATGTGAAGCATGTTTATTCTATTTTATGAGGCATGGTAGGGTGAAAAAGATCAGTGTAGCTCCAAAGTGAAAGACTGAAAAGAGTATTGTTTTTAGAAAAAAACAGACCCTTCTCTGGAAATAATATCAGTACTAGTAATACAGTAATAACCATAATTATCATATGGTTGCCATGTTCCAGGCATCATGCTAAATACTTCTCATGCAGTAACTCTTTAAATGTATATTACCTCCTCACTTGGTTTCTGTTATTGTTTCTGTGTTAAAGATTAGGAAACTAAAGCAGGGCAAGTTAATAATTTACCCATAGTCTCAGAGATAAGTGGTACAGTCTAGATTAAACCCCGGTTTACTTTAATTCAAAGTTAAAGTAAACAACCAACATACTATTCTGTATTTTATATCCTTAGAGGAAAAATGTGATAAATGCCAAGTTTTAATGGTAAAAAAAATTATGTAAAGGAAAGCATCTAACAATCAAAACTATTCAGTTACAAATCCACATATGTGTTTGATGTGTGATATTTTTCCATTGGATATGGATGATCACTAAGCAAAACTGAACCAATTTAATCACTACACACCTATTTAAAGGTGTTAGAATAACAATACCAATTACTGATGAGGATGCTGAGTAACAAGAACTCTCATCATTGCTGATGAGAATCAAAATGGAAGACAGTTTGGCAGTTTCTTAGAAAGCTAAACAAAGTCTTACCACGCAATCAAGTAAATGAATGTTAGGTATTTACTCAACTTATTTGAAAATATCTTCACACAGAAACCAGCAGGCAAATCATAAACACCAAGAACTAGAAGCAACCAAGATATTCTTCAATGGATAAATGGATAACCTATCTGTAGTACATCCATATAATATGTAGAAGTCAGTGATATTCAGTGATCAAAAACTGAGCTGCAAAGCCATACAAGATAAGGATGAATCTTAAATATATATTTATCAGTGAATGAAGCCAGTTTGTAAGGGCTACACACCATATAATTCTTTTATGCAACATTCTGGAAAAGGCAAAGCTATAGAAATGGTAAACCAATCAGTGGTTGCCAGGGACTTGTGGGAGGAGGAGAATGGAATAGTAAAGCACAGGGGATTTTTTTAGGGTGGTAAAACTATTCTGTGTGGTACTGTAATGGTGGATAAATGACATTATGCATTTGTCAAAAACCACATAACTTTACAACACAAGAGTGAACCTCAATGCATGCAAATTTTAAGAAATCATTTAGGAGGTCAGGGGATCCCAAGAAAGGTGACAGGTGAATTTAACTGTACTATAAATGTATGAATGTACTATAAATATATGAGAGAAGGCTAGAGAGATCCATGTGGTAATGGATTAGAGTTGCAGAAAACAGTATTAACTCAAGTTTAATATAGATACAGATGGACACATACAGAAATAATTATAGATATGTGAACATGCACAGGATAGGATACAGATATATATTTCCTTTCTCTGTCACCTAAGAAATTCTAAAAGCAATGATACCCCAGTAACTGCACACACGTAGCATACAGATTTTAATTTCTGATATCATTATCTGATAAAAAGAACCAAAGCTCCTTGGAGAAATGTCTGATTCTATAAATGGGACAAGAGATGTTCAAAATAATTCTGGGGCATCTTACAGTGCCAGTAAGTAAAAAAGTGCTCAAAACACACACACACACACACACACAGTCACACACACACACACACACACACACACAGTAATAAGGAATGTTAAATGGACAAAGGAGCCAACTGAAAGAGCTCACAATGAACAACACTGGAACAATTTGAATAAAATAGGTATTGAATTATAGCCCAAAGCATACAATAAATATTCATATGTCCACACTGATAGAAATATATGATTGAATAAATACATAAATGAGGACAAAGAGATAAATCTCCCATAGAAAAGAATTCCAAATAATTTCTGTAGATACTCCCCTCTCAAGGAGATGGAGCATAAATAACCCTCTATCCCCTATGTGTGGGCTGGGCATAGTGAATTATCTCCGAAGAGTAAAGTATGCAAGAGAGTTAAAGAGGAACTTAACAGTGGAGAAACGTGAAAAGCCGTATCTTATCCAAGTGATCAAGGTTAACATCAATAGTTATGTCAAGTTGATAGTATGTACTCTTGAAATAAGAAATATGATGAAAATGACATTTTACCTCTGTGGTCTTCCTCCGAAGCACTCATAACCACAGTCTAGTTGTGAGGAAAACATAAAATGAATCCCAGTTGAGAGAGAGCCTACAAAATATCTAGCCAAAATACCAGTTTGTTCAAAATTGTCAAAATCATGAAAAACAAAGACATTCTGGGAAAATGTCACAGCCAAGAGATATCTAACATGATAATAACTAAATGTAATGTGATATCTTAATGAGATCTTGGAAAAGAAAAAGTGTATTTGATTTAAAACCAAGATATCTGATTATAGTCAACTTCAGTAATTAATATATATTGGTTCATTAATTTATCAAATGTACAATAATAATATATTATCTCATAATACAGAAAGTGGATATGAGGTATATGGGACTCTGTACCAGTTTGGTAATTTTTCTGTAAATAGAAAACCATTCGAGGGGGGTGGAGCCAAGATGGCCAAATAGGAACAGTTCCAGTCTACAGCTCCCAGTGTAAGTGACACAGAAGATGGGTGATTTCTGCATTTCCAACTGAGGTACTGGGTTCACCTCACTGGGGAGTGTCGGACAGTGGGTTCAGGACAGTGGGTGCAGTGAACTGAGCCCAAGGGTGAGCCGAAGCAGGGCAAGGCATCGCCTCACCCAGGAAGCGCAAGGGGCCAGGGAATTCCCTTTCCTAGTCAAAGAAAGGGGTGACAGACGGCACCTGGAAAATTGAGTCACTCCTACCCTAATACTGCACTTTTCCAATGGTCTTAGCAAACAGCACACCAGGAGAATATATCCCACACCTGGCTTAGACAGTCCTACCCCCATGGAGCCTCGCTCATTGCTAGCACAGCAGTCTGAGATCAAACTGCAAGCCGGTAGCGAGGCTGGGGAAGGGGCGCCTGCCATTGCCGAGGTTTGAGTAGGTAAACAAAGCAGCCAGGAAGCTCGAACTGGATGGAGCCCACCACAGCTCAAGGAGGCCTGCCTGCCTCTGTAGACTCCACCTCTGGGGGCAGGGCATAGCCAAACAAAAGGCAGCAGAAACCTCTGCAGACTTAAATGTCCCTGTCTGACACAGCTTTGAAGAGAGGAGTGGTTCTCCCAGCATGCAGCTTGAGACCTGAGAATGAGCAGACTGTCTCCTCAAGTGGGTCCCTGACCCTCAAGTAGCCTAACTGGGAGGCACCCCCCCAATAGGGGCAGACTGACACCTCACATGGCTGGGTACTCCTCTGAGACAAAACTTCCAGAGGAAAGATCAGGCAGCAACACTTTCTGTTCGCCAATATCCACTGTTGTGCAGCATCCGCTGTTGATACCCAGGCAAACAGGGTCTGCAGTGGACCTCCAGCAAATTCCAACAGACTTGCAGCTGAGGGTCCTGACTGTTAGAAGGAAAACTAACAAAGAGAAAGGACATCCACACCAAAAGCCCATCTGTACATCACCATCAACAAAGACAAAAGGTAGATAAAACCACAAAAATGGGGAAAAAACAGAGCAGAAAAACTGGAAACTCTTAGAAGCAGAGCACCTCTCCTCCTCCAAAGGAATGCAGTTCCTCACCAGCAACGGAACAAAGCTAGACGGAGAATGACTTTGACGAGTTGAGAGAAGAAGGCTTCAGATGATCAAACTACTCCTAGCTAAAGGAGGAAGTTCAAACCCATGGCAAAGAAGTTAAAAACCTTGAAAAAAAATTAGACAAATGGCTAACCAGAATAACCAATGCAGAAAAGTCCTTAAAGGACCTGATGGAGCTGAAAACCACAGCACGAGAGAACTACGTGACGAATGCACAACCCTCAGTAGCCAATTCAATCAACTGGAAGAAAGGGTGTCAGTGATGGAAGATCAAATGAATGAAATGAAGTGAGAAGAGCAGTTTAGAGAAAAAAGAATAAAAAGAAACAAAGCCTCCAAGAAATATGGGACTATGTGAAAAGACCAAATCTACGTCTGATTGGTGTACCTGAAAGTGACGGGGAGAGTGGAACCAAGTTGGAAAACACTCTGCAGGATATTATCCATGAGAACTTCCCCAATCTAGCAAGGCAGGCCAACATTCAAATTCAGGAAATACAGAGAACGCCACAAAGATACTCCTCAAGAAGAGCAACTCCAAGACACATAATTGTCAGATTCACCAAAGTTGAAATGAAAGAAAAAATGTTAAGGGCAGCCAGAGAGAAAGGTCGGGTTACCCACAAAGGGAAGCCCATCAGACTAACAGCTGATCTCTCGGCAGAAACTCTATAAGCCAGAAGAGAGTGGGGGCCGATATTCAACATTCTTAAAGAAAAGAATTTTCAACGCAGAATTTCATATCCAGCCAAACTAAGCTTCATAAGTCAAGGAGAAATAAAATACTTTACAGACAAACAAATGCTGAGAGATTTTGTCACCACCAGGCCGGCCCTAAAAGAGCTCCTGAAGGAAGCACCAAACATGGAAAGGAACAACTGGTACCAGCCACTGCAAAAACATGCCAAATTGTAAAGACCATCGAGGCTAGGAAAAAACTGCATCAACTAACAAGCAAAATAACCAGCTAACATCATCATGACAGGATCAGATTCACACATAACAATATTAACCTTAAATGTAAATGAGCTAAATGCTCCAATTAAAAGACACAGGCTGGCAAGTTGGATAAAGAGTCAAGACCCATCAGTGTGCTGTATTCAGGAAACCCATCTTATGCACAGAGACACACGTAGGCTCAAAATAAAGGGATGGAGGAAGATCTACCAAGCGAATGGAAAACAAAAAAAGGCAGGGGTTGCAATCCTAGTCTCTGATAAAACAGACTTTAAACCAACAAAGATCAAAAGAGACAAAGAAGGCCATTACATAATGGTAGAGGGATCAATTCAACAAGAAGGGTTAACTATCCGAAATATATATTCACCCAATACAGGAGCACCCAGATTCATAAAGCAAGCCCTGAGAGACCGACAAAGAGACTTAGACTCCCACAAAATAATAATGGGAGACTTTAACACCCCATTGTCAACGTTAGACAGATTGAGACAGAAAGTTAACAAGGATATCCAGGAATTAAACTCAGCTCTACACCAAGCAGACCTAATAGACATCTACAGAACTCTCCACCCCAAATCAACAGAATACACATTGTTTTCAGCACCACACCACACCTATTCCAAAATGGACCACATAGTTGGAAGTAAAGCACTCCTCAGCAAATGTAAAAGAACAGAAATTATAACAAACTGTCTCTCAGACCACAGTGCAATCAAACAAGAACTCAAGATTAAGATACTCACTCAAAACCGCTCAACTACATGGAAACTGAACAACCTGCTCCTGAATGACTACTGGGTACATAACGACATGAAGGCAGAAATAAAGATGCCCATTGAAACCAACGAGAACAAAGACACAACATACCAGAATCTCTGGGATACATTCAAAGCAGTGTGTAGAGGGAAATTTGTAGCACTACATGCCCACAAGAGAAAGCAGGAAAGATCTAAAATTGACACCCTAAGATCACAATTAAAAGAACTAGAGAAGCAAGTGCAAACACATTCAAAAGCTAGCAGAAGGCAAGAAAAAACTAAGATCAGAGCAGAACTGAAGGAAATAGAGACACAAAAAACCCTTCAAAAAATCAGTGAATCCTGGTGCTGGTTTTTTGAAAAGATCAACAAAATTGATAGACTGCTAGCAAGACTAATAAAGAAGAAAAGAGAGAAGAATCAAATAGACACAATGAAAAATGATAAAGGGGATATCACCACTGATCCACAGAAATACAAACTACCATCAGAGAATACCATAAACACCTCTACGCAAATAAACTAGAAAATCTAGAAGAAATGGATAAATTCCTCAACACATACACTCTTCCAAGACTAAACCAGGAAGAAGTTGAATCTCTGAATAGACCAATAACAGGCTCTGAAATTGAGGCAATAATTAATAGCTTACCAACCAAAAAAAGTCCAACACTGGATGGATTCACAGCCTAAATCTACCAGAGGTACAAGGAGGAGCTGGTACCATTCCTTCTGAAACTATTCCAATCAATAGAAAAAGAGGGAATCCTCCCTAACTCATTTTATGAAGCCAGCATCATCCCGATAGCAAAGCCTGGCAGAGACACAACCAAAAAAGAGAATTTTAGACCAATATCCCTGATGAACATCGATGCAAAAATCCTCAATAAAATACTGGCAAACCGAATCCAGCAGCACACCAAAAAGCTTATCCACCATGATCAAGTGGGCTTCATCCCTGGGATACAAGGCTGGTTCAACATATGCAAATCAATAAATGTAATCCAGCATATAAACAGAACCAACGACCAAAACCACATGATTATCTCAATAGATGCAGAAAAGGCCTTTGACAAAATTCAACAATCCTTCATGCTAAAAACTCTCAATAAATTAGGTATTGATGGGACGTATCTCAAAATAATAAGAGCTATCTATGACAAACCTACAGCCAATATCATACTGAATGGACAAAAACTGGAAGCATTCCCTTTGAAAACTGGCACAAGACAGGGATGCCCTCTCTCACCACTCCTATTCAACATAGTGTTGGAAGTTCTGGCCAGGGCGATCAGGCAGGAGAAAGAAATAAAGGATATTCAATTAGGAAAAGAGGAAGTCAAATTGTCCCTGTTTGCAGATGACATGATTGTATATTTAGAAAACCCCATCATCTCAGCCCAAAATCTCCTTAAGCTGGTAAGCAACTTCAGCAAAGTCTCAGGATACAAAATCAATGTGCAAAAATCACAAGCATTCTTATACACCAATAACAGACAAACAGAGAGCCAAATCATGAGTGAACTCCCATTCACAATTACTTCAAAGAGAATAAAATACCTAGGAATCCAACTTACAAGGGACGTGAAGGACCTCTTTGAGGAGAACTACAAACTACTGATCAACAAAATAAAACAGGATACAAACAAATGGAAGAATATCCATGCTCACGGATAGGAAGAATAAATACCATGAAAATGGCCATACGGCCCAAGGTAATTTATAGATTCAATGCCATCCTCATCAAGCTACCAATGACTTTCTTCACAGAATTGGAAAAAACTACTTTAAAATTCATATGGAACCAAAAAAGAGCCCACATCACCAAGTCAATCCTAAGCCAAAAGAACAAAGCTGGAGGCATCACGCTACCTGACTTCAAACTATACTACAAGGCTACAGTAACCAAAAGAGCATGGTACTGGTACCAAAACAGAGATATAGACAAATGGAACAGAACAGAGCCTTCAGAAATAATGCCACATATCTACAACTATCTGATCTTTGACAAACCTGACAAAAACAAGAAATGGGGAAAGGATTCCCTATTTAATAAATGGTGCTGGGAAAACTGGCTAGCCTTATGTGGAAAGCTGAAACTGGATCCCTTCCTTACACCTTATACAAAAATTAATTCAAGATGGATTAAAGACTTAAATGTTAGACCTAAAACCATAAAAACTCTAGAAGGAAACCTAGGCAATACCATTCAGGACATAGGCATGGGCAAGGATTTCATGTCTGAAACACAAAAAGGAATGACAACAAAAGCCAAAATTGACAAATGGGATCTAATTAAACTAAAGAGCTTCTGCACAGCAAAAGAAACTCCCATCAGAGTGAACAGGCAACCTACAGAATAGGAGAAAATTTTTGCAACCTACTCATCTGACAAAGGGCTAATATCCAGAATCTACAATGAACTCAAACAAATTTACAAGAAAAAAACAAACAACCCCATCAACAAGTGGGCGAAGGATATGAACAGACACTTCTCAAAAGAAGACATTTATGCAGCCAAAAAACACATGAAAAAATGCTCATCCTCACTGGCCATCAGAGAAATGCATATCAAAACCACAATGAGATACCATCTCACATCAGTTAGAATGGGAATCATTAAAAAGTCAGGAAACAACAGGTGCTGGAGAGGATGTGGAGAAATAGGAACACTTTTACACTGTTGGTGGGACTGTAAACTAGTTCAACAATTGTGGAAGTCAGTGTGGCGATTCCTCAGGGATCTCGAACTAGAAATACCATTTGACCCAGCCATCCCATTACTGGGTATATACCCAAAGGATTATAAATCATGCTGCTATAAAGACACATGCACACGTATGTTTATTGCGGCACTATTCACAATAGCAAAGACTGGGAACCAAGCCAAATGTCCAACAATGATAGACTGGATTAAGAAAATGTGTTACATATACACCATGGAATACTACGCAGCCATAAAAAATGATGAGTTCATGTCCTTTGTAGGGACATGGATGAAGCTAGAAACCATCATTCTCAGCAAACTATCGCAAGGACAAAAAACCAAACACCACATGTTCTCACTCATAGGTGGGAATTGAACAATGAGAACACATGGACACAGGAAGGGAACATCACACACTGGGGCCTGTTGAGGTGGGGGGAGCGGGGAGGGATAGCATTAGGAGATATACCTAATGTTAAATGACGAGTTACTGGGTGCAGCACACCAACATGACACATGTATACGTATGTAACAAACCTGCATGTTGTACACATGTACCCTAAAACTTAAAGTATAATAAAAAAAATTCTAAAACAAAATGTTTAATTTTTAAAATGTAAAATAATAACAACAATAATTAATTATAAAGCATCAGGAGATATCTACAGGAACTACATAGTATTCTTTCCTCCAATAATAAAATGTTTAGAGCAAGAAAGTCCAAAACAAAACAAAATGAAAACAAAACTTAACTAATTTAGATTCATCAATGAGAAAAAAAAACTGCTAATTTTCCAGAGAGGTCAATGTTCCCATTCAAAATCATTAGAAGCCTCATGTGGTAGGCAACAACAATCCTCCTCCTCATTTTTCTGCTTGCTAGGACTGTTCTGTTCATATTTAATGGCTATTTAGACATCTTAAAGATAATATTGATCTGTGCCTTAAAGTGGAATTGATTATTCAGCATGCCACTATTAAAATGTCCCTACATTGCACAGATATTTTCAGCATACAGGAATGCAATTTTGTCAACAGCATGTATTCAGTGGCTGTAAGAGTCAATCTTGGCCAAGCAGATAAAGTCAAATTTCATGAAGAGAGTTTGATTTAGGTTTTTAGAAAAAGCAAAATGCAAGTGTGGATGTAGAAGACCATGTGCCAATTTAATTCTGGAAAGAAAAATAGAGGGAGTCCTTTAAAAGGATGACTGTTTTATATCATTTGGAGATTACTTAGTGGAGAAAAATGTGTATATGGTAACTGCAGCCATTTGAACCAAGTAAAACAATTAGGAAGTGATTCAAATTCCAATTTCCATTCATTTTTCTCATCATTGGCTTAGTGGAGGGCAGAAGAGCAAAATGAAGATTGCCAGCCTGTTCAGAACTACTAAAGGAAAAGACTCTACATTCTATTATTCACACATACTACGGAAAACCAGGCAGAACTGCACTATTCTTCTGGACTTCAAAAGCTGTATAATTTTCCACCAATACCTTCTAGGTACAGTATTTTCTTTAGAAAATATGTTTTATGTGAGTCATTTTTGTTGTTTTTGTAGTTTTGAGTAACACAAATATTACTTCCATGCAATTTATCTCTTCTCCCAGAAAGTGTTTCCAGGATAAAAATTTGAGATCCAGCATAGTAATGTAACCAAACTTTTTTTTCTTTAGCATTCCGGAACTTTATGATATTAAGTTACATATGTGAGATTTTAATGTTGTAAATTTAGCAAACGTAGTTAATGGTTAGAAAATATTGAAGTAAAATGGGTGGGGCATGGTGGCTCATGCCTGTAATCCCAGCACTTTGGGAGGCTGAGATGGGTGGATTGCTTGAGTCCAGGAGTTCAAGACCAGCCTGGACAACATAGTGAAACCCCGTCTCTACTAAAAATACAAAAATTTAGCTGCGCATGGTGGCAGGTGCCTGTAATCCCAGCTACTCAGGAGGCTAAGGCAGGAGAATTGCTTGAACCCAGGAGGTGGAGGTTGCAATGAGCTGAGACCATGCCAGTGCACTCCAGCCTGGACAACAGAGTGAGACTCTGTCTCAAAAGAAAAAAAAAGATAAAAAAGGAAGAAAATACTGAAGTAAGATATCATGGAGTATGGGCGCAACAACTCCATTCCTAGGTACGTACCCCAAACTAGAGTTCAAACAAAAACTTGTATGTAAGTGTTCATAGCAGCACTATTTGCAATAGCCAAAAGATGAAAACAACCCAAATTTCCATCAATGATAAATGAATATACAAATGTAGTATATCTATACAGTGGAATGTTATTCAGACATAAAAAGAAATGATACTTGCTGTAAACAGATGAACCTTGAAAACATTATATTTAGTGAAAGAAGCCAGGTCACATATTACATGAAATATTCAGACTATGCAATTTCATAGGGATAGAAAGCATAGTTGCCAGGGACTAGGGGAAGTGAGGAATGGGAAGTGGCTGCTTCCTTTTGGGATGATGAAATGTTCTAGAACTAGACAGTGGTGATGGTTGCAGAACATTGTGAATGTACTAAAAGCCACTGAATTGTATACTTTTAAACGGTTAAAATGGTGAGTTTCATATAATGTGAATCTTACTCCTTGAAAATATAAGTATTTGGATATATTATAAGGACACATTTTGGGAAGTACATGTATACTGAACCTCTAACCTTGTGTAATTGTAACAACCTTTTTCTTCCTGTGGAAAGTAGGAGGGAATTAGCAAACAGGAAGCATAGATACTGCCAAGACAAAAGTGCGTGGAGAAAAGGGCTCCCAGGGAATCAACTGCCTATGGGTACTCTGCCTGGCTGTTTTTTTCCACTTAAAACATCAGAAGTAGAAACAAACAAACAAAAAACCCAAAAACCCTTCCATCAGGCAGGGGAGCAGATGGAGACTGAGATGGTCTGTCAGGCCAGGAACAGGCTGTGGTGAGTACAACACTAGTCAGGGACTGTGTGTGTCATCTCAGAAGGGCATTGAGAGCATCCATTGTGCTCTGCGAAGTTAATGGTACATGTGGCCAGACTGTAGATGGGGTTGTTTAGTGGAGCCGTGGGGAGAAACCTGACTGGAAGGGCCACAGACAGACAGCGATCAATGAAGAAGCATAGATGTGAGAGGGGATGCAGGGTATGAGCATGAAATTATGAAGGAAGCCAAGTTAAAGCAGCATTTGCCAAACACATTTGGTCTCAGGTTTCTTTTGGGGATGTGGTAGACCTCATTTGTTATCTCTCAAGACACTAGTATTTCATGAGTCACACTTTTAAAAAGTGTGCCAAAAAGAAAAGCAATGTCCAGCTGAAATGAAGCCAGTGATAATTCACATGATGAAAGCAGTTTTCTTTTTTGTTTTGTTTTTGTTTTGAGACAGGGTCTTGCTCTGTCACCCAGGCTGGTCTTGAACTCCTGGCCTCAAGTGATCCTCTCACCTTGGCCTCCCATATCACTGGGATTATAGGCATGAGCCACCATGCCCAGCCAGCAGTTTCCATTTGCTTTGTGTTAACTAAGGGCCAGGTCTGTGCTGACAGCATCACATGGATTCTCTCATTTAATACCCACAATTATCCCTCAAGGGAGGTGTCATTAGATGATGAAACTGAAGATTGGAGAGGTCAAGGAACTCTCTCAAGTTCTCGCATCTAACTAGTGGCTGAACTGGTTAGAAGCTGGGAGTCTGCCTGCAATGCCTGTTCTTGTCGTCACAGAGGTACTTCTAAGAACAGCAATACTCACACAAAAGTGTCCAGGGTAAAGCTAGTGGGCCTTTGACCTATAATAACCTGACTGTGAGGAAATATGCAAATGCCCAAAAGCTAATGAAAGAAGACAGCGTGAAAACCAAGGTATAAGTATGAAACAAAAGAAAAAGAGATATCAGCAATATACTTTATTGCAATTATCTATTTATACAACTGTAACCCCCAATAAACTAAGAGCTGCTAGCAGGCGGGAACCCTGAATTTTTCACCCCAGTGCTTAATATAGTGTCTGGTACACAGTAAGCCTGTAATAAATATTTTGAATACATGGATGAATAAAACTGTGAATCTTGTATAGTGACTGATAAGAATAATAATAGTTGCTACCATATATTGAGAATTTAATTTGTGCTTAGAAATGTACATTCCCTAAAGATTGTATCTTATTTTTGCCTCCCCACAAATACATACTATTACCTCATATTACAAAGAGATTGAGGTTTACATAACTTTTCCACATTTAATTGTCTAGTAAAAAGTGAACTGGGTTTCAAACCATAATGTCTATGATTCTAAGTCCCAGACGATTACACCTCTTCTATTTTCTATAATAGATTATCTATCCCTTGGTGAGGAGGGACTGGTGATTATGCACTTTTTGGAAAATGGAAAATGAAAATTGTAACGTTAGATTTAAAAAACAGAATGCAAAATTATACATGTGTTTGATTACAACCATGCAAAACCTCACATAAATACAAAGGAAACCAGCAGGAGTTTGGAAAATAAAACAATCGTGTAAGAATGGTGAGGCTAAGGGTGATTTTTAAATATTTTTCTAAATTGTTTTAATGCTATTTTAAAACTAAATAAGAATTTAAGAAAATACAAGTGTAGTAAAATAAATTGTTATGTGTCCACAAACTGATTGCTTTAAGCAAAATCATTGCTTTCGAGCCCTGGGTTGTAGATCCAAGACAGTTATATGACACCTCAGGTACCATATTTTCCTAAAGATATGGCAAATCTCTATGAAACAGGAATTTTGAGTCTTTCTGATTCTCCAGTTCAGATTAAAATCTGAAAATATGATCCACTGTTTTCCTCAGTGGAACATTCAAAAATATCACTTGCTGTAAGTGTAACTTCAAACCAGTTTCTTCCTTCATATAATCTATAAAATATTCTCTGTTTCCACGTATATTGAGTTTTATTATTCTTGAAAACATCAACTCTGCTATCAAGCTTTAATCTTGGGGACAGTTATATTTTTAAAAGCCAGGGTCAATGTATGGCATTTCCTCCCCAAAACCTCTGGTACTCACCATCAAATAAAGAATAGTCAGAACTGGATCTAGAACCAGAAATTCCATTTGACCCAGCAATCCCATTACTGAGTATATACCCAAACGATTATAAATCATTCTACTATAAACACACATGCACATGTATGTTTATTGCAGCACTATTCACAATAGCAAAGACTTGGAACCAACCCAAATGCCCATCAATGATAGACTGGATAAAGAAAATGTGGCACATATATACCATGGAATGCTATGCAGCCATAAAAAAGGATGAGTTCATGTCCTTTGCAGGGACATGGATGAAGCTGGAAACCATCATTCTCGGCAAACTAACACAGGAACAGAAAACCAAACACTGCATATTCTCACTCATAAGTGGGAGTTGAACAATGAGAACACATGGACACAGGGAAGGAAACATCACAAACCGGGGCCTGTCAAAGGGTGGGGGACAAGGGGAGGGATAGCATTAGGATAAACACCGAATGCAGATGATGGGTTGATGGGCGCAGCAAACCACCATGGCACGTGTATACCTATGTAACAAACCGGCACATTCTGCACATGTATCTCAGAACTTAAAGTATAATTTAAAAAAAGAAAAAAAATAATCAG
This sequence comes from Hylobates moloch, assembly GCF_009828535.3. NCBI lineage: Eukaryota > Metazoa > Chordata > Mammalia > Primates > Hylobatidae > Hylobates > Hylobates moloch. The sequence goes on along the minus strand of NW_026652281.1, from coordinate 132,753,391 downwards.
AACTCTTTATTCTAATCTCCATCCATCCTACTATTCCCTCCCACTATCCTCTATGGATCACATGCTCTGCTCACATTTTGCCATTTACATCCATGATTTCCTGCCTTTCTCATAATATTGATTTGGTCTCAAATGCCTTGCCTCACATATCAAATCTCCATTCATTCCTCAAGACTCAAGAAAACAACTTTGGTTGTAACTTTAATGACACCCCAGGACCCTGTTTAAATGACTCATTATGTTGTGATCCCAACATATAATATTTGTATGTCTATAGCTTACTACATTCTATCTTTTATGATGTAATATTAGATAACATTTATCAAATACATTGGTTATGCATTTTACAAGGATGAGCTCATTTAAAATAACAACATTAGGAGCTAAGCGCTATGAGCCCCATTTTAGAAAAGAGGAAATGGAGGCCAGGATAATAAAGTGCCTCCCCCAAGAGTACAGTACATAAGCAGCAGAGACGAGCTTTGGACTTAGGCATTCCTGAGTCTGAAACTTGTGCTCTTAACAATATTTTTTTAAATGCTCTCCAAATTTCCAGTTGTCTCCCTGGGAAATTAATTGGAGGCAAATCGTTCGGATGGCAGAAACACATGCATTCGATGTACATGTCAAGTGCTTAGCCACAGTGCTATGCTGAGCCTGAGGCAAAATGAAAAACTCAGCAATACTGATCCTGTGTTTACTTAAAATTTGGTATTTTTTCACTGTGGATTGGCTTGCATTTATATGATTTTTAAAAACATTACATAAAATATTATTTATCTTGAAAACCGAGATTTTTGGCATTCTCTTAACCTTTGCACCCAAGATGAGTACCTTACCTGCCTCTCTCTAATCATGTCCTGCTTAGCACAATGTCTATTACATAGAGGGCACTCAAAAAACATTGGCTCATATATTATGTTTAATATACATGTCACTTTTTTATACAAGACCTTAAACTTTTTGAAGGCAGTCACTGTAATTGGTCTCTTTTTGTAATCCTGATACCTCCATCCTGTATTTTTTACAGTCAGAACTTCAAAAAAAATGTTTTGAGTGAAAAATATTTCCTCTCTCACTTTACACTGTGGTAGAGCTGTATTCCACAATGCTCATGAAAAAGAAACTCTTTATGGAAAGCTTGCAATCTGACTATAGTTTTAATTTTCTATCAGCTTCCAGATCAAATGGTGCACGACCAAAAAGCCAAAGTAAGAACTAAAAGTAAACTTAGTTTCTTCTAAATTCTGCCCTAAAGTTCTTCATCCGAAGTCTTGAAAAGCTACTTTTAGTTTCTGTTAAGGAGGCTTTACATGACTGTGGCTAATCCTCCAAAAACAAAAACAGGACTCCTACTGTTAATGAGTCATGATACTTTGTGCAACTGCAAAATATAGGTCAAAGAGTCATTTCAAACTTTTGAAAGATAATTATCCTTCTTTCTGCAGTCTTTGTAGTGGTACAGCCTTTTGGCCAACTAAAAATACTTTGCAGTGTGAAGTCATTGTTAGATAGCCTTGGTTTATATTCTAGCTCCATCACTTACTAGCTGTGTGGTGTTTGCAAGATCTAGAATTTCTCTAAGCCACATCTGAAAAATTGAGATAATAATAATTTCTCTGTTAATGAATTGTTATAAGTTTTAAGTGACAAAATGCTATGTCTAGCACATAGTCATTTCTCAATAAACATTAACTTTTATTTTTCATTTAACACATGTATATTGAGCACTACTATATGTCAGGCACTGCTAGGCACTGGAAATACAGGCTAGAATAGACGCACAAAGAATGGTTGTTAAATTTGGCAATATTCATTGAGTATCTTCTGCAGATGGTGATCTACTAGAAGCACCTTGTACTTGTAGAAAAACAATGAGGAATAAAATAAAATTCCAGCCTTCAGTAGTATTACATTATATTTGTCTAGAAATGTTATTCATTTAAAATAAAAAAGAAAAGACTACTAATTATTACAGTAAAGATAATGATAAATAAATCTGAGTTTGTTAAGGAAAAACCAAAACATACAGTACTATTACCAATTTAATACAAGAAGGCCTGGAGGGAAAATGTTGCCTCTTTGCTAAATTACATAAAACAAATAGTTTATTCTGGAAAAAATGTAGAAAAGATTGCATTAGACTGAGAGAAGGTAGATTCTGGCCACAATCTACTAGTAATGGTAGCTTGGTGAAGTCATTTTATCTCTTGCCTATAAAATGGGGTTGTTCAGAGGATTAAGTAAAATAATCTTCGTGAGTTTGTCAGTTTAGGTCCCCTAAGAAAGGGGTGCGTGACAGAATGAGAAGCACATGAGCTTTATTGGGGTGAATGCCTTTGAAGATGTTATGGTCTGAACTGTTCCACCCCCTCACCCCCTTCCCCATTCATATGTCAAAGTCCCAATCCTCAGTACCTCATTTAGAATGTGACTGTATTTGAAGAAGCGTCTTAAAGAGGTAATTAAACTGAAAGGAGTTTATATGGATGGGCCCTAATCCAATCTGGCTGGTGCCCTTACAAGAAGAGGTGATTTGGACACAGACACACACAGAAGAAAGACCAAGTAAACACACAGGGAGAAGATGGCCATCTATAAGCCAAAGAGAGAGGCCTCCAAAGAAACCTACTTACTCGCTCCCTGATCTGGGACTTCCAGCCTCTAAAACAGAAAAATACTGTTGTTTAACCCATTCAGTCTGTGGTACTGTGTTATGGCAGCCCAAGTGGACTAAGACAGAAGGGTACAGAAAAGCGGGAGAGTGGAGAGTCAAGGAGAACCTTTGGACCACCCTGCAGATTGACACCGGTAAAAGGGGAGAGATCGGAAAGGAAACGTGGACAGAAAGAGCCTCATCCTGCCAGGCAGCAATGAGAAAGTCTCAGCCAGGCTAACAGAGAGCCCGGAATGCAGACTGCCTTTAGAGAAGGCCCCCATGAGGCAGGAACAGTCTGACCCCAGTGCTGTGTATGATCTCAAGGGATGGCACCTGGGAGCCATCAGGTCCTTACAGTCCTTGTAGCAGGTTATTTTCTGAGGGGTGACATCAGCTGCATCCTACTATGGCAGCCCCATTGTGTATTGTGAAAATGCTGGAGAAAGTAATTATGATGGTTGTGATTACTCCCCTTGACACTGCTGCTGTTGCTACTACTACTACTAGGTCCAAATTTGTTCTTTCACTAAATGGAGAAAAAGATGAAGGAGAAAGCAGCAGAGGAGAAAAATAACTCACCTTCATGACGAAATGCTCCACAAATAAGAAACTTTTTATTGAGTGTGCAACAAAAGCTATTACAACCTATTCATATAGGCACAGATTTTATCCCCATTTAACAAATTAGGGAACTGAGACACATAGGGTTAAATAACCTACCCAAGAACACAAAAGCAACAGTAGAGTCAGGGTTCTTAGCCAGCCCCCTTCAGGGTTACACACTAGTGGACCCCAGAACCTCACTCTCCACAAAGATGCTGGAACACAGCCCACTGCTTTATAAAATTATAAGCTCAGGGATCCTCCCCACCCCAAATCCTTCCATAACTGGCCTACCACAGATGTCCAATAATTCACCATTAGTGGCTGATAATAATACAGATAACAGCAAAAAAAAAACAAACAAAAAACAAAAACAAAAACAAACAAACAAAAAACAGAGAAGGAAAAAGAAGAGCAAGGTATGAAAAGGCTGAACCTCTCAAGTGAGTCAGTATCTTTTAAGGCATCTTCTCAGGAGCTCCACTCAATAACTTCCACTTGCTTTGTCTACCTTTAGCTACAAAGGAGGCTGGGCACTTTGCTGCCAGAATCAAAGTGGAAGAAGAAAGAGAGAATGGATATTGTGCAGGCAACGAACAGTCTGCCCTAGGTGCATGTAATTTCCACTCTAATATGCTGCTAAATGATGAAAAACCTAGGATGGGCTTAAATAATCATTTTCAACTGGTGGGCATGCCTCCTCTCCAACTGAGAATTGTGCTACCAGTGAAGGCATGTTGCTTATGGAAATAAATTATAATCTTTAGGTGTCTTGGTGAGGAGGCAAAAGGTATCTGGTCAGATATATTGAGCTGATATTCAAGCAAGCTTGATGTATGAAAAAGTAACCTAAAACTTAAATTCCTTGAACCATCTTCAAATCCTTTGATTGAATAGGTAGCCAAAGAGGTTTTGAGAATATGCCTAGGAAAATAATTGAGATTATAATTGTTTTTCTTTATAAGTGAAAATATTTAAATAATTTCATTTATGGTAACTTTCTATTCTCAGGAGTAAGAAATCGGATAATTTATTCTTTAGCTTGAAAATCAGATAACCCAAGCTACTTATATAAATGTGTGTATGTGATACGTGTGTGTGTGTGTGTGTGTGCGCATTTTGGTACTAGACAGAATTAAACAGCCAAATCTACAAAATCATGACAAAGTATTTTTTAAATGTATTAATTTTATGTTATGTGTCACTGTGCTTTAAAAACAAAACAATGCTTTTGTTAGGATCATAGAACCAATGAATGTCAGAGCTGGGAGGTTGCTTAGAGGTCATCTTGATTACTTACTCTGAGTATCAGGCCTGTATTGTTCATAGCTCTCCTTCTCTGGTATACTTTCACCTTGTGTGTGCTTGCTTGGAAGCATTTAAACAGCCTACCTATGTTGGGGGCTTTCTCACATTACAAATCTTGCCTTCCAAAGGTAGAAATGAGAATCACTTTCTTTTTTCCAGATTTCTTGGCAACTAGAACATAGGCATTTGATCCAGCCTTCTTTAATCAGACTCTCTCACTTGGGACTTCTATGCAGAAGGGAGCAATGTGTGAGAATAGACATACTGTGGAATCCACTTTCTGGGATGCATGAGGAAAAAACAGACAAGCCCCAGAGGCAGCAGAGACAATGGTCCATGGGAAGCACTGCACACATTATCCATGATGCTAGATTTAATGTCTGTGTCAAGCAATTGTTACAGCAAAAAGATCTCTGCTGGGAGAGACAGCATAATTTGGGCATTTTTCTCAGGTGGATAGCCCCCAAGCCTGGGACTCTGCTCCGTCCTCATAGAGATTCCATCTTTTAATAAACTCATTACCTGCCAAAGGTAGTTAAGGAGAGTTCTGTTATTTACAAATAAATATCACGGAGGATCTACCTTATTTCACAGAGGGGAAAGCTGAGACTTGGAAAGAATAAGGGAATTATGAATCATAACATCTGGTGATTTAATATGCAACAGAGTGAAATGGGCATGAACTAAGGGATCATAACCAACACGCTAGCCAACAAGTACCAGCATGAGCAAGGAAATGTATGTGGAAATTAAGCCTAGCATTGCTAGTAAGGGAGAGTAGAACATAAAATTGGATAAAAGCAAGTTTATTTTCACAGGCATGCTCTCCTGGCAAAGGTCCAAGGAAATAGGAGTAGGAAAGGTCCAAGGAAATGATGACAACACAGACCAGGATGGCCCCTAGAAGCCTGGAGAAAGCAATGGCTCAAACAAAGTGAAGTAGAAATGCCAGAACTGTGATGGCAGATGGTAACAGGACAGAGATCAAGAGGCCCAAAGAGTAGCCATGCAAGGATGTACAGATTATGTAAGCCTGAAAACCCAGCAGCAGCTGTGTTCTGTGGCAGGACATAGAAAGCATGGAGGATATTATGTTTTATAATACAATGGGGAATACACTGGTGAGCAGGAGACCAGATTCATTGAGAAGCTCAGTGGTGACTGTCCTTTGTAGACCAGGGCTATTAAGAAACACTATTACACAGTGGATTTCCTAATAGCAGTGGGGACCATAGAATATTGACAATAAATCCAAGTGGCAGTGCTTAATTATTAGAATTGAAGCATAATTATCTTATTGTTTTTATAGTCATAGTGGAGCTAGGTGTCTGACCTGTAGAAAGTTATAGAAAGAGTTCAAAGAATGCAGCATGCTCAGGAACAAGACAAATGGGAAGCCAACAAGGGCACTGCTTAAACCAGGGGTCAGCAGTCTATAGCTTCCAAGCCAAATCCAGCCCACTACCTGTTTTTGTACAACTCACTAGCTAAGAATTGTTCTTATATTTTTTATTGGCTGAAAAATGTCCCCAAAAATATTTCATGACATGTGAACATTATATGATTCAAATTTAGTAATCATAAATAAAGTTTTATTGGAACATAGCCATGCTTATTCATTAATGTATTATCTATGACTGGTTTCATGCTACAATGGAATAGTTCAGTAGTTGTGACAGAGATCTTATTTCCCACAAAGTCTAAAATATGTTTTATATGGTCCCTCATAAAGTGAGTTTTTATGGCCCTTTACAGAGTAAGTAAGTAGTGTAAGCCAAACCCTGGCTTACACCATGCAATCAAAAGACTATCAAGGAGACTTAAACCCATTGAGACGTAGTGTTCCAATAAAAACTAAAGTATCCCTTGCCTAGTCTCCAGACCCAAACCAATTTTCAGAAAGAAATCCACAGAGCCAAGTGTCCAGGAAAAAGGACAAGGCAACACTATAGCCAGTGTATATAGTCCTTCAAAAGGACCTATCAACATTAAATCTAGTGAGCTGAGAAAAGAGGAATATTCAGATATTTAAAACATGGTAGGAGACAGGGTCTGAGCTGGCACTGATACCTAGGGACCTGTTTTTAGAGTGGAGCATATAGGGAGGCCAGCTAATAAATAGAGTGGGGCATATAGAGAGGCTAGGTATAGGGAGGCCAGGTAATAAATGGAATATTGGCCCAGGCCTGGCTCTCAATGGATCCACTTGGTTCATAGACCCAACCAGTGGACATTTTCCTAGTCCCTGGCTGCATAAGAGGCATACTTGGTAGTTGGGAGAACTCTCTCACTGGTTCCTTGGCCTGTGAGGTAGAGTTGCTATAGTAGGAAAAGCAAATGAAAGCTTCTGAAACTGGCTAAGACAGTAAATCAAAAATAACGCTGCATTCCACAGTGGCAGGGGGCATAGCAGAAACTAGTGCCAGCTTTAAAACTGAAGGATGAAGAAATGGTGCCCCCATTCTTTTCCCACTTAATTAACAAATGTAAGTTTGGCCTCTACAAAAACCATATGGATCCTAGAGAAAAACAGTGCATTACAAACTCAAACAAGTATTAGCCCCCATTGCACACGCTGTGCCAAAAGTAATAACTTTATAGAGCAGATTAAGGCATGATGCATTAATCTGCTTGGGTATATGTTATGAAGTCAGTGGACTAGCAAATGCATTCCTCCCTATTCCTATCAAGAAAATCAGCAGAGGGACACATTCAGGTAGGATGGGTAACAGTATAAATTTAGACTTGCTAGAACTATGTTAACTTTTCTGTCTACTATTATAATAGGTTCCTGGGCCTGAACCATTTAGAAATCCTGCAGAATATTACAATGGTCCACTATATAGATGACATCATATTAATTGGACCAAATAAGCAAGAAGAGCTAAGTATATTGGAGAAATTGGTAAGGTACATACTAGGCAGAGGGTGGAAGATTAAACCCTACAAAGATTCAGGGTCCTACCACATCAGCAAAAGTTTTAGGGGCCCAGTAGACTGGGGTATTCCAGGATATCTTCTCCAAATTAAGGGACAAATTCTTTCATCTTGCCTCTTCTACTACTGAGGAGGAAACAGAGGTTCTGGGGGCAGTGTATTCTAAACCTGGTATGTCAGTTAGCGTACAGTCAGGAAAGTTTTAATATAAACAAGTATTAACTTGAGTTGATGAATATGTTAATTAGCTTGCATGCATCACAACATCAAGGTGGGGCTAGGCATGGTGGCTCACACATATAATCCCAGAACTTTGGGTGGCTGAGGTGGGAGGATTGCTTGAGCCCAGGAGTTCAAGACCAGCCTAAACAACATAGTGAGACCCTGTCTCTACAAAAAATGTTTAAAAATTAGCCAGGCATTATGCCACATGCCTGTAATCTCAGGTACTTGAGAGGCTGAGGCTGGAGGATTGCTTGAGCCCAGGAGGTTGAGGCTGCAGTGAGCTGTGATCGCATCACTGCACTCCAGCTTGGGTGACAGAGCGAGACTTTGTCTCAAAAATAAACAAGAAAACCCATCAAGGTATACACCTGAAATATACACAATTTTTATTTGTCAATTTTGCGTCAATAAAGCTGAAAACAATTACTAGTAACAGAGGATTGGGTACTAAGGGGTAAATTCATCTCTGAGATGCTTCTGGCTGAGACTAAAAACAGAAAACAGCCTCCTGGGTGTTAAAGAAACTCCTAGAAAGCTGACAATAAGGGGTGCTGTTGAACCCACTGGCAAGCCAGCTGGAGTCTGTGGGATTCACCAGAAGCTTCCTGTGAGATTCAGCTAAAACTCCACAAGGTGTTCCCCATAGCTACTCAGCATCCCTGAAGGTAGAAGCAAAGAAGATTCACCAGAACCAGGAACAGAAGCTTCTTTCTCCTGAAGTGACCCTCCAGTGCCCTCTACTGCCAAAGTTTACTATCATGCTAGCTGGCAAAGGAGATGAGCTCACAACATCCAACTCTAGTATCACCAGTAGGGCAATGATGATTTGGAGACACAAGGTAATAACTTGTTATCAGACACAGTCCACCTCTTTGAATATTCAGCTGCTCTATGCATTCTCCTATACACATTTGAATGTCCATACAATGAAACACATATGTTTTCACCTCACACAATATACTATCCTTTGTACACTTAAAGAAGTTCTCATGCTTTTCTCCTAAATAAGGAGATACATAGTCTCAAAACTTTTGTGTGCATATCCGACTTTACTACTTACTCCTCAAATTTAGACTACTCCTGAATATTCTGTTGCCTAAAGACTAAACTGTAAGTTTACCTCAAAACTTGAAGGTATATATAATAGTAATGGGAAAAAGGAGGGAGAAGAATGGTTAGCATATTCAAATAAACTCATAAACAAAACAAACAAAGACAAAATACTAAAATAGTTCTCATTTCTGTAAAGTGGTCATAAGGCTGGAGCTGGTATCTGTGACTTCCTTCTTCTACTACCCATTCACTATTTCCCTGGCCCTAAACCAGAACCTCGGATGGTCAGTGTTTTTTTGTTTGTTTTTTTGTTTTGTTTTGTTTTTTAACCTGGTGGAGTGAACAAACCCTTACTGTGAAGGGTTTGAGTCCTAATAATCCTGCCCTTCTTTCATTGCTCTTGTTTTTCATTACCTTTACTACTGAGCAGGGAATCATTAAGAAACATGCCCCCAGAAAATATATGGACATGGGCTTTTTGGAACCTATTGCCTAGCAGCCCAACTTCTTCTTGGTGATCAGGATCAATCACTTCAGCCAGCAGAGTAAGCCCTTTTCTGCCATTGTTACAATGCTATAAGGAGCCCCAGAAGCCAGGCGGCAGTCTCACTTAACTCAATGGGACTATTGCCGTGTTCTCCTAGAGGAAGCATTCTCCTCTTGGGTACTAGGACCTCTAAACCAGTAGAGTACAAAGATGCCAAGATGGGAAGCAAAATACTGCAAATGAGTTATTGAGTATCAAAACAAGAGGAGCCACTTCCACCCATGTATTCAAGAACCCATGTATTCTGGCTATGGGTAAGAGCACCAAACAGGGGAATCTGATCCAAAGCATATACTACGTCCTATAAGACAGAATCCCATCTTTTCAGGGCATTATCTCCTAATTGGTGCTGTAACTATGCCTTCAGTGAGTCATTTCACTTTCCATTTAGGCCAGCCACTTCCAGGTGATGGAGTATGTGGTGACACTAGTTAATTTCCATGGGCATACCCTCATGTATTCACTTCCTTTCTATAAAATGAGCTTCTTGATAAGAAGAAATGCTGTGTAGAATGCCATGATGATGGATAATACATTCTGTATGTCTATGGATTGTGGTTATGGTTAGATGCATTATGGACACAGAAGGCAAATCCATACCTGGGATATATGTCTATTCTAGTGAGGACAAATAACTGCCTTCTCCATAATAATCAACATGCCACCTGGTATCTAGCTGATCCCTCCAGAGAATGATATCCTATCAGGGGCTCAACACTGATATCTACTTTTGCCAAATGAGGCACTTAGCAGTAGTGCTGTCCAGGTCAGCCTTGGTAAGGGAACCTCTATGCTGCTGAGCCCATGTGTAGCTTTCATCCTTGCTGCTCTGATCATGAGCCCAGTGAGCAATCACTTGAGTGGCTAGAGAAAAAGGCTAACTGGCATCCACAGAGTGTGTAATTTTGTTCACTTTGTTATTAAGATCCTTCTCTGTAATGGATGTACTTTGTAGGACATTCAAATGAGGCACAAATATTTTCAAGGCCTCTATCCATCTGAGAAGTTTGTCCACATACTTCTTCCCTACACTATCTTTTTACCAATCTCCTAATTCTGTTCCTTTCTAAACGTGACCATCCAACCACTGTTCGTAGCTGCCTAAAGATCAGTGCTGATTTCTATTTTTCATCCATCTCTCACTCTAGACAAAATATAAAACCAAATGTTCCACTGTAAGTTTCACCTAACAGGAGGATTCCTTGAACACCATCCTTCAGGGTCACCCTTAGTGGGACTACAGTGTTATAACTGTCCACTTTCAGGTGGTACCAGCATAGCATGAGTCCTACTTGCAACTAGGCTTGAGTTTTTTCTTTCTTAGTCACCTGATCATAACAAAATCTACAGAAGACCACGAATATGGATTATTGGAGAGGAAGAAATGCAACAGGAATTATTGTTGAAGGATCAAGAGCCATTTGTCATGACTTACTTGTACTTTCTGCACTTGCCTGAGCTCCTTCTTATATACCATTCTACCTGATGATGGTTGCACACCTAATCTTATGGCTGAGGCAGACACACCCAGTTCATAATGAGAAGGTCAAGCCACATGGTCATCTGATGTCCCTTAATTAGGCATTTGGTCCCTACCAAGGCCCAGCAACAAACCAGAAGCTGTTTCTAAAAAAGACAATAGTTATTGACAAAAGATGGCATAGATTTACTCCAAAATACCCAAGGTCTATGTTATGATCTATTGGTTCTTGTCAGAGCCTCTATACCGCATTCCTAGTGGCCAAAGGGACTTCAAATTTATTTAATCTGCAGGATCAAAAAACCCAAATGACAGAACAGCTTGCAATGCAGCCTGGACTTGCTACAGAGCCCTTTTTTGGTTCTGGCCCCTGGTGGAAATGGGCAACCTTACAAGGTGACTTTGTAGATAGGTTAAAGTAGCCCTCTCATGTGTGGTATATATTGGCTCCCAAGTCCAGAAAGGACTACCAAGAATTGTGCCCTTTTTTATGGTGGGTGGCATAAGGTGTAGCAACTCGTATTTCATCTTTGAGGGGGATATCCATTCATGCTTCAGATGACTGAACCCCCAGAAACTTCGCTGAGGTGGTAAGTCCCTGAAATTACGTGCACTTTATTTCCCACCCTCTAGTTCATATACATTTTACCAAGGCATCAAAATGCATGCTACTTCATGCTCATCAGATCCAAATAGTATAATGTCTTCAATGTAGTAGACCAGTGTGATGTTTTGTAGAAGGTCAAGATGAAGATTACCGCAGATTATATCATGACAGAGAGCAGAAGAATTGATGTAGACCTAAGATGTAAAGATGTATCGTTGGCTCTGCCAGAAACATACTGCTTCTGGTAGTTCTTGAAAATTAGTATAGAAAAAACATCATTATCCAGGTCAATAGCTGCATACAAACTGCCAAGGGCCATGTCAATTTGCTCTAGTAAAAACACTGTATCTTAGACAGCAGCTGCAATTGCAGTCAATACCCAGTTAAATTAAAATAGTCCACAGTTTTTCTCCAAGGTCTTTTCAACTTCTACACAGGCCAAACAGGTGGGTTAAATGGAAATATAATAGGTTTCATACCCCTGCACCTTTCAAATCTTTGATGGTGTCACCATTTTCTGCAGTTCTTCCAGGGCTGTGGGTATTGCTTCTGGTTAACTATCTTGGTGGCGAGGAAAAGTTCCAGGACTTCTACTTTGCCCATTCTACCATAATAGCTGACAACTGATGTATCAAAGAGACATGTAGATATTGCACCTATTCTACCCAGTATATCTTTTTATATTATACGTTCAGGAATTGGAGCAAATAACTATGAAATGAGCCTGGAGATAAACCGTACCTATTACGATTAAGATTTGCACAAAGATTCCATTTATTATGTCGTTTCCATAAGCCCCTCACTTTGTGTCCTCAGGATTTAGCATCAATTCAAAGCCAGTATCTAGTAATCTCTCACAGGCTTATGCATTTCATTTTCCTCCAATGCACAGTCGCTGTAGTATGGCCACAGGTCCCTTGCAGAAGACTTGGGAGAAGATTTATAGCATATCCTTGTGACAGTGTTACAGGGTCCTTCCTCTAGGGGACTCAGACTTCCCTTCAATCAAAGAACCATGGATCTGTGAATTGGCATATGTCTGTAAATGAGGCTGTAACTCACCACTGTGGTGACACAAATTAGATTTTCTGTTTCCAGAGCTAGCAGATTGTTTTTTTTGGTTATATAGGTCAAGCAATATTCTAGTAGATTGTTCATAAATTTTGTTACTAGGGAAAACACAATTAGCCACTGCCAAAGGTCCCTGCAGGCCAAGGCATTCTGATTACCAGTATGTTTCTGCTGCACTTCATGGTAGCAAGGTGTGCTCACCTTGCTTTTAGAAGTTAAATGCTTCCATTTGGCCTCTTCTTCTCCATAACAATATCATCCCTATTGAAATCAAGGAGTATATTGGATGTCCCACAGGCCAGCTGAGAACCACAGGAAGCAAGGAAACCACCCCAGAACTAGAAAGAAAAACCCCTCCCAGATCCATCTACTGGCAAAGCTTCCCTATCTGCAAGCTGTCAAAAGAAAAACATTTATAAGATACAGGTCCAGTATCACAAACGGGTGATAAAGAGTAGATTTGGAGCTGTGAGGCAATAAAGTGGTCACTGTCACATTCGTGAATGTTACTTCCAACCATTTATCAAATAACATGGAAAGCTGCCTCCTCTAAGTGGGGCAGAGCTGAAAAGGGCTCTATAGCAGGTTCAGAATATGGTGCAAACCACTCTTATGTGTGGGCTATAGCAGTGTTAGGGTTTTAAAGATATTTGGATGGAAAAAAATGGCACTGTATAGAGTTCTGGTAAATCCTAAAGAACAATCCCATTATCGATACTAGTGTTGTGAAACAAGGCTATTCCACTGCAGCAGCAAACTCTATACCATTAGAAAAGCTTCTCCTAAATACTACTGGACTCTGGGACATCAAGTGACTATGTGGACAGAATGTCTCATCATGAGCTAAGTTCTTTCAGACTCATCAAGTCATAAGTTCGGGAAGGTCCTGAAACAATCCTGCATAGGATGGAAGGAATATACATGGGATCAAGCATGAACAGGGCCAGAGGGCATAAGTAGGCAGCACAAGCTGGTAACTCAGATTCCCATGACTCTGCCTGGGTTGCACTGGTGCTTCTCCCTCCACTCTCATGGAAGCCACATTGCAGGGAGGTCCCTGTGATCAGCTAGCAGAGGAGAAAAAAGGCCAAGCTTGGTTCATGGGTTGAACAGCTTAATATGTGGATATATGCTAATAATGGACTGCAGCTGCACTATACCACCACTCCAGAAGTGTCCCAGAAAGGCGGTGGTGAGAGGAAATAGCCTTAATGGGCAGAGCTTTAGGTGATGCAGATAGTCATTCACGCTGTATGAGATGAAAGGGACCTAGGGACCTGGAAAGAGTAAGATTGGAAGGCCAGGAATAAGGAGGTCTGAGCAAGAGGTATGTGGATGAACTACGTCAAGTAGGAGCAAATAGGATCTTTGATTCACACGAGTTTTTTGTTTTGTTTTGTTTTGTTTCTGTGTGTTTGCTTGAGACAGGGCCTCGCTCTGTCGCCCAGGCTGGAATGCAGTGGTGTGATCTTGGCTAACTGCAACCTCTAGCTTTTGGGCTCAAGCAATCCTCCCACCTTAGCCTCCCAAGTAGCTGGGACCACAGGCATGTGCCATCATGCCCAACAAATTTTTGTATTTTTTTGTAGAGATGGAGTTTCACCATATTGCCCAAGCTGGTCTCTTTCTCCTGGGCTCAAGCGATCCACCCACATCAGCCTCCCAAAGTTCAGGGATTACAGTTATGAGCTGCTGTGCCTGGCCTTGATTCATATGTTAATAACCACCAGAGAACATCAACAAGAGAAGAGATATTGTTAACCAAATAGACAGGATGAGTTGGTAAATTGACATAATCTAATCACGACCATTGGCCACCCCAATGCTGGCACAATGTGACCACAAACGGAATAGCCATGGTGACCTAGATGGAGGCTAGGCATGAGCCCAGTAGTAAGAGTAGCCACTGAGGAAGGCTTATCCAGCTACTGCCAATGCTAACTATACAATCTCTTAGCAAAAGAGACCATAGTGAGTCCCGCAATCCAGCCATCATTCAAAAAAATCAGCCAACTATTAGGTGGAAAGTTGGTTAAATTAGATTTCTTCTACCTGAAAGGAGCAATAATTTATCTTCATGCAAATTGAAACTGTTGGTATATATTCGCCTTATCTTCCTATAAGGCCTCAACCACCACCACTATATGAGGACTCACAGAGTGTTTGGTCTACCAGCAGGGGATTCCATATAACACTGCCTCAGACCAAGAAAATAAAGCAGTGGGCAAATGACCATGGTCCTATCACATACCATACTTTTAAAAGCTAACGGCCTTATGTAGTGATAGAATGGCTCTTTAAAGGTATGCTTGAGGGATCACCTTGGAGATAATATACTCTGAAGATGGGAAATACACCCTGGCTTAGCCCATTTATGCTGTTACAATAGAATATCTGAGACTGGAAAATATATAAACAACAGAAATTTATTTCCCACAGTTCTGGAAGCTGGGAAGTCCAAGATCAAGGTACCAGCATTGGTGTCTGGTGAGGGCTGTTCTCTGCTTCTAAGATGGTGCCTTATTGCTGTGTCCTCACACAGCAGAGGACAGAGGCACAAGAGAGTGTTTTCTTCAACCTCAAGCCCTTTTATAAGGTTGAGGATCCCATTAATGGGGATGAAGCCTTCATGACATAATCACCTCCCAATGGCCACACCTCTTAAAAGTGTTGCATTAGGGATTAAGTTTCAATATGAATTTTGAAGGGGACACCATCATCCAAACCATACCATACCTTAAGTTAATGATCATTCAATGGGCTCCTCCTTGAATACATGGGTCCAGGAACTAAGAAATGGAATAGGGGTGGTTCTGCTTACTATCACTATCAGAGACCAACTTGGAGAATTTGTGCTTGCCATTTTCAAAACTCTACACTCTGCAGATCTAGAAGTCCTGTTTCCAAGGGAGCAATGCTTCTATCAAAATATATAGCAAGAGTTCTACTAACCTTTAAGTTTTGACTGCCGCACTGTCACTTTAGGCCTCTTATGCCAACAAAGCAATATGCAAGGAAAAATATCACCATTCTAGAAGTTGTAAATATAGCAGGACACATATTTGACATCCAGATGATCCCCTTTAGAATCTCTTGGTACTCCCTTGCCAATTTTGAAGGCAAATGGACAAGTAAAGCTGCCATGGCTTAAAATGGTGACCATAGGCTCAGACTAACCAGAAAAGAGGGTCTGAGTCATCTCACCGGGTAGCCACCTAAAGCAAAAAGGGTACTATCTGAAAATGAAAGGAGGAAGGGAAGAAATGAGTATCTGTACGGCTTTGAGATCAGCTACAATACCAGGGGCTTTGGCCCCTCTCCTAATCTTGCTCTGGTAAGTTTATCCAGGAAAGAGACTAATGAATTCTGGAAAAATTGGTGCCAGATTTGATGAACTTATATGAAGCTAGGAGGTCTGAGCAGTGCATGTAATTAACTGTAGTGGATGCTCTGGTGTACCACCAAGATGCATTATTCGATATCAAGCGCTCCATTCCATCAGCATCCAAGACTATTGTCTGCTGACGATTCAGAGCTGTGTCCCTTCCAAGAGATTTTCCTCAGCCAAAGGTAACTTCCTAGCTCAGGCCTATGACCTGCTCCTTGGGACAGCTTGGTAGATGCAGGATCCTGGGATCAGTTATCCTTTCCTCTGTTTAGAACATCTCTGAAAGGTCATCCCAGCTGTGTCATCCTTCTCTTATGTAAGTTACATTTAATAATATAAAAGAAGTTAAATATAAAAAGCAAAAGTAAGAAAAGTGCATACATTAGTGAAATAAGAAAGAAACTTAGGTATTCATATTAATAATAGACAAATTAAACTTTAGGCCAAAAGTATTACTGAAGATAAAGAGGGCCACTACTTTTTCATAAGTGTCTCTCACTGGAAAGACATAACAATTCTAAACTGATGTAAACCTAATTAACAACTTCAAGTTATATTAGGCAAAAATAGGTAGATCAAGCATAAAAAAATAGGACGTGGGAGGTGTAAAGAAAACAATTAAATAGCAAGTCTCAATTAATTAGAGAGAATTTGTATGCTACTAAAACATTCTCTGACCACATGTAACTAAATTAGAATTTCAAATATTCCAAAAAACAGAAACATATAAAATTTACAGACATTTGAAAATGCAAAATCACATTAAAAGAATTAATGGCATATAAGAAATTATAATAGAAAATATTAAGAACTGAATGTCAAAATACTACATATCAAAATTTATGGGATGTGGTGACAACAACATTTACAGGAGAATATATAACTAGGCTTAAATACATATTTTAGAATTTACATATCTTAGAAATAAAAACTAAAAGTAAACGAAGTAGGCATGCAGTTTAATTAAGAAACTATGACTAAGTTGGGATGTCCCCAGGAATTCAAGGTTAACTAACATTGGAACTTTAATTAATGTGGTTGATTACATTAACCAATTAAAAGAGAAAGATCATGTGACCTATCTTAATAGATGCAGAAAAAAAAAGATTAGATAAAATTCAACATCCACTCACATTAAACACTCTTACATACAAGAATAGAAGGAATCTCCATAGCCTGATAACAAATATGGAAAAACAAACAAAACAAGTAAAAAACCTCACAACAAAGATTTTAGATAATAATAAAGGGTTAAAGTATTCCACTGGATAATTTGTAAAAACCAGAAATTTATTTCTCACAGTTCTGGAAGGAGGAAAGTCCAAATCTGCTGGCAGATTTGGTGTCTGGTGAGAGCCTGGCCTTTGCTTCCAAGATAACGCCTTGAACACTGCATCTTTCTAAGAGGATGACAATGGCTGTGTTCCTACTTGGCGGAAGTGATAGAAGGGCAAAAGAGGGCGTAAGCTAGTTTTCTCCAGGCCTTTTATAAAGCACTAATCCATTCATGAGGGAGGAGCTCTCATGTCTTAATCACTTCCATAAAGACTCCACCTCTTAATATCACCACAATGTAGATTAAGTTTCAACATGAATTTCGGAAAGGGAAGCATTCAAACAATAGCAGTGAAAGGAGAAATCATGGAAGGTATACAAAGGTACGAAGGTTGCAAAGGAAAACAAAACAGTTGTTCCTTGGAGGCAATATTACTGTCTACAGAGAAAACCCCAAACAATCTACAGATAAATTATTTTCATTAGCTAAGGAATAATGAATTTCATCCAAATCCTGTAATAGCAGGTTAACCCTTTTCCAGTTAACTCGCTAAAAAAGACAGCCTGAATACTAAGAATTCCACTTTGATAATTCAGGCAAAGATGTTTACATGGTTTTGTTGGTTTGAGAAAGCATCTATATCCTTACCCTGAAGGCAAGTTGTGCCAGGGTAGAAAGTGGTAGTTTCAGAGCCCTGACAATGTAACTCTCATTCAATAAAATCTAATTTCATCTTTCACTGGCTATTTTCTCAGCATGGAGCCATGAGTGGGGCCAAGGTGGGATCAAGGGCATCAAGGCTTTTGTAGGTGGGATAGAATCTGGTACATTTGAACTCAGGAATTTGTTCTTTCCCTCTTTTGTGCCTGTGGAGCTCTTTGCTGCATAGTCTTTGTAGAGCAGAATTCAGGAGGAAATGATTCTTTTGGAATAGCTATGATTTTAGGATTATATAGGAGCCATGGAGGTTATAGGAAAATAAAACTGTTAAAATGATGTCAAGGCTCTGATTTAACCCCACTAAACCCAGAGATTTCCGAGTGCTTAAGAAGCTTTATGTGTAAGGGACTATCCATTTAACTTGGTGTAAACTCTCATGCAGAGACAGGCTACAGATTTTGCAGGTATCTGTGATTTATCATTATCTTTCTCCCAGGGGTGAAAACAGGCTATCAGCAGCATAGGAACACAAACTGAAAGGATGGAAAATATATAATTGAGGCTCTTTGTTGTTTTACAGGTGAGGAAACTGACCACAAAGCAGACAACCTAAGTGACTAAAAGAGATGAATTCTGCAGCAAACTGGAGACCACACACCTTATCCAAAGGGAGCAGTATTTACCAGCTATTGCTGACTGTTGCAATTAGAAATATGGACCCAGTGAGGCCACATCTGATTCTTTCATTAGAAGCCAGAAGTCCATACCTTTATGTGAAATCCCTTGATTTTTAAATGTTACCTTAATTTTTAAATTTTTTATTTTTTTATTTTTACAAATACTACACAGGTTATTACAAAGACATCTGTCATCTCTTTGTCAGATTTGGTGTGTAAACTGCCATTTTATAGCTTCAGGAGTAAAATGATTGGCCCAGTTAGGGACAGGACTAGAAAAATAATCCAGTCTCCCAGACTCTAATTCAGGATTCTTTTCAGTCCAGATTGCCTCTCTAGAACATACCAGATTTTAAATGGATTATTATTTCTTTTAATATACTTTTAAAGTAAGATATGTCTTTCTTAAGCATATACATTAAAATGAAAAATCAATAGCTGGGCAGGAAAGGGAAAAGCACTGAGGAAAAGAAAGGGAATGATACTGCTTTGAATTACTATATTAACACAGAGGTATCTGACTTAATTTTCCATGTATTTAGAAATATAGAGCTTGTATTTCCAGAGAATGTTTTATATTTACAGCTTGTCTGTCTTGTTATAGAGCTGCAATATAATTGTTTTCCTGCTGAGGATTATGGCAGTGAAGTTACTCTGGGTCCTATTACAGCTAATTATAGGCTTGCTCAGGAATTTAAGAGCTCCCCTGCAAAGCTCCCTCCTCTCCAGCTATACACAATGGACCTGGAGAGCATTCTGATTCTACTCCTGATTGTTGTTCTCAGGTTCCTGCTAGAAATGTGATGTTTGAGTGTTTAGGGCTATAAATGACCAGAAATGAGCCCAAGCTGATTGGAAAAATTCTGACTTCTAATTATGTGAAAATGGAACACTATTGTATAAAAATACATATATTATACATATATGTATCTATTTTATATATGTATATGTGTGGTTTTAAAGTGTGTGCGTGCGTGTGTGTGTGTGTGTTCTTTTTAAAAATTAGGTCCAGAACTTATATACAGATTCTCCCTGGTCTGAGCTCTGGAAAAAAATGTGAGCTGGGAACACAGCCTCCATAGACTCATCACAGTCTGAGCATCTAGATAGATGTATGCAAGCTCAACACAACATATATAAAAATATCTAACTGATAAGCTTCCTTTGGGCTCAGAATCAAAAGATTAGGGCTCTTTCCAATAATGTCACTTACTACCCCTGGGATATTAAATCATCCCACTTATTTAAGCTTCATTTTTCTCATCTGTAAAATGGAGACACTAATATCTGCCCCTGTGTTCATTCCAAAGTTGCTGTGAGGATCAAATTAGATAGATCTAATTAGATCAAGGAAGCTTGCCTCTTTTGGCTACTACTCTCACAGGAACTAGGAGGGTACATGGCAGTTTGAAGAGTAAGGATGAGAAAATAGACATTTACCAGCCTTGGGCATGACAACTAAATAAGCATGACAACTAATTCTATTTGCTGGAGTTGTTGTAGGCGTTAAATGAGATGTTATGTGGAAAGTGCTTAGCTCAGTGTCTTCCTCACAGAAGGACCTCATGCTTTTCTCTTCTGCATTCATATTTTATTGAATTACTGAGTCTTTAAAAAAAAATGTATTACCAAAGGGTTATTTGCATATACAGGATATTCCGTAAGATAAGCACTTTTATTTTTGTGATTGTGATCATTGATTTTTACCAAAAACTGAAAGATTTTTGTTCAAAGAAATCAAACTGCACAAAAAGTTTCATGGGTTTTAGAAACAAAGGGAAGAAGCTAAATTCAGAACTTTTGATCTTGAAAGTGTCTGTTTTACTGTCTTTCCCAGGGCACATCAGAAGAAGAAATGAAGGGGATAAGGAAGTTGGGAAATTTTTCTTCGAAAAATTCCTTATGGCAGAGGGGGATACTTCTCTCCTAATTTTTTCTAAGCTACTAAATTTAAAATTTATTTTAAATTTTTATCAACGTAGTATTCTATGTAATTTAGAAAATAAAGAAAAATTCATGGGTAATACATGGAAAAAAAGTCATCCCCTGCTTCACCCCAGCCCTCCTCCAATTCTGACTCCCTGCAGGTAGCCACTTTCAAATCATTGATGTTTCCTCTGTTATTTACCTTCCATATTTCTAAATAACAAGCTCATACTGCCATTGCTTGATTTATTTCCCATTTCTGATATTATTTATTGATTTCCAACTAGGGAAGATGATGATTTAGCTGTTTTATCCCCTCTTTCTTCCCACACCAATTTCCCCTCTCCTCTTCCTTCCAATAATATATAACACTTCTTAGATTAATAAATAGTAGTGCTCAGATCATTATTACTCTGGTTACTTCTTAACAGATGCACCACACCATGTTTAATGGTTATAATTCCTTTCTAATATAAAATGTGTATTTCCAGAAGTGCATAATTGCCTATTTTATTTTATTTTATTTTTTAAGATGGAGTCTTGCTCTGTCACCTCGGCTGGAGGGCACTGGCATGATCTTGGCTCACTGCAACCTCTAATTTTTGTGTTTTTTGTAGAGACAGGGTTTCACCATGTTGGCCAGGCTGGTCTCAAACTCCTGATCTCAAGTGATCTGCCCACCTTGGCCTCCCAAAGTGCTGAGATTACAGGCCTGAGCCACTGTGCCCAGTCAAATAACTGCCTTTGATGTGTTTGCTGAGCTTTCCATGTTTGTATTTCCAATACTGCTCCAAATTTTGGATCCTCAATAGGGTCTAACACACCAGGAAATTTATCGAGTTCATTTTTTTTCCTCCTGGAGGCATCCCTCCTGAAACTCTCCATCCACAGCTAGCCACATAAGTATTACCCTGAAACTTTACTTCTGGGAATTCCTCACTCCTATGTTGGACCCCCTGCTTCATTTCCTGTCTTTTTAAAAACTTACTCATTTGGGAGATCACACTCCAACAGCTTCTTGACAAAGGAGGCTTTATAGATAAATTTTTGAGAACTTTCTTTACTAAAAGTATTGTTGGTTACACCTTCTCTTTTAGCCTCATTGGATATATGATTCTAGGTTGTCAACCATTTTTGCACAGAATTATAAAAGTATTATCCCATTACCTAGCTTCCTGTTATGTCAGTGAGCAGTCATATTCTCAAATGATTCTCAACTTCTCTCTGAAAGTTGTGAGAATCTTCTCTTTATCCCAGGTGATCTCAATCCTTTATGTGTGCACTCAGGGACCCTCTAATCTGAAATGTGATGTGTGCTTCATTTCTGGGAAATCATCCTGTATTTCTTTTCTAAGTTACTCCCATCAATTTATTTGCTCTCCCAATCTGAGTTAATTGATGTCAAATGCTAGTCCTCTTATATAAGTTTTCCAATTTATAAATCTTTTCTCATATTTTTAATTTTTTTTTTTGAGACGGAGTCTTGCTCTGTCACCAGGCTGGAGTGTGGTGGCACGATCTCAGCTCACTGCAACCTCTACCTCCAAGGTTCAAGCAATTCTCCTGCCTCAGCCTCCCAAGTAGCTGGGACTATAAGATGGGACTACACGATGTTGGCCAGGGTGGTCTCGATCTCTTGACCTCGTGTTCTGCCCGCCTCGGCCTCCCAAAGTGTAAATAATTTTTATTCTATTTTATAGTATATCTCATAGCTTTATCTTCAAATTTTTCTACTGAAATAATTTCCATTATATTTTTAATTTCCAAAAGCTTTCTTCTTCTTTCATGTTTTAAAAATTCTTTTATTTTTGCTTCATGGATGTAATTCCTTCTCTTATCTAAGAATTTAGTTATGATTGCTTTTATTTAAGTTCTGTTTTGATCTCTGACCTGTGTCTGCTTTCTCTTACATTTTTTATGGTTTCTCTTACATTCTTATGATTTTATGTCAGGTTAACTTTGGTTATTTGGTCATTCTTAAGAGATAGGCATTAAAATGCTGATAAGAAACTTATTGCAACACTAGGGCATTATAGGTTGAACAAGCAAGGACCTTGAATTTCCTTGGGAGAGCTCTTGACATCAGCACCACTTTATAGTATTCATGAACAAGTTCTCCTCTAGTGTCCTGCCTGGATTATATAAGCCTGGTGCCAGCATTCTGAGAACCTAATGGTCAGAGAGTGGCAGAAAGTCTCAAGACCTCAACTATGCAGCCATCCTGTTTTGTCTTAGCTGTGCCTGACCTCCTAGGGGTAGAAAGCTCTCTGCTTTAACTTCTCCAGAAGTTAAACCTCTTTCTTTACCAGTTGGGATGAGTAAAGGATATTAAGCACTATTATTGTTATTTCTCTTTCAGACTTTCCATCAATCCCTGATTTTAGTCCCATTCTGAATCATCAACTTGAGAGAGAGAGAGACATTGTACTTCAAATTCCATAGTTTTTCCAGAGTTCTCCAGCTTGAATCACATGCTTCTCACCTGAAACTTCAAGGCAGAGAGGTTATAGCTTTCTTCAATGTAAGTTAATTAACACTCATTTATCTGTCTCTGTCTTTCAAACTCCGATTGACATTGGTCTAAATCTCCTCTACCATCTGGTTGTTCACAGGGATTTAAATCTTGTTACTATATTGTATCAGTTCAGGCCCTCTGAGAACCAGAAAACAAGATGAAATTGGTCATGCAAGAGATTGGAGGAAACATCTATAAAAGATAAGAGGGAAAAAGACTGGGCAGGGAGAACCTTTAGGTTGTAATGGAGTTCCAACACCCGTGAAAGGAGAGATGGGGGGAAGGAATATTGGGTAAAAAGAGCATCTGACTACAGCGTAATTCTAACAAAGCCTTGGAGAGGAAAATGTGGAATCCCTATACAAAGAGAGCCCATAAGAGAAGTCCTGCATTGGGCTAAGTGGCCTGGCTCTAGTTCCGTGCTATACTCAGTTATTGCCTGAAACATCCCAGTGAGAACACTGTTTCAGTGTGAATGACACAATGGATCTGAAGGTACAACAGCTGGTGCCTCTCAGCCAATTACAGTCCCCACACCAGGTCTGCTTTTTTTTTTTTTTGAGACGGAGTCTCGCTCTGTCGCCCAGGCTGGAGTGCAGCGGCGCAATCTCGGCTCACTGCAAGCTCCGCCTCCCAGGTTCACGCCATTCTCCTGCCTCAGCCTCTCCGAGTAGCTGGGACTACAGGCGCCCGCCACCACGCCCGGCTAATTTTTTTGTATTTTTAGTAGAGACGGGGTTTCACCGTGGTCTCGATCTCCTGACCTCGTGATCCACCCACCTCGGACTCCCAAAGTGCTGGGATTACAAGCGTGAGCCACCGCACGTCTGCTTTAAGGGAGATCTAAGTGGCACACCTTCATTGCCATAATATTCAGTAGCTCATCTTTCTAAAAAGCTACTGAAGTTGGCTAAGCACATATTACTCAGTTGAAATCACAAGATGGCTTCAGGAACAGTATAATTACTACATTCCAGCTAACCTTACCTGCCCTCCAACAAGCTCCCGAAAATTATATGCAAAGGTTTCAAGAAAGGGTTTACCATTTAAAATGAGAAAACAATTTTTTTAAATCAGAAAAGTAACTGAGATGTCTGCAAGATGTCTGACTAAAGGCAACTAGCACTTGTCCCCCTCACAACAAAGGACTTAGGCAACAAATAAACAACTAAAATTCAACTGAGTGTTAAAAGAGTAGTAGAATACAGCAAGAAAGTGTCAAGATTCCTGGATTCCTGTGGTTCTGG
Organism: Hylobates moloch; assembly: GCF_009828535.3. Classification (NCBI taxonomy): domain Eukaryota; kingdom Metazoa; phylum Chordata; class Mammalia; order Primates; family Hylobatidae; genus Hylobates; species Hylobates moloch. The sequence goes on along the minus strand of NW_026652281.1, from coordinate 132,729,212 downwards.
TAAGCCCAGGCTGGCAGCATATAGATGGGAATGAGGCCTGGCCTATACTGCCTCATCTCCCCCCATAAGATCAACCCAGAGTCAGGATGGACATACTCTTGTGGGAAAAAAAATAAGTAGAAAACCCCCACCAGTCCCCAGTTCCACTGCAGACACCTGCAGTTCTTCCTACAAGATAATCCCATAGTGCTCATGAGCCCTGAGCCCTGTTTGGGGAGTTGCCTAAATTTATGCACTGCTGCGAATTGTATAGCTATAGCACAGTGCTATTTTGAAATCAGAGAAACTGCTGGAGTTCACCCTGCTCTGGGAGCCAGCAGTCACTGTGCCTCTTCAGCCCTTGGACTCTGCCATTATTCCACCAAGCCCAGAAGAATGGCTGCAATGCTACAATACCAGTCATTCAGAACCTTGGCCCAGGAATGACTGTGACTGCAGTCCTGCACAGCAGCAAGACCAACGTCAGGCTGGGTGAACCACCATGCACCCATGCTCCTAGCCAGAAAGACAGCATGGGGGACCCACCCCTGATCTGGTCAAGCAGCAATGGCCAATGCCCCAGGCTGAAGTAACAACCTGGTGGCCCCTATCAGCCAGTCCCTAAGCCAGCTGAAGTATTATGTGCATGTATGCTCCCCTAGCTGGAGAAAACACCCAGTAAGCCCACCCCTAGTAAAGCTGCGCCACTGCTGCCACAGACTTCTGCAGCCTGAAACTCCAAGGCATTTGTATTAAGCCATTTTCACACTGCCGATAAAGACATACCAGAGACTGGGCAATTTACAAGAAAAAGAGGTTTATTGGACTTGGTTCCACATGGCTGGAGAGGTCTCACAAAAATGGCAGATGGTAAAAGGCATTTCTCACATGGCAGCAGACAAGAGAAGAGTTTGTGCAGGGAAACTCCCCTTTTTAAAACCATCAGAGCTCATGAGAGTCATTCACTATCACCAGAACAGTGCAGAAAAGACTGCCCCCATAATTCAATCACCTCCCACCCACTGGATTCCTCCCACAACACGTGGGAATTGTGAGAGTTACAATTCAAGATGAGATTGGGTGGGGACACAGCCAAACCCTATCAGCATTCATAAACATTTCTAACAGGAATTACAAGTAAAGAAACTGCAAGAAGAATACACTATTGCATTGATCTAGAAGCAAAGCCACAAACTTGATACAACTAACATCTTCGGACCCAAATGTGGAAATGTCTTTCCCTAAGAAACCTACCTTATAAAACTGGAAGAGGCAACTTTCACCACATATGCAGATATCAATATTGAGACAAAATAAACATGAAAAATGAAGTAAACATGGCACCCCTGAAGGAACACAATAATTTTCCCATAATAGACCCAAAAGAAAAGAGCATATATAAAATACCAAAAATCAAAATAGTGGCTTTAAGGAAACTCAGTGAGATAAAAGAGAATACAGTTACAGAATTCAATAATATCAGAAAAACAACAATCTGAATGAAAAATTCAACAAAGAGATAGATATCATAAAAATGAACCAAACAAAAATATTAGAGCTGAACAATTCAATGAATTAAATAAAAAATACAATCAAAAGGCTAGATGTGATGGCTCACACCTATAATCCTAGCACTTTGGGAGGCCAAGGTGAGCAGATCACCGGAGGTCAGGAGTTTGAGACCAGCTCGGGCAAGATAGTGAAACCCAGTCTCTATAAAAAATACAAAAAACTCAGCCAGATGCATGCCTGTAGTCCCAGCTACTTGGGAGGCTGAGGTGGCAGGATCACTTGAGCCTAAGAGGTCAAGGCTGCAGTGAGCCAAGATCACACCACTGTTAGCAGCCTGGGTAACAAAGTGAGACCCTGTCTCCAAACAAGCAAACAAACAAGAGCTTCAAAGACAGATTAGACCAAGCAGAAGAAAGAATTTCTGAACTGGAAGATAAGCCTTTTGAAGTAACACAGGTACACACACACAAAAGAAGAATAATAATTTTTTTAAATGAAGAAAGCCTACAGGACTTATGGGACACTATTTAGCAAATGAACATTTGCATTATGGGGATTCAAGAAGCAGAAAAGTAGGGAAAAGTCATAGAAAACCTACTTAATGAAAAAGCAGTTGGAAAACTCTTAAATCGTGGTACCTCCAGATCTAGAAAAGGCAAAGATTCCCAAATAGATTTAACCCAAGCAGGTCCTCTCCAAGCCATGTTATAGTCAAACTGTCAAAAGTCAAAAGCCAAAACAAAATTGTAAAAACAGCAAGAGAAGAGTGTCAAGCTACATATAAAGAAATTCATATTAGACCAACGGAAAATTTCTCAGCAGAAACCTTACAGACCAAGAGAAAATGGGATGATATATTCAAAGGGCTAAAACAAGGTCAAGTGCAGTGGCTTATTCCTGTAATCCTAGTATTTTGGGTGGCTGAGGCAGGCACATCACTTGAGCTCAGGCATTTGAGATCAGTCTGGGTAGCATGGTGAAACTCTGTCTCTAAAAAACAAAACAAAAAAAGAAAAAGAAAATTAGCCAGGTGTCATGGCATGCTCCTGTAGTTCCAGCTACTTGGAAGGCTGACGTGGGAGGATGGCTTGAGCCCAGGAGGTGGAGATTTCAGTGAGCTGAGATCACACCACTGCACTCCAGCCTGAGTGACAGAGCCAGACCATGTCTCAGAAAACAAATGAAAAGTGCTAAAACAAACAAAAAACAAGCAGCCAAGAATACTGTACCCAGCAAAGCTATGCTTTAGAAATAAAGGAGAAATAGGGTGTTTCCCAGAAAAGAAACACTAGGAATTTATCACTACTAACCTGACCTTACAAAAAATACTTTAGGGAGTCCTACACCTGGGATCACAATGAAGATAAATATCATAATGAAAACATACAAAATTATAAAATTCACTGATACAGCAGATAAATAAAAGGGAAAGAGAAACGAATTGTATCACTACAAATAAAGAAAAACCCCAAACCACAAATATAATAAGACAGGAAGAAAGAAATAAATGGTATACAAAACAACCAAAAAAAAAAAAAACAATAAAATGACAGGAGTAAGACCTCACCTATCAATTATAACCTTGAATGTAAACAAATTACATTCCCCAACTAAACGATATAGATTGGCCAAATGGATGAAAAAATAAGATGCAACTATATGCTGCCCACAAGAAACTTATTTCACCTGTAAAGACACACTGACTGAAAGAGAAGAGATAGGAAAAAGATATTCCATGCAAACTGAAACCATAAGCAAGCAGGAGCTGTTATACTTATATCAGAGAAAACAGACTTTAAGTAAAAAACTTTAAAATAGACAAAGAAGAACATTATATATTTATGAAGCGATAAATTCAGCAAGAGGATATAACAACTATAAGTATATATGCACCCAACAATGAAACACCCAGATATAGAAAGCAAATATTATTACATCTAAAGGAAGAGTTAGACTCCAATAACAGTTGAGGAGTCCAACATCCAACTCTCAGCATTGAAGAAATCATCTATAGAGAAAATCAACAAAAACATTTAATATAACTGCGCCATGAACCAAACAGATGTGAGACATTTCCAGTTCATTTCACACAACAGCTACAGAATATGCATTCTTCTCACTGGCAGATGAAACATTCACCAGGATTGACCATATGTGAAGGCAGAAAACAAGTCTTAAATGATTTTTAAAAATCTAAATCATATCAAATATATTTTCCAACCACCATGGAATATAACTAGTAACAAGAGAAACATTTATAACTGCACAAATACATGAAAATTGAACAACATACTCCTGAATGACCAATGAATAAAGAAAAATTTTTAAATTCATTGAAACAAACAATAAAAATACAACATACCAAAACCTATGGCATACAGCAAAATCAGTATTAAGAGCCAGCTTTATGGCAATAAAGCCTTATAATAAAAAGTAAAGGGATTTCAAGTAAACAACCTATGGATTCACTTCAAGGAACAAGAAAAGCAAAAAGAAAACAAACCCAAAATTAGTAGAAGAAAAGAAATAAAAATTAGGGTAGAAATAAAATTGAAACAAAATATTTTTAAAAATTAAATGAAAGTGTGTTTAGATAAACAAAAATCAACTCATCAGCTTTACTAAGAAAAAAGAGAGAATATCCAAATAAATAAAATCAGAAACAAAAAAGTAAACATCATAACAGATATCTCAGAAATACAAATAATCATTATAGATTATTAAAAGCAACCATATGCCAATAAATTGGAAAACCTAGAAGAAATGAACAAATTCCTGGATACAATCTACCACAATTGACCAAGAAGAAATAGAAACACTTAACAAACCAATAAGAATTACTGAGATTGAATAAGCAATAGTCTTCCATAAAAGAAAAGCCCAGGACCAGATGGCTTCACTGCCAAATTCTACAAAACTTACAAAGAAGAACACACACCAATTCTCCTCAACTAATTCAAAAAAATGAAAAGGAGGGCCTTCTTCCTAACTCATTCTAGGAGGTCAGCATTATCTTGATACCAAAACCAGGCAAAGACACAACAAAGAAAGAAAACTATGTTCATCAATATCCCTGATGAACAAAAACACAAAAATCCTCAAAAAATACTAGCAAATTAAATCCAATAGCACATGAAAAAGATAATATACTATTGAGATGGAATATTTCCTTTGACCCCTTTAGTAGGCAGAAACTGTAGTGCCTCGTTTCACTAAGCCTGCAGTCCACGGACAGCTAAATGTTAACAGCTCAGTGAAGGGTCAGGGTGACAGCCTCCTGCACCTGCCCTTTTTTGTACCTGAGTTCTTGTTCAGTGTCCAGGTAGAATCAGGTCACATGAACTATTCGAAGGTTGGTGTATGCAGAGGATTTTATTGGGTGATAACAGTGGCTGTCAGTGTGATGGGGAATTGCAAAGGGAATAGTGCAGGAAGAAGGTAATCTCTCCCTGAAGCTGAACTGTCTGAAGTTAGCCATGTCTATCCATAGTCTCTGATGACCACCAGCTGCAGGTATCCCTGATGTTCAAAAGCTTGCATCCACAACTACTTGCATCAGCTTCTTGTGTTGCTCTTTCAGCTGAAGTCTTTTTATGTGCACTGGATAGGGGTGTCGCAGGTCAAAAAGGCAATCATTTTGGTGGAAAAGCAAAGTCAGCTGTTTTCACTTAGGGCCAAGGGTCCAGGCTTGAGGGTGGAGCTTAGTTGGAAGGCCAGCCCTTCAGGGTCAGCTGTTTTTACTTAGGGCTGAGGTTCCGGGCTTGAGGGTCAGGTTTAGCTGGGAGCCCAGAGCCATTCTGTATCATTTTCACCCTCTGAAGAGGCACATCTAACTGCCTTTAGAATATGGATGATGACCAGTCTTAGCTACTTCCTGCTGAAAGGGGGCATTGTTTGGGGAAAACTGCAGTCAGATTCCTCCCAGAGGTCTACCTAAGGATCACTGGCAAAAGGGAGCCATTGTCTGAGGCTCCGGCTTCCTACCCATTTGGAGCCTTGATAACATCTAGGTGAGAGAAAAAACAAGCTTTACAAGGTTAACTATGCATGGATCAAACATATGTATTATAGAAGGAAAGAATCTAGTGCCAAGGATTACAGAAATAAGATGTAAAATATACTAACAACATTTTATCCTAAGCTGCTTCAGCCTGGTAAAAGAAATTAAACCTTGTATGGAAGTGGTTCAAATTTATGAGAAAGATAATTGTTCTTGCCACATCTGAAGCAGTTAACAGGTGAACCTTAGGAATTCTGGGGTTTGTAGGCTTGCATTGTGGCCATTAAAGCTTCTGCCTCTTTCTTATGTCTGAAAGATGGAGGTGGCCACTTTCAGGAGGTTCCTTTCTAGAGAATTCTGGGGTTTGTGGGCTTGCATGGTGGCCATTAAAGCTTCTTCCTCTTTCTCATGTCTAAAAGACCGAGGTGGCCACTTTCAGGAGGTCCTCTAAAGTACCATCTGGTCCCAGGGTCCATTTCTAAGTATAAACTGGAGGTGGTAAAGTTTCTTGGTTGCCCATTCTGAAAGACAGGGAATTCAATGTCCTTCATTCCTTTCCTTCTTTCAGTGAAAACTTGGGGTGTGAGGGAGAAAGAAAATGGGCATTCCCCCTTTTCTGTCCTTATCCCAGAGTCCTGGCAGTGTTGGCATGTGCCACCCATGGGTGCCAATGTGACACGCACTCATAAGCAGGAAAGGCCTAGAGAATAGGAATTATTCACACTCACCAGTGCCTCTACCTCCCCTACTGTCAACAACTTCTAATTTCCTGGACCTCACTTATGCCATAAAGTATGGCCTCCTTCCGTGAAGCAGGAGTTTAATTAGCAGGAATTGGTCCTGCCTGTTTACACTGTGCTTGTTTTGTGGCTTTGGATCCCTCAGATCTGGTTTTCCTTTCTAGGGCCTCAACCTAAAGCATGGAATCAAGTTTGAGACATAAAAGTTATTTCATGAGGTACATAGATTCATTTCGATTAAATCCCATGTGGGCTTTGCCAAACTTGCAGTTAACAGTCAGCAGGGGTTCCTCCTCTGTTGTTTCCCTATCATAAGCAGAGTGCTGGGGTAGAAAGAGAACTCTCTTTCTCTTTCATAAGCAGAGTGCTGAGATAGAGAACTCTGTCACTTAGAAAAGAAGAAAAACAACTTAAAGTGCATAAGTTGGGGAGCCTGAGGGAAGAGACTCTTGCTCTGTGAAAATGGGTTCCTTCAATCATCGTATCCTCCCCTAGTTCAGTCCAGCTAGACCTCCATGAAGGGAAACAGAGCCAACATTCCTTTTACCCAAAGGAAAGGGCGTGGTGACAGGGTCTTGGAAAAGAGACAGATCCAACAGTTCCACATTTTAACTCACCACTTTTCATATCCTGGATGAGTCCCCAAATGAGACAGGATGTTTCCCTTGACCCCCAACCCCCTTTGTGGGCAGGAACTCAGCCTGCAGTCCATGGACAACTAACAGCCCAGTGATGGGTCAGGGTGACAGCCTCCTGCACCTGCTCTTTTTGACAACCAAGTTCTTATTCAGTGTCCAAGAAGAATCAGGTCACATGAACTATTTGAAGGGTAGTATATTTTATTGGGCGATAAAAGTGGCTCAGTTGGATGGGGAATTGGAAAGGGAATGGTATGGGAGGAAGGCGATCTTTCCCTGAAGCTGCACCATCTGAAGTTAGCCATATCTATCCATAGTCTACAATGCTCAGCCACACGTATCACCAATGTTCAGCAGCTTGCATCCTTGACCACTTGCATAAGCCACTTGTGTTGTTCTTTCAGCTGAAGTCTTTTTATGGGCACTGGATAGGGGTGTGGCAGACCAAAAAAGGCAATTATTTTGGTAGAAAAACAAAGTCAGCTGTTTTCACTTAGGGCTAAGGGTCCAGGCTTAAGAGTTGGGTTTAGTTGGGAGCCCAGCTGTTCTGTATCACTATGGTCAAGTGGAATTTATCCTGGGAATTTAAGAATGTTTCAACATATGCATTCTGTTGATGCATCACATCAACAGAATGAAGGACAAAAATCATCTCAATGAACACAGAAACGCATTTGATAAAATTCAATATTCCTTCATAATAAAAACTCTCAACAAAAGGAACATACCTCAACATATTAAAGGCCATATATGACAAGCCCACAACTAACATTATACGGAATGAGGGAAAGCTGAAAGCCTTCACTCTAAGAACAGGAACAAGACAAGGATGTTTACTTTCAATACTCCTATTCAACACAGTACTGAAAGTTCCAATTGGAGCAATCAGGTAAGAGTTTGGATTTTCTAATCCAAATTAGAAAAGAGGAAGTAAAACTCTCCCTCTTTGAAGAAGACATGATCTTATATTTTAAAAAATCTAAAGATTCCACCAAAAACTCTTAGATCTGTTAAATAAATTTAGTGAAGTTGCAGGATACAAAACATACAAATGTCAGTAGTATTTCTATATATCAACAATGAACTAGCTGATACAGAAGTCAAGAAGGCAATCCCATTTACAATAGCTACAAAAAATAAAATACGAATAAATTTAACCATGGAGGTGAAAAACCTGTACAAGGAAAACTACAAAACACTGATGAAGCAAATTGAAAATGACCGTACTATACAAAGCAATCTAAATATTTACTTCAATCCCTGTCAAAATACCAAAGTCATTTCTCACAGAAATAGGAAAAACAACCGTAAAATTCCTTTTAAATTTAAAAAGAGCCCAAATAGCCAAAGTAATCCTGAGCGAAAAGAACAAAATTGAAGACATAACACTACCAGATTTCAAAATATATTACAAAGCTATAGTGACCAAAACAGCATGATATATGTACAAAACAGACCACATAAGCCAATGGAACAAAATAGAGAACTCAGAAATAAATCCACATATTTCCAGCTGACTGATTTTTGACAAAAATGCTAAAACCATACACTGGGGAAAGGACATCCTCTTCAATAAATGGTGCTGAGAAAATTGGATATCCATATGCAGAAGAATGAAACTGGAGCCCTATCTCTCATCACATACAAAAATCGTCTCAAGATGGACTAAAGACTTAAACATTAGACCTGAAACTATAAAACTACTAGAAGAAAACCTAGGGGAAACCCTTCAGGACATTGGCCTAGGCAAAGATTTTATGGGTAAGACCTCAAAAGCACAGGCAACAAAAGCAAAAATAGACAAATTGAATTATTTAAATTTAAAAGCTTCTGCACAGCAAAGGAAACAATCAACAGAGTGAAGAGACAAGCTGTTGAAAGACAGAAGATATATAAAAATTATTCACAAGGGACTAATATCTAGAATATATAAGGAATTCAAACTGAACAGTAATAAAACAAATAATCACATTAAAAATAGCCATTTCTCAAAAGAAGACTTACAAATAGCCAAAACATATATGAAAAATGCTCAACATAATTAATGATTAGGTAAACGCAAATCAAAACCACAATGAGATATCATTTTACCGCAATTAGAATAGCTACTAATAAAAATACAAATAAAACCCAAACCAGATGCTGACAAGTATACAGAGGAAAGAGAACTCTTACACACTGTTAATGGGAGTGTAAATTAGTACAGCAATTATGAAAAACAGTATAGACATGATGCAAAAACAATTGAACTACCATATGATCAAGCAATCCAGCTACTGATTATTTTTCAAAGGAGAGGAAATCAGTATATCAAAAGGATACTTATACTCTCATGTTTATTGCAGCACTATTCACAATAGCAAAGATATTGAATCAACTTTAGTGTTCATCAGTGGAGAAATGGCAAATACACACAATGAAATACTATTTAGACATAAAAAAAATGAAATCATGTCTGTTGCAGCAACATAGATTGAACTAGAAATCATGTTAAGTGAAACAAGCCAGGCAGAACAGAAAAACATTGCATGTTCTCATTTATATGTGGGATCTAAAAAAGTTGATCTCATGAAGGTAGAGAGAGCATTATAGATACTAAAGGCTGGGAAGGGCTTGTGGGTGGGTGGGGGAGATAAAGAGAGGTTATTTAATGGGTACAAGCATACAGTTAGATAGAAGAAAAATGAGTTTTAATGTTTGAGAGCAGAATATGGTAGCTATAGTTAATAATACTGTATTGTATATTTCAAAATAACTAGAAGAGAGGACTTGAAATGCTCCTAACATATAGAACTGATAAATACCCAAGGTAATGGATGTCCTAAATACCCTAACTTGATCATTACACACTTTATGAATAAAACAAAATATCACATGTACCATAATATGTACAGATATTATGCATCAGTAAAAAAACCTACAAATAGAAATACCATAAGATTTAGTAATCTAACTACTGGGTATATACCAAAAGGAAATAAAATTAATATATCAAAGAAATATCTGCACTTGCATGTTTATTGTAGCACTAGTCATAATCATCAAGATAAGAAATCAGGCTAAGTGTCAATCAGTGGACAAATGGACAAAGAAAATGTGGTATATATACACAAGGGAACATTATTCAGCCATAAGAAAGAATTAAATCCTGTCATTTGTGACAACATGGATAAGCCTGGAGGACATTGTGCTAAGTGAAATAAGTCAGGAACAGAAATATAAGTACTGCATGTTCTTACTCATATGTAGAAGCTGAAAAAGTTGATCTCATATGTAGGTTGGTGCAAAAGTAATTGCAGTTTTGCACTGTTGAAATTTGCTGTTTGATATTAGAATACATTCTAAAATAAATGTGGTTTATTTATCAAATGTGTGTTAGATATCATTTTAATGTACATTTCTCACTTTATTTTTCTTTTGCTAATGACTTATTACTTGCTATTTATTTTATATTTATTTTAGATTATGGAAATTATGTTAGATAAAAAGCAAATTTGAGCAATTTTCTGATTGAAGTTCAAAATGGGTTGTAAAGCAGCGGAGACAACTAGCAACATGAACAACACATTTGGCCCAGGAGCTACTAATGAACGTACATTGCAGTGGTGGTTCGAGAACTTTTGCAAAGGAGACCAGAGCTTTGAAGGTGAGGAGCACAGTGGCTGGCCATCGAAAGTTGACATTGACCAGTTGAGAGGAATTGTTGAAGCTGATCCTCTTACAACTACACGAGAAGTTGCCAAAAAACTTGACGTCAAACGTTCTACAGTCACTCAGCATTTGAAGCAAATTGGAAAGGTGAAAAAGCTCGGTAAGTGGGTGCCTCATGAGTTGACCAAACATTTTTAAAATCATCATTTTGAAGTGTCATCTTCTCTTATTCTACACAGCAACAACGAACCATTTCTCAATCAAATTGTGACATGTGAGAAAAAGTGGATTTTATGTGACAACTGGCAATGACCAGCTCAGTGGCTGAACTGAGAAGGAGCTCCAAAGTACTTCCCAAAGCCAAACTTGCACCAAAAAAAGGTCACGGTCACAATTTGGTGGTTTGCTGCCGGTCTGATCCACTGAAGCTTTCTGAGTCCCAGTGGCACCACTACATCTGAAAAGCATGCTCAACAAATTGATGAGATGCACTGAAAACTGCAACACCTGCAGCCAGCATTGGTCAACAGAAAGGGCCCAATTCTTCTCCACAACAGCACCCAACTGCACATTGCACAACCAATGCTTCCAAAGTTGAACGAATTGAGCTATGAAGTTTTGCCTCATCCACCATAATCACCTGACCTCTGGCCAATCAACTACCACTTCTTGAAGGATCTCGACAACATTTTGCAGGGAAAGTGCTTCCACAACCAGCAGGATGCAGAAAATATTTTCCAAGAGTTCATCAAATCCTGAAGCACTAATTTTTACACTACAGGAATAAACAAACTCATTTCTCATTGGCAAAAATCTTAATTGTAATTTACCTATTTTGATTAGTAAAGATGTGTTTGAACCTAGTTATAGTGACCTAAATTCATGTCTGAAACCTCAATTTTTTTTGCACCAACCTAGAAGAATAGAAGTAGAGAGTAGAATAGTGATTACTAGAAAATAGGAAGGGTAGGAGGAAGGGTGGATCAAAAGTGATTAGTTAAAGGATACAAAATTACAGCTAAATAGGAGGAACAAGCTTTAGTGTTTTCTAACATTGTAGAGTGAATACAGTCAACAATTATTGTCAAATACTTGGAAGAGAAGAAATTATGTTTCCAACACAAATGATACATGTTTGATGTAATGGATAATTACCCCGATTTGATCATTAATGTGGTATACATTGAAACTCACTATGTACATCATAAATGTGTACAATTATTATGTGTTCATTTTTTAAAATAAAAAAAATTCACCAGAAGAAAACTTGTATGTTATTAGTATCATCCATTTAATTTCAGACATTTCAGTGTGAAAAAACAAAGACAGGAGGTTATTTGGCATCTAGAGTAAAACTTTGTTTTTAAGACTATGAAATAATGCTATGTATTAGAGTCTAGATTCCTCAGTGACCTCTGAGAAATTTCTTCATCCTAACATGTGAGATGAAATCATCTTATTTTAATTTTAGTTCTATGAGTAGACAATTCAGAAAGTACAGAAGAAGCAGAAAGTTCCTTTACCCTCCAATCTTTCCTTTCCCCAACAAGGAGATAATCATCTGTGTTGAGTATAACCTACTAGACTATTTTTTACTCTGTGTGTGTGTGTGTGTGTGTGTGTGTGTGTGTATCTCTACAGATAGCCTATCTGACAGATATTATTATTTTGCTAATTATTTTCAAACATTAATTACATCTACTGTAAATATTTTTCTTTTTTTACATAGAAATAAGTTTTGAACTCTTAATATGTCACTGCATACAGATAATTCTCATTCTTTTGTTTCCTACAAAATATTTCTTCACTTGTATACTTATTTTAACAGAGATTACTTAATCCTTTCCCAAATGAGGACATTTAAGTTGATTCTTGCTGTAATAAACAATGTTGCAAGGTATACCTTTTTACATGACTCTATGCATACATGCCAATGTTTTCTGTAATAAATAGCAAGATGTGAAATTTCTGGTTTTAAGAATTTGTGCACTCAAAACGCTGAGGCACTGTATTAGTCCATTTTTATGCTGCTGATAAAGACATACCTGAGACTGGGTGATTTACAAAAGAAAGAGGTTTGATGGACTTACAGTTCCACTTGGCTAGGCAGGTTTCACGATCATGGCGGAAGGTGAAAGTTTTTCTTACATGGTGGCAGCGAGAGCGAGAATCGGTAGTGGAAACCCCCTATAAAACCATGAGATCTCCAGACTTGCTCACTACTACGAGAACAGTATGGGGGAAACCACCCCCATGATTCAATTATCTCCCACTAGGTCCCTCCCACAACACGTGGAAATTATGGGAGTACAATTCAAGATGAGATCTGGGTGAGGACACAGAGCCAAACCGTTATCAGACACTTTCAAATTGCTCTCCAAAAAAAGCAGTATCAATATACATAGGAAAGTATCACTTTATCTTCATTTTCAAGATTATCCAAGCTTTATTAATCTTTTCGTATACAATATAGTAAAGTATTTTATTTTGTTTTTATATCAAGAACACTTAACGTGAGATTTACCTTCTTAACAAATTTTTAAATGTACAATACATTATTGTTGACTATAGACTCAATACTGTACAGCAGATCTCTAGACCTTATTCATTCTGCTCCCTTAAAATGTTATGCCCATCTATTGGTAACTCCCCGTTTTCCCCTTTCCTAGCACCTGGTAATCACCATCCCACTCTTTGATTCTATGAAATCTGTCTTTCTGTGACTAGCTTATTTCACTTAACATAATGTCCTTAAGGTTCATCCATATTGTTATATACTACAAAATTTCCTTTAAAAATATTCCACTGTATGCTCATATCATGGTTTTGGGTCCATTAATCTGTCAACATACATTTAGGTTATTCCCTGGAAATACTTCCACAGTAAACACAGGAGTGCTAATATCTCTTCTAGATCCTCATGTCCATTTTTTGGGTAAATATTCAGAAGTTGGATTGTTGGATTATATGGTACTACTGTTTTTAATTTTTTGAGGAACCTCCATATTGTTTTTCATAGTGGCTGCACCATGTTGTATACCCAACAGCAGTATGCAAGAGGTTTGATTTCCCTGCATCCCCATGAACACTTGTTGTCTTTTGTTTTTTGATAATACCTATTCTGACATGTGTGAAGTAATATCTCATTGTGGTTTTGATTTGCATTTCCCAGATAATTATTAGGTTGGTGCAAAAGTTTTTGGGATTTTTACCATCACTTTCAATGACAAAAATTGCAAATAATTTTGCACCAACTTAATAGTGACATTGAGCATTTTTTCATATACTTGTTGGCCATTTGTATTTCTTCTTTGGAGAAATGCCTATTTAAACTATTAGCTCATTTTAAAAATTAGTTTTTTTCTATTGAGTTGCAGGAGTTCCTTACACATTTTAGAGATGAACTCCTTTTAAGATATACAGCTTGCAAGTATTATCTCCCATTCCACAAATTGCTTTTCACTCTGTTGATATTTTCTTCATTGTGCAGAAGCTTTTTAGCTTGATGTAGTCCCACTTGAATATTTTTGTTTTTGTTGCCTGTGTTTTGGTGTCATATCCAATAAATCATTGACAAGACCGATGCCACGGAGCTTTCCTCAATGTTTTCTTTTAGGGGTTTTACAGTTTTAGGTCTTATATTTAGGTCTTTACTATATTTCAAGTTGATTTTTATGTATGGTAGAAGATGATGGTCAAATTTCATTCCTCTGTATGTGGATATCCAGTTTTCCCAATACCATTTGTTGAAGAGACTATCCTTTCTCCATTGTGCATGCTTTATACTCTTATTGAAAATCAGTTGACTGATATGTGTGGATTTCTTTCTGGGCTCTCTGTTCTGTTCTACTGGTTTATATGTCTGTCTTTATGCCAGTACCATAATGTTTTGATTACCATGCCTTTGTAACTCTAATGTTTAACAAAACATTTGTTACATGGCAGAGATGTTAAATGAATATTGTTGGAATGTATAGATGAATGAATGAATAAATACCATGGATGTTACCTACTATTCTGGAAAGATAAGTGATACTAATTTTGTCAACTGAGCTGACATTAAAACCACTAGGAATATCACTGAATTCATAGGCCAAATATTTTGTTTTTGTTTCTTGGTATGGAATGGGACAAAATATCAAGAGCCCTGAGTATTATAGTACAAGCAAAACTTCCATAGTCAGAAAACATCAGTTTAAATCCCAAACCTTCCATGGCCTAATGATATAAACTTATGCATGCAACACTCTTTCCTGCATGTCAATTTGTACATTTGTAATGGTGATAATAACCTCCAAGGTCAAATGAAAAAGGCATGCAAAACCCTGTATAAACTATAACACATCATGCAAATGTTAGTTTTTCTTACCTCCATATTTATAAATAAAAAATTGAGCTCTGAAATATTTGATTCACCCTCGCTAGAGCTGAATCCATGCTTCTTCCACTACCTCTGATCCTCTTGGCCTACCATCTTGACATATTCTAGTCCCTAAGAGGCCACATTGCAACACAGTGCTCTATGCATTTCCAACATGAAATGTCAATGAGTTTTCCAGATTAAAACATTAAAAATGTATGAGGAACTACTGTCATGCAAAGAAGCTAATAATACTCATGATTTTTTTAAGTGAGGCTGTTCATTTCAATAGCAACATGTATTACTGTAATCAGTAAAAATGATTCTAATATCTCCTATTGGTACACACAACGGGAAATAGGCATTTTAATATCAATCTCCATTTTTACGTGCTAAAGTATAACAGTGTGTATTCCATCCACATATATAGTTTTTAAAAAGATGTGAAACATACAGCATCAGCTGTAAGCCGATTTATTATGGAAGTTGCAGTTACATATTGTTTCTTAAATGCCAGCCGATATTTGCTGGGAAAGGAAGGTGTTTGCTCTATGAAACCTTCAGATGGTTTAACCTTCATTTTTCCCATCTCCTTCTGCTTTGTCTCCGCCCACCCTGCCAACTTGGGAGCAATATTCTATCATCCTGTCAGCCCCCTGCCAGGGGAAAGCACATCTGTTACAGGTTGCTAACTTCAACCCAGAGCAGGCCAAACACAGTGCTGCTTTTGGCTATAGATTTAAGCCCCAAGAAGGAATCACAAATTCCACATTATGCAATACTTTATAACAATAATAATCAGTGATATTTTTCATAGCACTTCATGTACATATTCATAGCAGCTAAGAGGTTAGTTTTGGGAATTCGACTGTATGGGTTCGAAATATGATTCTTACTTGGACAAGATATCAAACCTCTTTGTGCCTCTGTTTCCTCCCCTATAAAATTTGTCTGATAATTGTATCTACCACATAAGGTTCTGTGGAGTACTAAATGAGATAATCCATGTAATAATCTTAGCACAGGTCTGGCACACAGGTGGAACCAATTCACTTTAGCTATGGCCGCTACTATTATTGCTATTTTACCAGCTTAATGAAAAAAAGTGGGAGTTTCCCACTCCCCCCTCTACTTTCCAGGAAAGAAAACAGACTATGAATGGCTAAATTATCTGCCCAAGGGCTCATCACCAGCAATTGGCAGAGAGCAACAGACTCGTTAAGATTTATGCTCTCCGTGCTCAAATGTACCATTTTTTTCAATAAAGAGCAAAAGAGAAAAAAATTGTAAAGAGGAAAGGGAAATAAACTAGGGATTAGATTACGTTGGAGGCAATCATTCTGCCCAATCACTTTTTCACCCAAACATTACTTAATTTTGTGAGTCTCTATCTACTCATTTACTTAACAAATGTATTAGAAATGGTAAACAGGACAAATCAAGGTACCTGCACTTATGGAGCTCACGTGCCTTGGGCAGGGGGCACAGACAACTGATGAGCAACAAACATGCAAACAAACACTGCAAATTCAGATCATCCTTAGTGCTGTGGAGAATATAAAACAGTGTAATGTGACTGAGCAGAGATCTGAGTGTCAGGAAGAAGAAGCAGTGTGGTTAAGATCATGAGCTCCACAGTTAACTGTCTGGGTCAAAATATTGGCTTTATCACTTAGCTGTGTGACTTTGGGCAAGTGACTTAACCTCTCTGTGCATCAGTTTCCTCATTTTGAGAATTAAATGATTTAGCATATGTAAAGAGCTTAGAATAGTGCCTGACACATAATAGGAACTCCACAAGTGACTGCCAAATAACAGGAGGCAAACCTGAGAAGATCCGATGTGCTGGGTGCAGTGGCTCACACCTGTAATTCCAGCACTTTGGGAGGCCAAGGCAGGCGGATCACTTGAAGTCAGGAGTTTAAAACCAGTGTGACCAACGCAGTGAAACCCCATCCCTACTGAAAATACAAAAATTAGCTGGGCATGGTGGTATGCACCTGTAATCCCAGCTACTGGAGAGGCTGAGGCAGGAGAATCACTTGAACCTGGGAGGTGAAGGTTGCAGTGAGCCGAGATTGTGCTACTGCACTCCAGCCTGGGTGACAGAGTGAGACTCCGTCTCAGAAAAAAAAAAAAAAAAAAAGAAGCTCCAAGGGAAGAGCATTCTAGGCACAAGGAACAGCAAGTGCAAGGGCTGTAAGCAAGGACCAAGCTTTGGATGTTTGAGAAAGAGAAAGTCCAATGTATTAAAAAGTAATAAACAAGATGGAGGCTGGTGGTTGATGAGGTCTGTAAGATATGGTAAGAGAATATTAATAGTAGTTCACTTCTCTGGAATTAAGAGGCTAGGTAAATCATTTCTTAATGTCATGACCAAATGTCTCAATGTCAGAGCTAAAGGTAGCTCTTAGATCATTTGATGATAGCATACCCCCCTCCCAAGAGTAAGTTACAGGGGCTTAGATTCATTTTTCCCAGTGAGTAAGGGTCACTAGGCACCAATCACCTCATGTCCATGGTGACTAATTTTGGAATTGGCTAGATATGGCCAGGAGAAGAGTCGTGGATTCTCCAGCAAATTGCTTCTCAGGGTGTTGCTGGTTTAGCCACAGGGGAAGCAAATGACTGACCTGGGCATCATAAGCAGCGATTTGTCCAAGATATATGGAAATCAGCTTCTCACTATGAGCTGGCATAGACCAACAGCGTCTGAATATAGCTGATTATGCAGGGAATTCACGAATACCCCTATCCTAAGAATCCATCAGAATAGAGCCTTTGGGTTCAATCTCGGTCTGGTATGAGCCAGCTGGGTGTTCTTGGGCCTAATTTGTAAAATAAAGGCAGATAATAGCATCTCTCACATAGGTTATGGTGAAGATTAAGTGAGATAAAGCAAAGAGTCTGGGATACAGAATAGCTCATGATCACATCTTGAATAATCCAAAAGTGAGGAGCTGAGAGCTAATTCTTATCTGACCACTAAATGATGGCATGCCCTCCTGTGCTTGCATAACAATGGAACTTGGACAATATTTAGCCCAAAAGAACAAAGCATTAAAGTTAATACTTTATGCTCCAGGGCAAGCCCTTAGGAAAGAGGGGCCAGTGGAGGTGAGGCTGTCCTGGAAACCTCTTCCGAATGAGCTCCAGCTTCATACAGATGTGAATTCAAATCCAAGCTCATTCTGTGTAGCTTGCTCCAACTCAGAACTAATTTTTCTCATTTGTAAATCTAAAAGAATTATATCTAACTTTGGGGATTCATGTAAACATTAAATGAGGTATAGTGGCTAGTATACCACTGGGTAAGCAATACAAGGTAGCTCTTCTAGTTACTCATTCTTGTGAAATAAACTACCCCCATTTTATTACAGCTCATGATTTTGTGGATCAGGAATTCAAGCAGGGCTTGGCTGTGATTCTTATTCTCTATGTGACATCAACTGGGTAACTCAGGGATATTCAGCTGGTAGTGGGACTCGTTTAGTGGCTCAATAAGGCCTAAGGCGACTTTACCAGTGCCTGTCACTTAGTGGCTATTCTCCATATAGTCATAGGATGCATATATCTGGACTCCCTAGAAAGGTAGTTGGACTTTTTACATGGTGGCCCAGGGCTCCCAGACACCAAAGGAAAGCTTCCAGTCCCTTTTAAGGCTAGGCTTGACTATACTCCACAGGTTGAAGTAACCACAGGCCAGCCTAGATTCAAGGGAAGAGGAGAAGACCTCAGTTCTTGATAGGAAGAGAATCAAAGAATTTGTGGCCATCGTTATTCTGCCACAGCAGCTAACTCTATGAATAATAAGAAACTTGAAGTATGATCAATTGGGCTGCAAACCTGTTATCTCCATGGAATGGCCATTCTCTAACCTCATATTTCTTCTTTTCTATATCTGCAACTCTTCCTTGATTAAGACTCACCCAATATGCAGTGACAGGTTTAAGCCATCTTGCTAACTGACATGCAAAATGATAATATTTTCCACAGCATTTTGATTGCACCATTCATCCAAGAATATCTAAATCCTCTGCAAACAATAATTAAGCCTCTACACCCCAGTAACACTCCATCACCTTCTCTTTATAGATGGGGAAGCACTGAGTCCAGGAGAGTGAGTTTGCCAAGGTCATAGGAGTTGGTGACAGAGCTGAGAGAGAAACTACAGCATCAGCAGTTCTGTCCAGGCATTCACATTTCCCACTGCCATTGTTGCCAGACCTAGAGATTCAAGGGGAGCCCCACCTGCCCATTTTCCTGTGGCTCACTCTCCCCTCGTCCTTCAATATCATTACTGTTCTCACTTACCACGGTCTCTCTGAATCCAAACTTCTCCAAAGCCAGATGGAGGTCATCAAGAGAGCTGGAGGAGCTGCACATTCCTCACTTCACACCCAGCGTCTTCTCCAATTACTCAGGAAGTCACACACGATTAAACAGAGGCAGCAAGCAAAGCCAGGTACCAGAGTCATGTGTTCATTCTTCACTGGGCATAGCTCATTTGCTTTGCTGTCAAATAGCAAGAAATCCCAGAGAAAAGGAAGGAAAAAAATTATGGGTGTTGGGGAAAGGGGCATGAGAGAGAAAGTGACTGTAAATGATATGCCACATTCAGAATGTATCATTGAGCTTCTGGCAAACTATTGACTCCTGACTGATCTAAGCAAGTGCGATGGCAGACACTAATGCTTGCTGGAGTCATTTAGCTTGTTGGATAAATGGGAACAAGAACAGACACGTCACTTTTTATTGGTGGACCTTCCCGTTTCTGCTGGCCCTGTCTCTTGGTCTTCATGTCCCCAGACCTAGATCATTAATAATCATTTTGTGACTGATCTTTCTACATCGATTCCCACCCCCAGCCACTCTATCCTACTTATGCTAGTTTAATTTTAGAATTAAATTTTAAGTTAGAACTTTAAATTAATTTAGAATTTAAATTTAGAATTGCAGATCCTTTTAAAATTTGAGTTAGAAGGAATTCAGAGGTTATTTAGCCTAACACCTTCATCTTACAGGTAAAAGTGAGATATCACTATAGCACAGTGATTTGAATACTGTATCAACTTGGACCCGGTATTTAACCTCCCTGAGCCTTAGTTTTACCATCTACAAGAAATGAGTAATAAACAGTGCCCATCTTTTCATCTGATTGTGATGAGGACTAAACAGAATCATGCACATAAAAGGTTTTGCCGATGAGAAAAAGAGCTCACCCCTTCCTGATACCTCTTGGAAGTCTGGTGTTGGGGACAGATGAGACTGCAGTTCTCTGCTTCTGTCCAGAACTCTGTAAGGATCTCTCAATTTAAGTGAGTTCCATGGGTGAAAATCTTGGTTTGCTTCCACAAGAAATTAGGTGACAGTAAAGTAATGAGTATTTGCTCACACAAATATATTAGCCTCTGCTTGTCTTGTTTTGCTACTCTGATCTCTAGATTGCAAGTTGGAAAATATATCAAAGAGATATATTGACCAAGAGGTCACTGAAATTATACCAGGGGATTGCTGGTTTTTGTTTTTGCTTTTCAAATGGGCATGCAGGGTTGCAGCCTCTAAAGGAACATCTCTTGCTCTGTCTTCAGACCGCTTATTAGTTCCCTTTGCCACTTCCTCCATCAGCGCCATACACAACCATGTTTATCAGCTTCAGCCTGTGCTTCACTTTCTACTCTGACCATTTCTTTTTCTATCTTCTTTATCTTAACACAAAAAGGAGGAAAGCTATTCCCTGAAACTCCGGTGCAGCCCCTGTGATGTATTTGTCCTAGATCAAGAATCAGTATTTGGTAAGCTGAAAGAGTTTATTCATTGACCTAGGTGAGAGTTCATTTTCTCAAAGGGAGGTGGGCTTACCCTGTACTCTCAAAGTTTTAGAGCCCATTGATTGGAAATATACCAAAGACTTATCCCTCACCATTACCATTCTGATAAGAAACTCTAGCTCATCTGGCCCCACAGATATAAGGAGGTATAAGGAATATAATGATATAACTATAAGATATAATCACTACCTTTAAGGATCATATGAAAAAGTGAAAGAAATTAAATGATTTTTATTATGATAATAAGTAAATTTATTAGGCCCTGTATCAGCCACTGTTGTGAGGGATTTACATGAACAAACTATTTAATCCTCCCAACAACGTGTGAAGTAGGGGTTGCTATTTGTCCTGTTTCATAGATAAGGAAAAGGGAGATCACATAAATAGGTAGATCTGGGAAATAAGTACATGCTATATAATTCCAAAACTTGTGTTCTAATCACACTAAAATAGACATAATAACAACAAAAAAAGGCTATGAAAGGTCCACACAATTCAGGGAGAAGATCCTACAGAGTAAAATAAGGAGCTTAAAGGAAGGTGTGCAAGATAGGACCCAGCTTTGTAAAATAAGGAGTTATTAAACAAAGGTTTCTCAAGCTCAGCCCTATTGACATGTTGTGCCAAATAATTCTTTGTTGTGAGGGCTGTCCTGTACACTGTAGGATGTTTACAGCCATCCCTGGCCTCTACCTACTGACTGCCAATAGAACCCCCCTAATTGTGGCAACCAAAAAATTCCGGAGACACTGTCAAATGTGCCATCCAAAGAGAAGGGCTATGCAAAGTCAGGAGGTAAGCTTGACCTAAGCACAGTGTTAAAGAGAAAAGTTGAGTAGAGAGTGAAGTAGAGATTGAAGTCAGATCATAAAGGGCTTTGAATGCCAGGTTATGAATTTGGGAGCTGGGAGCTGGTGCAGGATTTGAAACTAAGGCTAAGGTATGCCCCTTACTTCCTGTTCAGCTGTCCACTGACCTCTGTACTGTTCTCTGAATGTGCTAAGCACACTTTGGCCTTAGAGCTTTTACATCTGCTATTCCCTCTCCCATAATCCTGTGCCCTCAGTTTCCTGTACAGCCTCTCTCACTTCTACTGTGTCTGTTTTGAAACCTCACTTTTTGAGGAAGCCCAGCCCCACCTGTAACTCTCTATCTCCTTCTCCTGCTTAATTTTCTTTCATACATCTACTTTTCCTTCACACTACACCCACCGTATCATTTATTAATGCCTTTATCACTTTACTGTTCATCTGCCCTATTAGAATGTCACTTTCATGAGGCAAGAAAACACTGTGTGCTGCTCTATCCTCAATACCTCAAGAAAAGCTTTGTAGCACATAGTACACACACAATGAATACTTGAGTTAATGAATGAATTTTCAAGAGAGTGTTTCAAGTAGAGTGTTTTCCTAGAAGTCAGGTGTACCCATGTCCAATCTATAAAGGGAAGATCTTCATAACATCAGAGATTGTCAGACTATGATCTAAGTACTCCCTGAATCAGAATTAACTAGGATGATGTGTATGTTAAAAATGTGGCCTCCTGTGCCCCTGTCTAGAGCCAACGAATCAGAGTATCTGGATGGCAGGACCCAGAAGCTTCATTTTAATGCATTCCAAAGTGTATAAGGTACCTAGCAACTCTAATAGTTTGTGAGATGACTTTGTCCTCGTTCTTTCTGATTAACTTCACTTCTTAGGAAGTCAGGATTCAGATTCTCAGGTATTAATAAACATGGGATTACAGCTTAGAACATCTTGAGACTGTACACATTGCCTATCAAAATACAAATGTCATGATATATTGATATAAATCTTAAATTCTCACAGCCCTTTACAACATAAACAGCATTTCACATTCACATTTTTTTTCTATCCTTCCAATAGTTTCCAGAAAGGCAGGGTGGGCATGATTTCCTCTGTTGTGTTAGACGAGGCAACAGAGACTCAAACAGGGGAAATCACTTGCCTAGGGCCACACCACCCAGTGTTGTATTCACCCCTGTGCTATTTCTACTCCACCATTCAATTGACCTATTGTAATAGCTAAATGCATTTTACTGATACCTAATAGCTTACTAAATACTAAATACTTTCACAAAACCTTATAAAATACGTTTAGGTAAGTAGTATTATCTACATTTTTAGATTAGCAAATTAGAAGTTATTGTATAGTAACATGGTTAAATTCTTAAGCTCTAGACTAAATGTCCTAGTTTTGCCACTTGCTCCATGATTTTGAATAAATTATCTAACTTACATGAGCCTCAGTTTCCCTATCTGCAAAATAGGGATAATAATAACTATTTTGGGGATGTTGTGAGAATTGCCATAATCCATGTAAAATGCATATGGCCTGACACACAGACCCAAGTCAACAAATGTCAACTATTGTTAGTAGTAATTAAGGTTCTGAGGTTAATGAAAGCAGAAAGAATGTCTCATTGTAATCCTGATACTTAGCCTAATGGGTGGCATAGCAGGAATTCAATATATATTTGGTCAACTAAACAATAAAGGAATGAATGACAGAGGTTAAATGACTTCCTCAAGGTCATATTCTAGGTAAATAACAGAGTCAAGATCCAACCACCTCACTTCCAAGTCTGATGTTCCTCACACAACACTGGTTGTCTAGCCTTCTGAACTAAGCAATGGGGTAAAGACGAGGATTCGTTTCACTGTTGTGCTGTCTGAGAAGGGCCTACATTTGTGAATATGGAATTGCAAATCGTTGACTGAAGAAAGTGTGTTGGACCCAACTGGCTCATCTAGGCTTTGTTCTTATCATCCAGTCTCCCTCCCAGATGCCCTTGTGCCAGGAGCTGTACGCATTAGTATTTGTATTCTGAAACAACAGCAAGGCCATTCTGAGTCTCCCTTCTCATTTAAAGATTCCAGGCCTGTCTGCACGTCTCACTAGTTTAGGAGTGTATTTGGTTGTTTGTTTATAATTGACACATAATAATTGTACATTTATGGGCTACAGTGTGATGTTTCAATATATGTATATAATACATAATGATCAAATCAGGGTAGTTAGCATATTCATCAACTCAGACATTTATCACTTCTCTGTGGTGTCAGGAGTATATTTGGAAGGTGAATTGCTAGGTTGTTCTGGTCGAAGCACAAAGGGAGAAGGGTTGTATAATTGTAATTGTGCTGTCACATGAGGTTAGTAAATCCCCATCCTATTCTCCTAACCCTTCAATCACCACGACTACCTCCTCCTCCTCCACCTCCTAACAGAGAATACGCACACTTTAACTAACCTAATGACTTTTCAATCACTTCTGATATGAAAACTGCAGTTCTCCAAGCTCTTCAGTTCATGCTTTGTGTCAAATCTGCATTGAACAGTAACCGCCAATCAATGTTAATTTATTGATGGCTCAAAACCTAATTTCTTTATAGCTATGCTGAATCATGCAACAAAGATTATAGTACTTCTAATTTCTTTTAAATGTGATCATCATTATTTTGTGGGGAAAAACAACAAGCAGAATACAGAATCAATGTTTAGAATGCAAGGAACTTTTAAAAGCCAACAAGAAGCCTTGTTTGAGAATGAGACTCCTGAAATAGGAAAGCTTATAGAGACCTTAGAAATAATTTGATTCAATGCCCTCAGTTTACAGTTGTAAAAATTGAGGCCAGAGAGAGACAAGACACTTGTTCAGGGCTATGCATCTTCCTTCTCTATAGTTAGCCATTTCATCTGCCTGGACTGCCCATCACAGATGTGTTTCTAAACAAATCCTAACCTACACACTGGGAAGCTTTACTTAATAAAATTCTTGAGTCACAGAAAGCAGGGCTACTAGAGCTGATTCGAAGATAACACCATGGCTCAGGAATTGCCCCTCTGCTGCCTCCTGGAGAGATACTGTAGCACAGGAGCATGCAGGTGGAGGCAAGCTTGACAGCACAGAGAGTATGGCAGAACAGGGCTGCAAGTCAGATGACAAAGATTAAAGGCACATGATAAAGCTTCTCTCTTAAGTTAAGCAATTGAACATGCTCAATCAGGGATCCCAGCTCTATCAGTTATAAATATCAGTGACACCAGGCACTTACATATGAAGCTGTCCTGGGCTCTTAACGCCAATCACTGGAAGATAAGAATAGGAATTCCAAACATTTTAAAACCCAAGCTTCTGTGGATATGAGATATTGGCAGAGGAATCTGGAAGACTGCCATGTTTGTACACAACATGCATGTGCATGTAGACACATACACACACACACACATACACCCACACAGAGTACAATGGTAATTCACATTAGCTTTGGAAACCATCCTCAGATGCCCAGGAGTTCTGAAAACACTTTCCCTTAATCTATTATGTTGAACCTCCTTCCAAGGTTAACCAACAAGGGAACAGTACAATCAGAAATTCTAGATGGAGCTAAATCAGTTACATTGGGGTATCATAGAACAGTGGCCTATGTTTGTTGAAGGCACTGATGAGCCACCTGTGCTTGTGTATCCCAAGACACAATTTCAGAATAAAACGTCATAGAGCTGCCTCCATGTAGCTGCTCTCAAAATGTCCTGGTATCAATATTTTAGTTGTTAAAATACAGGACTAATTTTTTCACTTTTATTGTCCTCTTCCATATAGTAGGTAGTAGGATAGACCAGTGGAAACAGCAGCAGAAAGAACAGCTGAATTTTACTGAGCTCTTACCATGTGCCAAGCACTGTGCTAAGTGACTGATAAGTGTTATCTCATTTAACTTTCTCTGCCATATGATATGAGCACTGTGGTTATCCTCACTTTACAGATGAGAAAACTGATGTAATGAGATAATCCTAAATTCATCCTGGTTATGGGTAGCAGAGCCAGATCAGGTGCCAGGTGAATCTGTCTCCACAGTTCTTGAGATTCAAGAAAGCTAATTTACTTTTGTATTTTATTTTTTATTAGTAAAAATTTAGCAAATTAATTTACTAAATTGACTTTCTGGTACATAACTATAGGAATTTTTAACACATGTAGAAATTCTTACAACCCCTACAACAAAAATACAGAACAGTTCCATCACCCCATGAATTGCTTAATGCCATCTCTTTGTATGCACAACTTGTCCTCAATCCTAACCCCTGAAAACCATTGATCTGTTCTTCACTACAGGTCTGTCTCTTCAAGAATGTCATGTAAATGAAATCCTCCAGTAGTTCACCTTTTGAGATGGCTTCTTTCCCTCAGCATAATCCCTTTCGGATTCATCCACATAGTTGCAGTTCTCCATAGTGTGTTTCTTTTATTGCTGACTTGTATTCCAGTGTATGGATGTACCACAGTTTGTACTCACTCATTCACTGAAGGGCTAGCTTTGAGTTGTTTCAAATTCGGGGCAACTATGAATGAAGCTGCCATAAACATTCTTGGACAGGTTTTTGTGTCAATGTAAGTTTACATTTATCTAGGTTAAATACACAGGAGTAGGAAGAATGGGCCAAATTGGTTAACTTCATAAGGAACTGACAAACTGTTTTCCAAAGTGGCTGATCACTTTTCATCCCCACAAGAAATGTAGGAGAGTTCAGATTGCTCTGCATCTTCATCAGCATTTGAAATTATCAGCATTTTCATTTTAGTCATTCTAATAAGTATGTCATTAACCTATTGGGGTGTATTCTCAATGAATAGATTTTTTTTATGGATTATACTTTTGGTGTCAGATCTAAGGACTCTTTAACTCTAAGTACTAAATAATTTTTATCTGTGTTTTCTTATAAAAGTTTTTTAAAATGTTCGACATCACTAATCATCACAGAAATACAAATCAAAACCACAATGAGATACCACCTCATACAAGTCAGAATGGCTATTATTAAAAAGTCAAAAAAAAAAAAAAAACCCACACAACAGATGCTGGTGAGGCTGCAGAGAAAAGGAAACAGTTATACCCTATTGGTGGGAATACAAATTAAGTTCAGCCACTGTGGGAAGCAGTTAGGAGATTTATCAAGGAACTTCAAATAGAACTACCATTCAACCTAAGAATTCCTTTACTGGTAATGTATCCAAAGGAAAATAAATTGTTCTACCAAAAAGATACATGCACTTGTATGTTCACTGCAGAGCTATTCACAATAGCAAAGACATGGAATCAACCTAGATGGCCATCAATGGTGGGCTGGATAAAGAAAATGTGGTACATATACACCATGGAATACTACACAGCCATAAAAAAAGAACAAAATCATGACCTTTGCAGCAACATGGATGCAGTTGGAGGCCATTATCCTAAGCCAGTTAACACAGGAACAGAAAACCAAATACCACACATTCTCATTTATAAGTGGGAGTGAAACATTGGGTACTTGTGGACATAAAATAGCAACAATAGACACTGGGGACTCCTAGAGCAGGGTAGGAGGGAAAGGGGAAAGAGGTGAAAAACTTACTATTAGGTACTATGCTCAGTACCTGGGTGAAGGGATCATACTCCTAACCTCAGCATCATGCCATATACTCATGTATCAAAGGTACACATGTATCCCTAAATCTAAATTAAAAGTTGAAATTAAAAAAAATTAAATATTAAAAAATTAAAGGTTTTCTTAGTTTATATTTTGCATTTTGATCGGTGATACACATTGATTAATTATTGTATAAAATGTGAGGTTTAGGTCAAGTTTCATTTTTATTGCAAATGAATGTCTAATTGCTCCAATACCATTTGTTGAAAAGACTGTCCTTTCTCCATTGAGCTGCTTTTGCACCTTTGTAAAAAAAAAAAATAATTGGCTAGGGTAGAGGAGAATAGAGAATGACTGCTAATGGATGGGAACTTTCTTTCTGGGGTGATAAAAATCTTCAAAAATTAGATTATGATAACAGTCGCACTATCCTGTAAACATTCCAAAACCACTGAATTGTACACTTTAAATGAGTGGATTTTACACATGTAATTTATATCCCAATAATCATATTAATTAAAAAAATTAATTAGCCATCAAGTGTGAGTCTACTTTTGAACTTTTTGCTCTAGACAAATTATATATTTCATTTTATATATCATTTTATATATTCAAATTATATATATTCATTTGTATATTCAAATTATATATATACTATGTCTCTCTCTCTATATATTATATATATATATTTCAATTAACTGCACATTTATTTAGTTCCTACTGTATGTAGACATTCTACGTAAAGGGAACTAAAACATGAGGGAAGAGCAAGATCCTTCATCAGAAGTTTACAAAGTAGTAAGGGAGAGAGCTACCTATACAGATCTTTTCAGTGCAATGTGATAAATATTAGTGGACATGGGAATAAATGAGAGGTAGACACATGGGAATAGATAAGTGGCATATTTACTTCAGCCTGATGGCAATGAATGGGGTAGCCAGATTATCCTTGTTCAAGCCACCACCATCTTTCACTTGGGCAACAGCAACAGCCTCCTAATTTAGTTACACATTTCTAATTTTGCCATACTAACAATCTATTTTAAAAAAATCAGTTTCATTGAGATATAATTCAAGTACAATTTGCCCATTTAAAGTGCATAAATCAATGGTTTTATTATATTCACTGAGTAGTGTATCCATCACCACAATTTTAGAACATTTTCATTATGTCAGAAATGTTCTAACCATAATCCTCCAAACTTCATTCCCCCCAGCCTTAGGCAACCACTAATCTGTCTTCTATTCCTGTGGATTTGCCTATTCTGGAGAATTTACATAAATGTAGTCATATGATACGTGTTCCTGAGTGGCTGACTTCTTTTACTTAGGTAATGCTTTTGAGGTCCACACATGCTGAAGCATGTCTCATCACTTTATTTATCTTTAATACCTAATAGTCCATTGTATGCATATATGACATTTTATGTGTCCATTCATCAGATGATGAGTATTTTGCTTGTTTCCACTTTTGGGTATTATGAAATGATGTATGAATATTTGTGTGAAGATTTTTTTTTTTTTTACTTCTCTTAGGTACATACCTAGAAGTAGATTGCTAAATCATATGGTAACTCTGTTTATCATTTGAGGAACTGCTAGGTTGCTTTTGACTGTGGCTGCACCATTTTATGTTCCCACCAGCAGCAAATAACGGTTCCAATTTCTCCATAGCCTAGCCAACACTTGTTATTACCTCTCTTTTTCAATAATTATCATCCTACTGGCTGTGAAGTGGTATTTAATTGGGGTTTTGATTTACATGTCTCTGATGGATAATGATGCTAAGGATCTTTTCATGTACTTACTGGCCATTTGTATATGTTCTTGGGAGAAATGTGTATTCAAATTCTTTGCTCACTTTTTAAATTGTATGTCTCTTATGATTGATGTAGGAGTTCCTTATACACTCTGGATACAAGTCCTTTATCAGATAAATAATGTGCAAATATTTTCTTCCATTCTGTGGGTTGTTCTTTTGCTTCCTTGACAATGTTATTTAGTGTACCTAAGTCTTAAATTTTGATAAAACCCAATTTATGGTGTTCTTTCTTTTGTTACATGTCCTTTTGGTGTCATATATAAGAAACTATTGCCATATCCAATGTCAGAACTTACCAGTACACTTTTGTCAAAGAGTTTTATAGTTTTAGCTCTTATTTTTAGGCTTTAATCTGTGTTATTTTTTGTAAATAGTATGAGGTAGAAGTCCAGCTTTGTTCCATTTTTATTTGGATATCCAGTTGTCTTAGTACCATTTATTGAAAAGACTATTCTCTCCCCCATTCAATTGTCTTGTCACCCTAACTGAAGATCAACTGCCTATAAATATGAGGGCTTATTTCTGGACACTCAATTCCATTCCATAGATCTATACATCTACAACAATCTATTCTTCACATTACAGAGTCCTCTTAAAACATATAAAGTCAAAAACAATGCCACGCCCACGCTTCATGTCCTGAGGACTTACCATTGCATGTAAAACAAAATCCAAGTCCCACAAGTTCTTACCTGATCTGGTCCCTGCCAATCTCTCCATCCCTTGTCCTCCACTTTTGGAGATCTAGCCACAAAGGCCTCCTTTCTCTTCCTTAAGACCCTTGCACTAGCCTTTCCCAGTGCCCATAATAGTTCTCTCAGTTCTATCTGTGGCATCTGTTTTCAACATTCAGGCTTTATCTCAATTCTACCTCAAGAAAAATCACAACATGTTCTATCTCTTCATAGAAATTATCGCTTTCTGAAATTATTTTGTTTACTCACTTCTTGGTTTATTTGTTTATTGTCTACCTCCCCAATCAAATGCAAATCTCATAAGAGCAAAGATCTTGTTCAGGATTTCAGTCTTGCATATAGTAGGTGTTCAATAAACATATATTAAATAGTGTAAATAAACGAATAATTGAATGAGTTAGAGAAGTCATCCTGGAGTAATTGGTACTGGAGATGAGTCTAAAGGAAACCTAAACAAGACTCCTTGTTATCTCTATAATAATTATGTCCTGAATTGGACCATTTAAAAAATCCTGCAAAAATAAGGTCTGTATTCGGTAAAAAGCAACATCAATAGAAGTTAATGTATACTATACTTAACAACATGTTAAAACATTCATTGCCAAACTAGAGATTCATAGCTAAGCAATGTCCATTTAATAATGAAAACAAAAATAATAAAGTGCCATTTCTCCTTTGCCTGCTTTACCCTATTCTGAGCCCACCGTCTCTTTGATTGTAGTTTTTCAGCTGCATATTTGTGAATCGTGTCAAATAGAATCTGGGCTGAAATGTGGTGCCAACTTTGAGGCACTCCTTGCTACTGAGACCAGCTGCCACATGAGGAAAATGCAGCCCTCTTCCAATTGGCACAAAACAATGCCTAACAGCTAGATTGGGTGACACTCCCACAGTGGTAGCTGGAAACTGCTTGTGTTTATTTTTTTTAACCTCACTTGCCCCACCTTATTGGAAAATGACATGGTATTTGACCTCCTGCCTTAGTTCCTCTCAGGAATTATATCCAGCATGTTTATGCTATTTGCCAACATTGATCACCAGTAGGAAAACAGCATCAGCAATAGCGTGGACGGCAGGGACTATGGAGTCACAAACTTGGATACAAATCCCAGCTCTGCTACTTACCAAATATGTGACTCTGGGCAAAGTACTTAACTCTTCTCTAGTTCTGATTTTTTTCTATTGATGAAATGAAGAATATATCTCTTCTCTAAGTCATTGGGATAAATTATTCGTTCATTCAAATAATATGTATAGAGTGCCCGTTATAAAAATAATGGTTGCCAGGTATTGACAGCATAGCATGGAACAACCATTGTTCATTTATTTATTCTCAATCCACTTCAAGAGCTAGGCCCTATTATTAACACCTCCATTTTACAGATGAGGAAAGAAACATTCAGAGATATGAAATAAATGCCCAAAGTCACATGGTTAAAGTGGCAGAGACAGAATTTAAACCTAGGATTGTCTGAATCTAGTCTTCATTCTTAAGGATGGCTTTCCACAAGGGCTAGGATTTTTCCAGGTTTTATGCTCTGCTAATTTCCCAGCGCTGGGTATTAGCATTCAGAATCTGCTTGTCAGGTTGCTTCAGCACTAAGTGGATATTCCGTAAGTCTATGCTGAAGTAATTTGCAGACATTCTCTATGGCTACATACCAGCACTATGCTAGACACTAAGAATACCACCACACATAGCAAAGGCTAAGTCCCCTGCCCTCATGTAGTTCACAGTCTGGTGGGAATCAAATTAGACCATGGCTATCAATCACCTAGCACAGTACCTAGCACATAATACATATATTTCTTAACTGCTAGTGCTACAATTTTGATAAGACATTATTCCTTCTTCGCTCAACTCAAACTCAAATGTCTGTCTTCTCAATATGCAATGAGATATTGTGTAATAATTCATAATATTGCAATCTTTACCTTTGGGAGCTGTTATTATTTATTCTCACTCATTCTTTTAAAAGGCATTTCCTGAACATACACTCTGGGTTAAAGAATACCAGTTCTATGGGAGGCGGAGTTTGCAGTGAGCCGAGATAGCACCACTGCACTCCAGCCTGGGCAACAGAGCAAGACTCTGTCTCCAAAAAAAAAGAATACCAGTTCTACAAAACCCAGAGAAATCTTTCAGAGAAACTGGCCTCGTTCAGCTGAACATTTGCTTCCACTACGCCTTTAGCTCTAGCTGAAGGGCAAGAATGAAAGGTACCACCTGATATCCAGCAACCTGGCCTTAGCATGGAGTGCCTTTCAGGAAGCTCAAGCAAAACTGACCTGCTTATAGTTATTTTATTCTCACCTAGAAGGTGATATGGCAAGGGACATGGCTAGAAACAAGAAGCATAGGATTGGGTGGCATGCACATAAATAGCTGAGTTAGAAAGAGAACAGGTTGGGCTTTAAAGCAAGTGAAATTTGTTTTCAGCACCCTGCATCCCTCTTTCCACAGTCAAGCATCAAAGACTGGCCCGGAGAAGCAGGTGTAGGCTTGCCATGTGTGGCCGCAGAGAGCGGAAGCAGGAGTTTCCACAGACAAGCGGAACTTTCTAATAACCAGAAATAAACTATTAATAAGTGAGTCAGTCAGCAACCTGACCAATGAATGACACTTCACTGGCATATTTTTTTAAGGATTGTAATACCTTGTGGTTACCTGGTCTTTCTGGAAGTGAGATAGATTCTATTATTCCTTCTATCTCTTGGATATTTTTCCTCAAGAAGCTAATGTTCTCATGACTTTCTTCATCTTCTTGTATCTGTAAGGGCTGGTCATTCACCAGGCACATCTTTGCCCCTCTTTTATATCCACATCAAAACATTGCCATCTATATACCCCTCTCTCAGCATCCCATTACAGAACTTTCAAAATAACACAAGCCATGGTTAGCTGCCATGTGCATTCTCTCTTTTTAGAAAATATTTGCATTTCAACAAGATTTTCCCCAGCTAAGGGGAAGCACACAATGTTTACTCGGGGTGGGAGCAGAGTATCAAGAAAGGAAAAGAGGCTGGGGCACCATAGGTTTGTTTATCTACTTAACAATTTTGCTGCAAGATCAGCATTGCACAGAGGTAAGGATAAACTGCTTCCTAGCCAGTGACAGGAAAAGAGAAAGATAATGAGAAAATCTGAAGCTTTTTCTTATGTAGTTTGTCAAATTATTTTCTGCCTGAGTAGTTTTTTGTGGACTTTTAAATTATAGTCACTTGCCACATAATGTTTGTGGTTAATGACAGATCACATATATAATGGTGGCCCTCAAATAGTATAATACTTTTATGTACCTTTTCTACCTATAGATGTGTTTAGATATACAAATACTTACCATTGTGCTACAACTGCCTACAGTATTCAGGACAGTCAGATGCTACATATGTTTGTAGCCTAGGAGCAATAGGCTATACCATATAGCATAGGTGTGTAGTAGGCTATGTCATCTAGGTTTGTATTAGGACACTCTATGATGTTTGCACAACAAGAAAAGGTCACCTAACAATACATTTCTCATAACGTATCCTGTCATTATGGGACACATGACTCTATATATTTTCTGATACTAATACCACAAACCAGAATTCATGCCAAATTAAGTTACAAAACATTATTACATTAATATTTATATTTGCAACATATTTTACAACAAACCATTGAGACAATTATTATTATTATTCTCCAATCTTAATGATAACTGAAATTCAAAGAAGTTAATTAACTCGCCCAAAGTCAGTTGATCAATCAGAGGTAGAATTCAAAACCAAGGAGTCTGTTTCTAAAGCTTAACCTGCTAAGACACGGTTGCAATAAGCAGGTTTTAAGGGGGCCCTCAAGATTCCCAGCCCTTGGTGGACAAACACCTTCTCCTAGTTATTCAATCAAACTCAAATCTTGGTCCTGATACAAAGGGATTTTGCAAATGAAACCAAGTTCTCTAATCAGTTGACCTTGATACAGGGAGATTATCCCTGTGAGTCTGATCAAATCACAGGAATCCTTTAAAAGCAAGGAGTTTTCTCTAGCTGATCACAAAGAGAAAATTCATGCACCCTTGCTCCACTGGAACAAAGCAAGCATGCATGTTGTGAACAGCCAGTGGGGCCACTGGAAAGGAACTGTAGCTGACAGCCAGCAAGAAAACGAGGGCCTCAGCCCTGCAACCACAGAAACTGAATTCTGCCAACAACTTAAATGAGCTTGAGTGAGAACCCTGTGCTCCCCATGAGAACTCATCCCAGCTCACCCTGTTTTGAGCCTTGTGAGACCTAAGCAGAATGCAGTAAAGCCAACCTCAGACTTTTGACCTGCAGAAACTGAGAGATAATGCATGATACTGTTTTAAACTGCTAAGTGTGTATAATTTGCTATGCAGCACTAGAAAACTGATTCAATTTTCATTGTAGAGATTTGGAAAATACCAAAGAGTTAAGTAGAAGAAAATAAATATCACCCATAATCTCACCACTCAAAGGTAACTGTGCTGACATTTTGGGTGTATTTGTTTCTAATATTTACAAATTCACGTTCAAAATTAGTAACAAACTCTTAATAAATTTTGTTTTCTCTCTCTTTTTCATTAACATTCTGACAAGAGTATTTTCCATATCATCAAATATTCTTTAGAAACCTAACTTTTAGTAATTACCATAAACTGTACATATATAAACACTTATTTAATCATGCCTTTTTGGAGGCATTTAGATTTTCATATTTCTTTTTCAATCAACCTTATTTTGATGATTGTTATTTATATAAAACTCTAAGTTTATCTCTTCAGTCTGTAAGACAGGTTTCTGGAAGTGCTAGTAATAAATCAAAGTTTTAAAATTCTTCTAAGGTCTTGACACAGATTGTCAATTTGTTTTCAGGAGTGTTGCAGGAATACTGTCCTACCAGCAGTAGGAAAGTTGCCAGCTCATCTGCTTTTACCCCACCGTTGCTTTCAGGAAATTGTGGCAAACTGTGGCATCTCTTTTTTGTTATCTGTTGTTTCATCTGTTTTCCTTTTATTACTAGTGAGATGATCATATATTTATACCTTTACTAGACAGTTTACTTCTAATATGAATTATTTCTTCATGCTTGTTACCTATTCTTTTCTGTTGGCATTCCAGTGCCTTTTTTTTTAGTTAATTGACAGAAATTCTTCAATATATTTATGAGGTTAACAAAATATTTCTGGCAAATATTTTCCTGATTGTCATTTCCTTTGCTGTTTAGATTATTACTTACACTAGCTTTTGTTCTTCTGTATATCATCTAATATCTTTGTGCATGTTTCCATTGATTTTATTTTAAAAAATGCTTGCCCAGCACAATATCAAATAGTGACATGTATTTTCTTCTGTATCTAAACTATTCTTCTTTTTACTGTTAATGTAACTGTAATCCATCCCATATGAAGAAAGATTTCTCATCTGGTGATGGGGCACCTGCAGGAGGACTGGATGAAAAATGACTATCATGAACGCATGAACTGTACCTTGTTCAGGTCTCCTCCATCATCCCCAGCACAGACAGTTGTATAAATGTCCCTTGAGTTGAAGTGGATTGGATTGATTCAAATGGAATCTCAGAAGCACCAATGAGTCATGCACAAAAGATCCCAGGACCTGATATTGATAAACATGCTTGGGTCTGATCATATGTCCACAGAAAGCTCACTGAACTGCAATAGGAGAAAACAGCTTTAACAAATGCCTTTATTTTTGCTCTCGCAACTCAGTGGCAGATGCTTCTGGTTCCATACCTCCTCCTTCCTGCCAAATTTGTTAGATGAAGCTGCAGACATGAGGGTCTGTTGCCATTTCGGGATCAAAAGGCACACTTCCACCTGCTGTCATATGTCTGATCCTAAACAGGTACCAGGTGATTGGATGTGACAGACATCATACTCAAGACAAAAATCATTTCCAATCACCTGAGAACTATCCACCCCTTCACCTCATGTTCAAACTAGATAGCATCTAGAGCTTAACTCAGGATGAATCTCTGCTCCATTGTCTATTTTTCAGGTCACATATATTTCTAACCAAGTGTATGTGATTGCTAATAAAAAACCACAAGCAAACACCATTAAAAAAGGGGAAAGCTATTGAAAATTTATTAACCAGTCACCCCTTGGTAGTTCATTTGTAATTTATTAGCCTAATTTGGACCATGTAACTTCCTAAGAGCTGATGTTCTTAGATAATATCGATTGAGGCTGGTCCTATTGTGGGAGAGAGAATGTATGCCAAATACACATCTTTTTAGGTAAAGGACATCATCCCTGCATGGTAGAAAGTTACTGAGAGCCACACTCTCTCCTTCAATGAGATCCTTCATACTCCTATATTCAACTCTGAAAATGTTTATGATGCTTCTTCCATGAAAGTACTATCTTAGGTTTAATGTTCTGGTTACCACCCAAAAACTCAGTGGT
The DNA here is from genome assembly GCF_009828535.3 of Hylobates moloch. Lineage (NCBI taxonomy): Eukaryota > Metazoa > Chordata > Mammalia > Primates > Hylobatidae > Hylobates > Hylobates moloch. Next base: position 132,693,114 of record NW_026652281.1, on the reverse strand, counting down.
ATAAAACAACCATCATATTATGGTCTTCGATTCAGTGGGTCAGGAATTCAGTCGCGACATGGTGAGTGCAGTTTGTCTCTGCTCTGTTATGTCTGAAAATTCAGCTGAGAAGACTGGAATGGCTAGGAGTGACTCAGATATTGGGGCCTGAAATTATCTGGAGGTTTCTTCACTCACATGCCTTGCACTTGGGCTGGAATGACACCTCTCTCTCTCTCTCTCTCTCTCTCGCACCTGGGCTGGAATGACCACTCTCTCTCTCTTTGTCTACACACACACACACACACACACACACACACACATACACAGAATATAGAGGCAATATAGAAAAAGACAATTAGGTTTTCAAATTTATTCGCCATTTCATCTATAAAACTCATTTTCTTGGTTTAAACATCCTATAAAACTTCAAACCTCTCAAATTCACTCTGTCTATTTGGGTCTTCTTCTCATGCTGTTCTCTCTTCCCAGAATACCTTTCTGTATCAGTCTCCATCTGACAAATGTTCAACTATTCTACAAGGACCAGTAGATGACACTTTTGATATTAGAAAAACCTCCACCACTAGCCCTAGTTATTAATGACTGCAGCCCTAATCAAAAGTACCCTATTTTGGTACCCTATTTCCTCAATTATAAGACACTATGAATTGTATAATGCATCATTGATTTGTCATTACATTGTGATAGAATTAAAATATACTAAATTGCCCATGCAAATTTTAGAAATATTTAAATGTGGGGAAAACTCCACAAAACTATGCACCTTATAATGTTAAAAATACGTCACTGCTTCCTTTTCTGTGTTCCCAGAATACTTTTATGGCTGACCATACCTCCCACTAGAAGTTTTCTTCATGCTCTCAGAAGTCCAGACTTCTAAATAAAATTTTTTCAAATGTCTCTATATATGCTCACTGTCACAGAATATTCTGGGTTAATAATAAACAGATACCCAGCACAGCTCTCAATTTGCTGAGAACAAAGGATTATGGTCAAGAGCTTGAAGCTAGTCTACAATTGGGATAGAGATTCGCCTATTGGACGGGGATTCCCAGGAAGAGGCCAGTCTGGGAGAAGAGATAATGAAGTGCCCTGAGAGAAAAGAACCCTGAGGAGGCATCAGGGAGAGTGATACAGACCAAACAGAAGGTTCTCCACCTGAGAGTCTGGCTCTCACCAAGAGGGTCTGGCAACCCATTCTTTGTCCCACTAGTCACCTTTGCCCTCTTGTAAGGTAAGAACTATAATATAAAGAAAAAAAGCTAAATCACTAGCCATCCAACAACCATAGAACTCACCCTGAAGGATTGATTATAAGAAGGGGTACATCTTTTTTTTCTAGTAGCTGAAGAGTGACAAAAGTAGCTACAGTCAATGGCTTTGAGGAATAAGATTGTTGACAGGTAATGCTCTGTAATGGCCTTGAGGGTCAAGGACACAATGGAAGCTAATAGTGGTTTAAACAGTAGAAGGACAGAAAAGTGTAGGCAGCTGAATAAATGATAATCAATGGAAAAGAAGGATGTCAAAAGTGAGCACACCACAGTATAGGGTGTACCTATATAAATGTGATACATCTGTCCAGGTAGAGAAGTCCATGGATATACCAATTAAACTTTACTGCAACCCTATCAACCATATGTCCCGCCTCATATTCTCTCTCTGTCCCCCTCTCTATCCCAACACACACACACAGAGGAAAAGCACTATCACCTACTGGGTCAAATCTTGTGGAGCTCCTGACAGTGAGCAACAATAGAATCCACAGAGGCTCAGACACAGAGGAAAGGGGAAGAGAAAAGAGGAAGGAGTAAGAATAAAGCATGTCTAAAACACCAAAAGCAATGGCAACAAAAACCAAAATTGACAAATGGGATCTAATTAAACTAAAGAGCTTCTGCATAGCAAAAGAAACTACCATCAGAGTGAACAGGCAACCTACAGAATGGGAGAAAATTTTTGCAATCTACTCATCTGACAAAGGGCTAATATCCAGAATCTACAAAGAACTCAAACAAATTTACAAGAAAAAAACAACCCCATCAAAAAGTGGGCAAAGGATATGAACAGACATTTCTCAAAAGAAGACATTTATGCAGCCAACAGACACATGAAAAAATGCTCATCATCACTGGCCATCAGAGAAATGCATATCAAAACCACAATGAGATACCATCTCACATCAGTTAGAATGGCGATCACTAAAAAGTCAGGAAACAACAAGTGCTGGAGAGGATGTGGAGAAATAGGAACACTTTTACACTGTTGGTGGGACTGTAAACTAGTTCAACCATTGTGGAAGACAGTATGGTGATGCCTCAAGAATCTAGAACTAGAAATGCCATTTGACCAAGCCATCCCATTACTGGGTATATACCCAAAGGATTATAAATCATGCTGCTATAAAGACACATGCACATGTATATTCGTTGTGGCACTATTCACAATAGCAAAGACTTGGAACCAAGCCAAATGTCCATCAATGATAGACTGGATTAAGAAAATGTGGCACATATATACCATGGAATACTATGCAAACATAAAAAAGGATGAGTTCATGTCCTTTGTAGGGACATGGATGAAACTGGAAACCACCATTCTCAGCAAACTATTGCAAGGACAGAAAACCAAATACCGCATGTTCTCACTCATAGGTGAGAATTGAACAATGAGAACACTTGGACATAGGAAGGGAAACATCACACACCAGGGCCTGTCATGGGGTGAAGGGAGAGGGGAGGGATAGCATTAGGAGATATACCTAATGTAAATGATGAGTTAATGGGTGCAGCACACCAACATGGCACATGTATATATATGTAACAAACCTGCATGTTGTGCACATGTACCCTAGAACTTAAAGCATAATTTTAAAAAAGAAAAGAAAAGAAAAGAAAAGCTTTTCAGGTAGTACGGTCAACATTTTGAAAGACTGGAAGTTGAAAATACGATAGAGAAAAGAGAACGTTTTAGGCAGCACTCACCAACCATGTGGAGAACGGTGGGAGGGATCAAAAATAGAAGAATGTAAAAATGTTTTCTGTGAGTTAGGCATACTCATACCCCTGTAATTTTTACATGTAAAGTAAAAGATTCATAGTAAAGATTAGAACTATTCTTGTTGGTGTATTTTAGTTCAGCTTGTGTATTATTTTAGTTCTAAAATTTTCATCTGGCTCTTACATATATTGTCTATTTATCTGCTAAGATTTTCCATCTTCTCATTCCAGAATATATTTTCTTTGTCCTCATTAATAATAGTTAGACCAGCTGCTTTAAAGTCCTTGTCTGCCAATTCTGACATCTGAAATATTTTGGGGTTGGCCTCTGTTGATTGTCATTTCTCTTGAAAATGGGTCACATTTTCTTATTCTTTATATGTCACGTCATTTTGAATTGTATTCTGGACATTGTAATGTAAGTTGTAGAAATTGGGTTCTGTTACATTTCTCCAAAACTTGTTGACATTTTTGGTTTATTTGTTTTAGGAGACAATTAACTTTGTGGGAATCCAATTTCAAACTGTGCCTTTTGGGCATCAGCTCAAATTTGCTTAGTTCCTTCACTCCTTAACTGAGCAGTTTGCAGTCTGACAGGCACATGTGTGGTTCATGGATCAGCCAGAGAACTGGAAGAGTTTATACATAGAATTCAGAGCCCCTCTGATTGTCTTCTTTCCTAGCCTCACTTCCTAATGACTGCAGTTGCCTGGAACTCTGTCCTCTGGTTCTTCAGGCTAGAAAGGTTAAAGGTTTTCTATCAAAGTTCTAGATGCCCCATGTGGCACCAACTTGGCCTGCACTCAGGCTAAAACTCATATTAATAGAAGACTTAGGCTATGGCACTAGTCCTTTTTTCTTTCTATCACTGTCTGGAACCTGTGTGCTTTTGTTTAATCTCCATATTCATCAGGTAGTTGGTTAAGATATTTTTCCAAGTTTATAGTTGTTATTAGCAGTGGGATAGATCTATAAGGAGCTTGCTTTCCCACATTGAACTTAATAGATTTTTGATGAATGGATTATGTTTCTTTGTGAAACCATATTGACAAATCCTCATAAGCCAGAATATTTTTATCTAGCAGATGCCCAGACACATTCTTCAACTTACTATGGGTGGAAACTTAAACCCAAATTAAAATTAAGGTTCAAAAATATTTCTTGAAATACATTAGGTTTTCTCTGAATAATAAAAATATAAACAAATCCCAATTAATGAATTTAGAAATGGAATTGATTAAGAAAAAATGAAAGCCATAACAGGAACAGAACACTGAGTGTCAGATATTGTGCTAGACCCCAGCAAGGTATTTGCTTATGTCATTAGGCTAATGAACCAGAGCTCATTGTGTCCTTACAGACATACTCTGACAACTACTTTTACAGCTTAGGTGTTTCTATAGAATCACTCTTGTTTTTTTTAATATTTAAATTCATATAATTTACTTATCTCTCAACATTGTTTTTCACCATTGTTTAAATAAGGAAATGTTATATTTAAAATCTAATACTCAATACAACATTGTTAACTAAACAATGGATGAAGAAAACTCTCAAGTCCATTCCAAACACAGATCAGAACATCAGAATCAGATTTTTACTTTTCAGTAGGCTGATTGTCATCAAAGGGAAAGTTGCTAGTGCAAAGAGGCATCAGAGATCATGTCACTGTACACAGATCTTCTGTTTGCCAAACATACATTTTACATCCTAAATGATAATTTGTTACCTATATGTAAATGTCTTTGTATTTATATTTCAGGAAATTATTTGAGGTTTCAGGGTTGATGGATAATGCATTGTAATTTTTCCCATTTAAAATAATTGGAAACATGCTCTAGGCTAGTGTTTTTGTGTAGAACATCTGATTTTTTAAGAAGAGGTTAGTAATCTGACATTAAGCAGGAGATGCTTGTATTTATAAGAATATCAGGGGCACTAAATGTTATAAAACATTTTCAATTTTCCAAATGTATCCATAAACATGTACAAGATGTTAATAGGTATCCTAAACATCTCCTCACTGTTCTTGAAAAAGTCCTAAAACTGAGGTACTACAGAGTACAGCTCATATACAGCACGGATACACATTGATACAGTTACATACGCGCAAGTACATGTGTGCCATATATTACTCAGCTTGGCATATGAGTATCGGAATATCCTTAAGATTTTTAGCCCTGATAGCAGTTTATCTAATAAAAGTTTCAATTATGAAACAGAATGTTTAGCCTCTTTGTCAGAAACACTTGCCTTTGTGTTACCTGCATATGGGCTGCATTCAGGCTGCAGACAGGCTTTGTAAGGCCTGCACCATAGTTTAAAAGTACCCTTCCAGTTTCCTCTGTATCAACCTGGCTGACTGTGTTTATCCTATCTGCCTGGATCATAGAGATATTTGAGTTTGAGACCTTAGATGTAGGATTTGAAAGCAGAGAGATGGGGGTAAGAATACTACCTCAGATTAGGGGGATACTAGGGACCTGTTTCTCTGTAGGCTCTGCTGTCTGCTCTTGATAAAGGCTTCACAGCCTTCCCTTTCTCAAACATTGCATACCCATGATGAGGATGTGCGTCTCTTTTACTATTTGATAAGGTAAAACATTTTTCAAACGAGAAAGAATATAAAAACAAAAAGATTAATCTGTGTACGTAAATTGCAAGCCAACAGGATTTTTTTAAAAACAAACTATAACTAAAAAACAGTATTCTTTTTCCTTCCCATCCTTCCCTGACCCTGTCAGATGTAAACAAACTCCCACAAAGCCTCCTGCTTAGAAATACAAAAAAGAGAGAAATTCAGGCTTCTCTCCATGCATCCGTTGAAGTATAGGACAATTTATTCTAATAGCATCTTCCTGCAGGACTATTGGTGACACACTTGAAAGTGTGCTCCCTGGGACATTTGCCTCCAAGTGACTACCCTTGCTCAGCTGGTGGTGATGGCCACATAGTCTTCAGTGGAAGAATGAAGGAACCCCACTTAGCTTCCTCACAGAATCTGAAAACAGCCATAGAAAGAACTGGACCTCCACAGCACACCTTGGGCCAACAACATTTACAGCCATAAATTATAGGATTGAGGAACTGGTTAGAGAAGAGACTCGTTCAGTAATAATGCGAGGTGGTCAATTCAATTTATCCTTTTTGTTTGTTTGTTTTGAGACAGAGACTTGCTCTCACTGAGGCTGGAATGCAGTGGCACAGTCTTGGCTCACTGCAACTTCTGCCTCTCAGGTTCAAGCAGTTCTTATGCCTCAGCCTTCTGAGTAACTGGGATTTCAAGCATGCACCACCACACCCGGCTAACTTTTCTATTTTTGGTAGAGACAGGGTTTCGGCATGTTGGCCAGGCTGGTCGTGAACTCCTGACCTCATGTGATCAGCCCGCCTTAGTCTCCCAAAGTGTTGGGATTACAGGTATGAACCACCTCACATGCCAGTCAATTTATCCTTGAAAGTCAGTGCTGGAATGAATTGAATCTGAGGCTAAAGTAATATACATTCATTATGCTAATGTACGTGTAAGTACAGTTAAGTGCTTTCATTCATTATCTCATTTAGAGGGCCTGCTCAATCTTCTAATTTCTACAAAGAGTCTTTCTAATCTAAAAATGCTTATAAATGTTTACACACAAAGATGTTCTGTGCAGTGCTCTTTATAAAAGAAAATATCTGAAAATAACCTAATTGTTCAACTTTAAGGAAATGAACGTGTTATGATACATTCACGCAATGCAATAAAGAAGTTACGGCAGGGCTTCTCCCCACACCAGAGAATGGTAAAGTTCTTATGAAATGGTGCTCTTAACAATATTAAAAATGCATAGAAACCATTGAAGTGTTTTCAATACGAGAGTGACAGGATTGGATTTGCGTTTTAAAAAAATGACTTTATTCTCTCTATAGTTTTTTGTTCCTTCCAAATTTTCTATAATAAAGATGTGATATTTTTAATCTTTAAAAGTTAAGAGCAAAACAGGATGAGAAATAATCTCGGAGCCCATTTGTGGCATCTATTTGACAACTCCTTAAAATAAGGCCAAGCCCAGGAAAAACATCATGAGCAAACTTCAGGACCTCTACAAGGCACTGCAGGAAGACTTAAACACCCCCTGGCTTGTGCCCTTCAACACAGAGTGTAGTTATTTTTATGGGGGTGACAAATGAGCCAACCAAAATATCTCTTGCATGCTTGTAAGTTGCTGTTCAGGAAAATGCTAAATAAACTCCTATCTATGGAAGTGCTGGTCTAATGAGGACATGGGAAAAGACAGCTGACCTCCATCAACCTTTTTCCTTTTCTGGAACTACTGATGCCTTGCAGTGACCCTTGTCCTCCTAGGAGAGAAAGCCCCAGTGTCTGCCACTTCCATTCAAAATCGAAAACTCTAGGACACGATGTATGGCAAGAAGCTCTCTGCAGTCCCCCCAGGACCATCCAATTCTGTTTATGGAATAGGTAGAGGTTGCCTACATGATAGGATTTGGGTAGGGGTAAAGGCCACATACACCCCCAAATTCCCTTGACCTTCCTGCCACTATTAGACACCCTATGTTAAGAACGTAGGTTGTGTTCCTCTATATGATAGCTTCCAGAATGTGAATATACTAAGATTAGACTTAGTTGACACTGAGTCCTGAGATAATAGCTGCTAGGTGAGAAAACCTGTCAGCATGCAATGAAGGCAAGCCTAAGTCAGATTCTCGTAGGACACAAGAGGGCAGTGGAAAGAGAAAGGAACACCGTGAGAAATTAGTGAAATTTGACAACGTTGGGCCCAGTGGCAGAGTACAGGGAAAAACAGGGGCTCTGAATTTGCTGCTGGCTTTGTTTCCTACTCACTCTATGACCTTGGACAAGATACTGTTACAGAATCTTTGGGGTGTCGATTTTCTTCCTGGAAACCTCTGTGGCTGCTCTTGCCTTTACTTGAGTTCTTGTCCTGCATCCAGGAAGAATGAGGTATACAGACAAGTGAAGGGTGAACAAGATGAAGATGAGCTTTATTAAGTGTTGAAACAGCTCAGAGGAGATCAGCAGTGAGTAGCTCTTCTCTGTAAGCAGGTCATCTTCAGGTGTTTAGTTCTCAGCAGAGAGGAGGCCCTGGAGAGGGTAGCTCCTCTCTGCAACTGGTTGTCCCAATATCCTCTCAACAGAGAGGAGGCTCTGGAGAGAGTGGCTCCTCTCTGCCAGCAGGTCACCTCTGCAGCTCACAGCAGAGGGAGTAGCTCCTCTCTGCAGCTGGTCAACCCATCCTCTCCAGCTATGATCAGAGAGGGTACTTCTCTCTGCAGCTAGTGATCCCATCATTTCTCTGCCCTCTTCATTCTCTAGCTGTCTTCTGCCCTGCTCTGGCTGAGCCCAGGGCTTTTATGGACCTCAGAGTGCAGGAAGTACATACCAGTTGGCTCATGGGTGGCCATGGGCAGGCCCAGAAGAGGCATCATGAGTCCCCACTCCAGTCTACAGGACTGGCAGCCCAGCCCTCAGCCATCAGGCCCTTCCTGGCCTGAAGGTGGGCCTTACTGGGGACCCACCCTCTTTCATCCAGGACTCTGCCTCCTGCTGCCATTCAAGGCCCTGGGGCTTGGCCCCAACCCTGCTCTGAGATTGAGTGGGCACCAGGGTAGGAGAGAGGCCAGGCAGTGGAAGCAGATTACCCAAGCCTGCTGGGAGAGAGGAGGGGGCCTTCTTGGGCCCCTGAGGGTGCAGACTGCAGAGATGCCTGAGAGGGTGGCCACAGCTGCACCCAGGGAGCTCCAGTTCCACCAACTCAGGAGGGGTAGGGTTCCTACTTGTCCCTGGCTCCTGCCCACTCCATGAAGTGGGAGGCCCAGGTCTGCAGCCATGGGTCAAGGAGTTGCAGCTGCACCCAGGAGGGCAGATACTGCCTGTTCCTGCCCCCCTGCAAGAGGACAGGGAGGGTTGGATCCACAGCTGCCGTTTGGGTAGCTGTAGCCCCTGGCCAGGAGGATGGACTCCTGCCTGCTCCATAGAGCAGGAGGCCTGGGTCTGCAGCCATGATTTGGGTGGCTGCAGTGGCACCCAGGGAGCTCCACAGAGTGTGCAGTCCCAGCTACAGCTGAGAGTTAGTTAGCAACTGCCACGATCAATACAAAGCCTCTCTAGCTTTAGTTTCCACACGTACAAAAGGAGGGTGATAATAACTAAGTTCTAGATTTGATGCAGTGATTGAAGATACAATTTTATTTTTAATTTATTTTTATTTTTTATATTTTTTGAGACAGGGTCTCACTCTGTCTCCCAGGCTGGAGTGCAGTGGTGCAATCTTGGCTCATTGCCATCTCGACCTCCTGGGCTCAAGCCATCCTCCCACCTCAGCCTCCCAAATAGCTGGGACTATAGGCACAGACCACCATGCTCGGTTAATTTTTTTTTTTTGGTAGACATAAGGTCTCACTATGTTGCCCAGGCTGGTCTTGAACTCATAGGCTCAAGCAATTGGCCAGCCTCTGCCTCCCAAGTGCTGGGATTACAGGTGTGAGTCACCATGCCTGGCCCTGGAAACACTTTTCCTTTTTTTTTTTGAGATGGAGTCTCACTCTATTGCCCAGACTGCATTTCAGTGGTGTGAATTCTTGGTTCACTGCAACCTCCTGGGTTCCAAGCAACTCCTGTGCCTCAGTCTCATGAGTAGCTGGGATTACAGGCATGTGCCACCACTCCTGGTTATTTTTGATATTTTTAGTAGAGATGGGTTTTCACCATGTTGGCCAGGCTTGTCTCGAAATCTGACCTCAGGTGATCCTCCCACCTCAGCTTCCCAAAGTGCTGGGATTACAAGCATGGGCCACCATGCCTGGCCCTGGAAACACACTTCCAGAACATCTCAAGCTGTATGTGACAGATAGGGGGCTACGGCTCTACACCACACAGTTGAAAAACCTATTCCCTCACTTCACAGTAAGAAAACTGAGGGTGAGGGTCATTGCTCACTCAATAAAACTCCCACAATTCCACCACCAATGTTATAGCCTTAAATAATGAGATGCATTTTCCAAATAACCCCTAAATCTTCAGATCCTGAGTCATGAGAAAAATACAATTGTGTTGGCTAGAATTATGAAGACAGAGAAGCATACTCATACATTTTGGAAGTTTTTTCAACAAAAGCTGAAGAGGGAAATTCTATTTAATCCCTCAATTAATCAGAGAAGTAAAAATCATTGGAATGCTCCTGTTAGAGTCCTTTAGTTAACTGAGATTTTACTATATTCAGCAGTTAAATACAATAGATTGTCAATGTATGAGACTCCATAAAGCTTCTATACCAAATTGATTTTCTTTAATTTCATTTGGAGGGTGGGGAGGAGAAAAGGGTTGTCTCAGGTACAAAAGGGTGATCAAATTCCTTAGCTTGTAACATGCACAATATATTTCTAAGTCATATATGACTTCCCCTTGCTTCCTCCTTTTGGGTTTGCTAATTACAAATTTTTAAATCTTTTCAGTAAAATGAGGTTACAATTGTTGATACCCCATTCACTAGACCAAATGCTCATGCCTGCATTAGTTCACACACACAGCACACACATGCAGGCACTATTAGAGTACAAAATTCCCAATCAATATTTTAATATTTTTTTAAAAAAAGATGCCAAGACTATATAAAAGCTAAAATTTAAAGATAAATTTCAATTATAGTGGAATCTGATTAAAAGTAGCTAAGATATCTATTTCACATGGCACTTATTTCTCAGCTGAAGCCTACATTTCCATGAAGGCTGGTTTTGGATCCTTTCTCTGGGGCTGGATTCCTGCCATCCACGTACTAAATATTTCAGATACTCCAATGGCCCCAAGGTCTCTGGGAATGCTAGTGGCAGGAATGGTGACTCCACAGTGGAGAAGACGCATGAGAGGGAACACCTAGTTGGGAATTCCATGTCAGTTGATTTGTCACATGTCTGGAATTTCATGTTTGCTGACTACAGAAATGAGGTTTAGCAAAACAGAAGCAGGTTCATGTGACTGTTTCTTCCATATTGTACCAGCCATCTGTTCCCACATAGAGAAGTTCTGATTAAGGAGGGAAGCCAAGGGAAAACTCCCCGTGTGTGACTCCAGAGAGTCCACTGGCCAGCCCACCTTATGGTACTGTTGGCTTATGTCCTCACAGAGCAATGAACATTTCTGATTTGGACCACTCCACTCTATTCGGTTGAGGTCGTTGCCCCAGAGGTACATGCAGGATAGACGGGGCTCATTTTCCTAGAGTATCAAGCTTACTTGCATATTGAGAGTGGTGAGGAAGAGGGTAGAGAAAAAAACATTCTGTTTTATATTAAATCAAACAGTATGTGATTGCATGTCACTACATTTTCACTTTCTTCTGCTGTAGAGGAACTGAGAAGGGTAGGAGCCCAGGAATAAATGGTACCATGAAGAAATGTAGGGTAAGGAAGAAGACAGCTAGGTTGGAAATACAAACATGTCAATTCTAGCTATGGATTGGACACTACCTTGCTGTGTCACCTGGGAAAAATGCCTTTTCTTTGTCAGAAAAATTGTATTACCTTACCATAAAGCTATAATAATTTAGACAACATAGTATTGGTATATAGACATATAGCTAGATAGAAAAGACAATTGAGAAATAGACCCACACTTTTAAAATCAATTAATTTTCTATAAAATTGCAAAGGAATTCAATGACAAAGAGATAAACTTTCAAACAAATGTTGCTGGAATTATTGGATATGCATAATAATTAAAGTTAAATCTTAGCTCATGCCACATGCAAAATTTTTCACTTGAAATAGATCATAGGCCTAAGGGTAAAAGCTAAACTTATAACATTTCTAAAAGAAAACATAGGAGAAAATATATGCAGCCTTGGGTTAGGCAAAGATTTTTTTTTAAGAAAAAAAGGTAACAAAAATCACAGACATCAGATATGAAAACATTGACAAATTTGACATCATCAAAATTATAAATTTTATTCTTTAAAAGGCACTGTAAAGAAAATGAAAAGATAAGCCATAGACCAGGAAAAAATAGTTAGAAAACATACATTTGATGAAGAACCTCTTTCCAAGAGATATAATAATGTTCTTACAACTCAACAATAAAATAAAAAAATTATCCAGTTTCCACAAAAAATCTAAACAGACACCTCATCAAAGAAGATATATGGATGGCAAATAAGCCCATGAAAGCATGCTCAGCATCATTGGTCATTAGGGAAATGCAAATTAAAATCACAATGAGATACAACTACATACCCTCTAGAATTATTACAATTCAAAAGACTAATCCTACCAAGCATTAGAGAGGATATGGAACCACTGGAATACTCATCTATTGCTAGTAGAAATGCAAAAATGGTACAGCAACTGGAACACAGTTTTACTATTTGGCTTTTATTTTTATTTTAACTTTTATTTTTATTTGAGTCAGAGTCTCCTCCGTTACCCAGGCTGGAGTGCAGTGGTGCAATCATGGCTCAGCCCTGACCTCCTGGACTCAAGCAATCCTCCCACCTCAGCCACCCAAGTAGCTTGGACTACAGGTGTGTGCAAATATGCCTGGCTTTTTTTTTTTTTTTTTTTTTTTTTTTTTCAGAGATGAGGTCTCACTATGTTTCTCAGGCCAGTATTGAACTCCTGAGCTCAAGGGATCCTCCCACCTCAGGCCCTCAATGTGCTGGAATTACAGGCATGAGCCATTGTGCCTGGCTCCATTTTTAAAAAATAAAATGAAACATACATTTACCACATGACCCAGGAATCCTACTCCAAATTTACCCAAGAGAAATGAAAAAAATACGTTCACACAAAAATTTGTATGTATATATTCACAGCAATTTTCCTCACAATGGCCAACAATTGGAAACCATGTCAATGTCCCTCAACTGTTGGAGAAGCAAGTAGATATATTTCCATATAACACTACTCAGTGATAAAAAGGATCAACCAAATGGAGGAAAAGGACTATGCTGAGTAAAACAGATCAGAAGTAGAATACAACATGCTTTATGATTCCATTTACATAAAATCCTAGAAGAGGCAAAATTAAAATGATAGAAAACTGAAGTGATAGAAGTCTGTGGTTGCCAGGGCAAGAGGTTTGGTAGAGGAAATTAACTCCAAAGGGGAGGAAAGAACTTTTGATGGCAAAGAAAATATTTTTTACTTTTATTGGGTTGGTAGTTACACTGCCACATAGATTTGCTGAAACTCCTCAAATTAATTGAAAATTGTTAAATTTTACTGTACATAAATTACACCTCAATAAGGCTACATTTTTTTAAAAGGAGTTGGATTATATGACTTTTAATACCCCTTCATTTCATAAAACATGATCTTTAAGGAACACGAATTTTTGTTTGTTTGTTGTTGTTGTTTTTTGTTTTGTTTTGTTTTTTTGAGACAGAGTTTCACTTTTGTTGCCCAGGCTGGAGTGCAATGATGCGATCTCAGCTCACCGCAACCTCTGCCTCACGGGTTCAAGCAATTCTCCTGCCTTAGCCTCCTGAGTAGCTGGGACTACAGCATGCACCACCATGCCCAGCTGACTTTGTATTTTTAGTAGAGACGGGGTTTCACCATGTTGGTCAGGCTCGTCTCAAACTCCTGACCTCAGGTTATTCGACTGCCTCGGTCTCCCAAAGTGCTGGAATTGCAGGTGTAAGCCACTGTGCCTGGCCAGGAACATGAATCTTTTACAATAGGCCTGACATTTGGCCCTAGAGAAAGACATTATCCTTATTATAACCACTCAGTAAATATGCCTGACCTATGCCCTGGAGGGGGACACCATTGCTACCTTTCAAGTTCTTTGCTCTACAAACATCCTTGGAAAGATGATCTGGAAAAAGATAGTCAGTGTCCTTGTTTGCAAGACATGAAAAACACCTGAGTGACCCACGGAGAAATAATACCAGTCACTGATGCTTCCCCTGAACTTCCACAGGAGGAATTTTGAGTTCAAAGTTAAAACATCCCAGTTTAAAACCAGGTTAAGTCATTGCCAGCTAGACAAAGTATTTTACTTCATTGGGGCCTCAGTTTCCTTGTCTATTCGATTTTAAATAATGATCATTGTCTAGGAGTAGTTGGGTGAGCCAAGTAAGATAATGTATTTTAAAGTGCTTTTTAAGTTCTAAGGAAATAGCTAAATAATTACTCTACTATGTACTTTTAATATTTCATTCTCTTATATTGTCAGATTTGTTGCCAACTTCTACTTCATATTCTTTCACTGCACTTAACACAAAACTGAGCAGATAGTAGGTATTCAATTAACCCTTGATGATTGCCTAATCCCTTGAGTAAAGAGGTATAGTTGAACTCTCCCTCCAATTTCCCCTTAAAAATTCCATAGCCTCTTTTGCTTCTTTTTCTCCTCTGACCACCCTTTCCCAATCACCTTTAAGCTGGAGGGGAGAGGTGAAGATCTAGTTTATTTTCCTGTAGAAGGCACTTGGAATCTTACTCCAGCACCTAATAGGTGGCTACTTCTATCTGTGGCAAGTCCTTAGCAGATGAAGAGGTGAGATGGTGTGATGCAGCCAGCATGTTCACCAGGCAAGAAATGTGTTCCCATACATGGCCAGCACTTAGCATGGTGTTCATGTTCAACAGGGAATAAAAAATGGGACATGAGAAGTTAGTAGAAAAAAAGTCATCCCTTGTGCAATTACCTCTTTTTAAAAAATGCTTTAATGGATCAACCCAAGAAAGCAGTCTCTTCAGTCACTTCTACAATGTAAGTGACAGCAGGGTAGAATCTAGAAAAAGAGATCTGAGTTGGGCCATTTCCTGTGGGTGATGGCAGAAGTTATGGTGATAATAATGGTGATTGAGAGTGACCCAACACACTGAAGAATAATATCTCACATAGAGGTTCTAAAGTCAGTGTATAAAGTGAAAAATATAAAAAGTCATGTCTACCCTTGAAAAATATCTCAGGAAGGTGTCACATTTGGTACCAAAATACCGTCTCTTAATGAGGCCAGTATATCCGGCCAGAGTTCCTCAGATGAACATCAAATGATATACCTGGCTTGTAACTACCAGTCATATTTTTTAAACAAATACACTTTTAAACCCCATATTGTCCATGAGAGGCTCACATTGGGAGCACATGGGCACATACATCAATTGAGAAAAAACAGATCCCTGTCTTCCATTACTCCCTCCTCAAGGAGGTTGAAATGACAAGCAAAACTCTCTCCTTTTACTTTCTGTCTTTCCCACAACAACTAAACCACTCAAATTAAATGGAAATATGTTGACACCCTGCTCCATTCTTAAGAGATTCTAATTTCCTTTCTTCACATTCTTAGCTTTGCATTTCCATTTCTTGCTTGATTTACCTTAATTCTCATGGAAAATACTGGACACATCGGCAGACAGCTTTTTCACATGTAGGATATATCTAAGATTGATACAAAAGAAGGTAATAATAAGTCTTTCCTCAGTTACAAGATTAATGTACTCCGAGGCTTAGGAAAAAGCCAGTAATTGGGAAGGTTTAAGAGTACGTCAAATGAATTCATTGCTGTCAGAGACAATTCACCATTTCACTGATGGAGCCAGCAGCAGCCCTTCCGAGAGCAAGAAATAGCCATAAATCTAAACAGGAAAATATCCGAGTTTTGCTACCATGTCACATAAAATATCTCTTTTCAGAGCTAGAGATATTTTTCAAAACTAAGTTAGAGCCACAGCTGTGAATAAAACCAGGCTTATTCAAGAATGAGTAATAGAGACAACATTTTATAAGACTCCAAATTTGACCTTTCTTGGAAATTCTAATATCCAGCAAGAGCTAATCTTTGAGCTCATAAACATATAATTTCTTTGATTTTCTTCCAAATTTCCAATAAGCTGAGATTGCATTTGGAGGTGGAGAAGTGGAACATTGTGAACAGGACAGGAACACAGCGATTCCCCTTGAACAGAGGGTGAAACCAGAGGCCAGCGGGCTAGACTGTCCCACAAGTCTGTTTGATTTGGCTGGTACAGTGTGGCCTAAAGAGAATTTAGAAAATGTTTGACTGAATTGCTAACAAAAACAAAAACAAAAAAATAAAGATTTCACATTTAAAAAAAAAAAATCCAGATTTCCAGCTTCTCTTTGAAGAAATGAAATGATCTGGCAATATTGGGTTGATATCACTTCCAGGCAATACGAAGCTTGAGCTGAACAGAGATTGTCCCTTTAGACAGAGCAGGCAACCTCCAGTTTGTCACAGTCCCCACCACTCCTTGTTATTTTCCAGACACCTGGGCCAAATGTCAGTTTCTCAGTTTTTCTCTATCAAACTACTGTTGTTTTATGTAATAGCACAGTTAAAAGGAAAGCAAAAGTTTTGTATTTATATATTCACCAAATGTGTGTGTCTGGAGGAGGAAGGAGATGTGGAAGGACAGTGAGCTCTGGTTCACATGTTTGGGTTACCTGGTCTTTGTAAATATTTGAGTTTTTAATTTCCAACTTTAAATGTTTGCCTCCCTCAGGAAGCCTGAGATTCTATCATTTGAAGTGTTCCACACCAAAAGGTTTCTTTAGATACCAATGCAACTGAGATTTTAGAGGCAATGTTTAAATGATTTTGCACAAATCATCCTATAATAAGTAATTCTGAAAGAAAAACATTTCCACTGTCGTGGGTAAGCACATGGTCTCCCTCACTAACAGACCACCCCTCTAATTCACCATCAATGCTGACATTCTTGAGCTCGGCTGACTTTCTCATCTGAGAAGTTGGGAAAGGAAGTAGACATAGTTACAGCCTCTAATGTGCAACCCTCTGAGTGAGGACAGGTTTGCCTGCAATAAAGTAATTATGTAATTGTTACAATAAAATGTAATTTACCTCACCACTCCAAAAGAAAAAGTAATTTTTTTTCCTTATTGAAAGGCTCTGACTTTTCAAAAGATTAAAGGTGGTTACTGCAATATTTCTGAGGCAAGAGAAAAAAGTTAAGGAACGAACATTGCTTTCAGCACAGCAACACAGCTAAAATGATATGATTGTTGCAAGGACATTGTTCAGAATATTAGACGACTCTAAAGCAGTAACAGACTTTCCACATTTAATATGAGTCTTTGGACAAAATTAAATTTTAGGAACAGTATAAGGTCACACAGTCAATGTGCCAACCTTTTCTACATTTATTTCAATCTCATCTCCCAGCATTGTCACCAGAGCCTTGCCTTCTCTCCGTCTCCATAAATAAACCGTGTTGACTCTTGAACCCACATTCACTCTCTTGGCTTAATTACCTTCCATGATAATGAATGCGCTTCCGATTTCCGTAAAGCAGCCCACATGGGAACCTCACTTTTTATCTCCCTGCTTTGCTCATTTATGTAATAATTGCTGAAAAGGCAGAAACTCTCCCTCCTTCTCTCCCTCTTTCTCTTCCCTCTCTTCATTTCTTTCTTCCTTCCTTTGTCACAATTATTTATCTTTCTCTTTTTCCCTTCTTCTCCCCACTCTCCCTTTCTTCTCTTCTTCCTCCTCTTTCTCCCTCCTCTCCTTTCTTCTCTTCCTCCTCCTTCTTCTCTCTTCTCTCTCTCCTCCTCCAACTCCTCTTTCTTCTTCCTCTCTCTCTCTCCCAATATGCCTTTTTTCAGTCTTCCACATCCCTTACCATGACCAAGTTTCTGCCTGCTTTTCCTCTCTCATTCATTCACCACAGCAGCCTTATTCTATTTTGGAAGCTAAGAGATTTTTTCTTCCTGAGGGAAATCACACTGGCTGTTTCCTCAGCCCAGATGCCCCACTCTCAGATCTGCCTTAGCCCCCAGCTCATACATACCCTTCTGGGAGAGGGTATTGCCATGGCCCTCCTTTCCTCTTCCCCCAGCTACTTACCACATCTGTCTGTTTATTTCCCTCACTGTACTGTCCCTCTGTAGCTATCTTGCTTCTTCTCTATGTACGTTTGTTTTGTCTATCTCTCCCCAGATAGAATTTAGGCACCATGAAGTCAACTGCTGGTTCTACAGGCATTCAAAGAATACTTGTTGATGAGTGAGTGGAAAAAGATCCATCTACCCTTTGCATGTGCTTCCTTTTCTCTTGTAGAACCACTTGAGCATTCCTTTAGAGAGCTGAAATTCCAGTATCATAGGTCTTTGTTGGGGGAAAATTATAGCAACTTATTAGCATTATAATTTTGTATGGTGGTAGGCGTGGAGGGTATCTAAGGCCATGGTTTTCAAATGTCTCATATGCATAATGAACACCCAATGCAGTAAATGCAAAGTGTGGGGTCCTCTTCCAGAGATTTGGTTCTGGGGTAAAGCCATAACATCTTAACAAGAACTTGGAGATTCTGACAGTCCATGGAGGCTATTTTGAAAAATACCATGTCAGGGCTTATATGGTGGTGTAGACTGAATTAGATGATGACCTTTCCCAGAAATTTATCTGCACACAAAAACTTACGAAAGAACCCAGGAGACTTTTTGGAGGAAGGGGAATGGGACACCTCCCCTTCAGGGCTTAAAGTTATTAGAAATTGTCTGATGGAAGATGGGTTGGTTCTGCTGAGACCAGGTCCGTTACCAGAAGATTACCACAAACCCAAAGAACCATCACTCACCATGAGGAAGACTGGATTCTAGGCTAGGGCATGCACAAATGGACAGAGAGCTAGTTCAGGTGACACTGATACCCTTTCTGACCTAGCGTCCTCAGTGGATCTGAATGGAAAGAACCCTTTCTAAATCCCTATCTTGAAGATCTGGAGCAGGGTTTTTTTTATTTTTATTGTTGTTCATTTCAGTTGTGAGAAAATACAAAATAAAGTGTTTTTTCAAACCCTGTGGAGGGTAAGGTGAAGAGGGGTCACCCAAAGCTCTACATTCTCTTGGGAAATACATCTTTCTCATCTATAGCAGGATGATTCGCAGAATGAGCATCTTACAAAAATTTAGGAAGAGAAATCTCAGGATCAGACTCCCTGCTCATCTGACTATAATTCAGAGTCAGTATAATTTGAGAATTAAAAGAAGTATGACCTTATTTTGTTCTCATAGGTTGCTGAGGTCTGGAGACACTGAAATGCTTAGAATTATAAAATATTAGCATTAGAAAGACCCTAAATGTGTCAGAGACAGGAAAATTGAGGATCGCAAGAGGAAGAGAGCCAGCCAACATCACATGGTTGCATAGTGCCAGACACAAAATTCACTCATTCATTCAACCTTTTAAGTATTTTTCTGAGCATCTACCACAGGGCTAGTTCTTGATGACAAACAGATAAATTTAATTCAAAAAACACTTATGAAATTCCTACTATCAGCCTGGCACTGTAGTGGATATGGGGGACATATCAAGATAAATAAGATGCAGACTTTCTCTTGAGGTGTTCACTGTCTAGTGGAGAAGAGGCAAATTCATAAGGAAAAACCATTGTATAATGTGATAAATGCCACTCTCAATGAATGCTTATAATGGGATCACATCACACATTTAACTTACATTTAAAAAGTCATTCCCTTTATTTATAATAAAAAATCTAACAACACAGATTAGTGTACTTGAGGCAGTTTATTATTAAAATGGAATGTAATAAACCATGCAAACAATCAGGAACACTTTAAAATCTATGTCATTAGTTATTTGG
Source organism: Hylobates moloch (assembly GCF_009828535.3). Taxonomy (NCBI): domain Eukaryota; kingdom Metazoa; phylum Chordata; class Mammalia; order Primates; family Hylobatidae; genus Hylobates; species Hylobates moloch. Next base: position 132,673,498 of record NW_026652281.1, on the reverse strand, counting down.
GAAATGCATAATAAAGCCACAATGAGATACTACTATACACCTCTTAGAATGCCTAAAATTCTAAGACATGACTGACCATATCAAGCATTGGTAAACATGTAGAGGAACTGGTATTCTCATACCCTGCTGGTGGGATTAAGTAGTAAAAACGCTTTGTAGAACAGTTTAGAAAACATGCTTACTCCATTCGATTAAAAAAGTTAAATATGCGCTGGGTGCAGTGGCTCATACCTGTAATCCCAGTGCTTTGGAAGGCCAAAAAGGGGAGGATAGTCTGAGGCCAGGAAGTTCAAGACCAGCCTGGGCAACACAGCAAGAACCTGTCTCTACAAAAATAAAATTAGCTGGATGTTATTGTATGCACCTGTAGTACCAGCTACTTGGGAGGCTGAGGCAGGAGGACTGCTTGAGCCCAGGAGTTTGATGTTACAGTGAGCCATGATCCCGCCATTGCACTCCAGCCTGGCCAAAAGAACGAGTCCCTGTCTCCAAAAAAAAAGAAAAAAGTTAAATGTACACCCACCATATGAGGCCTAGGTCTTTATCCAAGAGACAAGAAAGTCAAGGTTCATCATTCAAATACTTATATTATACATGAATGTTCACAGTAGCTTTCCGTGTAATCACCCCAAACTGGAAACTACCCAAATATTTATCAACAGGTGAATGGATAGCCAAATGATCACACGTCCACACAATGGAATACCACTCAGCAATAAAGCGGAATCAACTATCGAGACACACAACAACACAGATGAATCTCAAAATAATTATGGTGAGTAAAAGAAGCCAGAAAAACAGCATATGATTCCACCTTTATACAGTTCTAGAAAATGGAAAGTAGCAGTGATGTTAAAATGCAGATCAGCAGTGACCTGGTGAGTTGTGGGTGGAGTGTGGTGGCAGGAAGGAGGAATTTCAAAGGGGCACAGGGAACCTTTAGGGAATGATAATTTCACAGGTATATTTTTATGTCAAAACTTCTCAGAGTATACACTTTATGCTCAGCTTATCAATAAAGCTGTTTAAAAATAAAGACACAATAATAAGTCCTAGGATACCATGTTAAAAAAAAAAAACAAACAAACAAAAAAAGAAGATCAAGGGGTTTGGAGTTACAGAACCTGACCCAGGATGGGCTCCCAGCTAAAACACACCAGCTGTGTGAGCAAGCTCAAGTCTCCTGACTTTTCTGAAATCCTTTTCTTATATAGCAAATGAGGACAATAATTCTTGTCCTACTATTTTATGGGATGATAATGAGGAGCTATTAGAGGAACAAGTGCAAAAGGACTTCGTAAAATTTTTAAAACATTACACACTGAGTAGTGGCTGTCCTCATTGGCACAGGACTCGCTTATCCCCAGTAGCAGGAAATCTCTCTGATGACTGGTCAGAGGAAAGATGACAGGAGGGCAGAGAGGAACAAACACATCTACAGGGACCAATGAAGCCACAGCAAAGAGAGGTGCATTTGATGACAGAAGGAAGGATGGAGGGGAAGGAGCCAGGGAGAGCTGAAACAGCAGCAAGGAGAATTGCAGGTCAGATTCTGCGAGGCTGGAGACCAAGGGGAGGCTGGTGCTGCCACAACAGAGGGAAGAGTGAACCCAATAGATAAGGGAAACAAAAGCAGAGGGCAGAGCCTGGGCTCAGACTAGGACAAAACAACTCCTGGGAACACAGGCTCGTGAACACAGACTCTGCCTCCCTCCCTGCTGCCAGACTGATCTTCAGTCAACTCAGTCGCCCACTTGCTCTTGGGAGGAACAAAACCAATCCTGACCAGGGCCACCCCCAGGCCTGGCTTCTGCTACTTCCCCAGCCTCATCACCTACCACTTCCCCCAGCATTGTGCACACTGCTCTCCTCTCAGCAGGGACCACGGAGACACAACACAGGCTCTTCCCTCAGCTGAGACTGCCCTGCTCTCCCCCATTTGCCTAAACCTCTACTCGTGTGTCAGATCTTAGGTCAGCTGTTGCTTTTTCAGGAAAGCCTGTCTTGGCCTTCTAAACCAAATCGGATTCCCCCATGATGCCCTTCCAGAGTACCTGGTACTGTTCCTCTGCCAACATATCATTGTTGTATTTACATTGCTTCTTGGGATGGCTCAGTCAGGGTCTGTCTCTCCCACCAAACTGCAGCCTCCATGGGGACAGACAGCATGTCAACTTTTGCTCTCTGTTGCAATCCATGCATCTATTACAGATGCAAAACAGGTGACGAATAAAGGCATAAATCAGTCTTGTGAGAAAGACTTTCTCTGAAACCTTAAGAAATAAAGAGTGAATGATATGTGTATGTATGAGACGAGTCTACAAGGCATAACCTATGATGTGGATATTTTTATTATCCCCATTTTACAGATGAGAACACTGAGGTTCAGAGAGGTAAAGTCACTTGCCTAACAGCACACTGCTCATAAGTGGCACAACCAGGAGGTGACCTGTGTCCTCCTGACTCCAAGGCCTGACCTCTTAACCAGCCCTTTTCCTCTAATTTTAAAAGAAAGGTTGATCCCTAAAACCCTGTCCAGCTCTGCCTTTCCCTGATCCTATAATCTCAAGAAAATTAGCTGGCAATCCCCCCAACAAGACAGCCCCCACTTGCAGTCTGCGTTAACCTTTCAGATCTCAGAGGCACCTGCCAACATACCCCTCCAGGAACGACACACTCTTCCACTCCTGAGCTGAGAACTGAGAAGAATTACAATCCAATTGACTCCGCAGGCTAAAAGAAGCACCTGTTCAGCTTACATCAGCAGTGCTGACTCTATATTAATATTTTGACATCAATCTCCATCCACTGTGTGGCAGCTCAGAGCTGTGTCCTCCCTGGGTAAGCCTGGGGCAGCTGGCTCCAGGGAGGGGGCAGGGTCAGAGGAGCCCCGACGCCCTGAAGTCTAATAAATTGCTTTGCCACATAGGAAACTGCTGCTCAAAGACAGCCTCTCCTTTCAAGTACACAGGCTGTCCCCATCCCTGATACCTGAGTCTTCAAGGCAGATGGTGTAAATAGAAAATTTCCCCCACAGTCAGACCACTCTCGGTTGGAGAGTGGTCAGTCATTCGGACATTTGTTAATAATTTATGGAGGTCTACCAGCCACCCAACATACATATCAGATTTGCATCTTTTTAAATTTTTATTTTTACTTTTTTTTCTTTTTCTTTTTTTTGGGGGGGAGGTGGTGGCAGTGAGGAGAATGTCTCACTTTGTTGCCTAGGCTGGAATTCAGTGGCATGATCACAGTTCACTGCAGCCTCAACTTCCTGGGCTCAAGCAATCCTCCCATCTCAGCCTCCCAAGCAGCTGGGACCAGAGGTGTGCACCACTGCACCTGGCTAATTGCTAAATTTTTTGTAGAGACAGGGTCTCCCTATGTTGCCCAGGCTGGTCTTGAACTCCTGGGTTCAAGCGATTCTCCTACCTTGGCCTCCCAAAGTGTTGGGATTACAGGTGCGAGCCACTATGCCTGGCCCAATTTGCATCTTGTCATGGCCACAGGAAGATCTAGTTTTAGTCTAGCGTCTGTGGAATGGGATGGGAAATCTAGGTAACAAAATCTATTAAGTGTCTCCCATGTACCAGTCATCCCTGTGTCAATGGATTCTCACAATAATCCATCTGGGTAAATATTATTATCCTCATTTTATTGACAATAAAACAGGCTAAAAGAGGTTAAGCTACTCAAAGTCATGCAGGTAGAACAGGCAGGATTAGATTTAAATCCAGGTTTATCTGGTGCCAGGTCTACCTAATGTCTAATGTCTATGGGTTTAATAACCAACAGTTGGAACAAAGAGTCTAACACAAATTTTACAAAGAAATAAAAATTCAGTTATATCTAGACATACATTTAGTGAATCATATTTGTGAAAAGGATACTATTAGACCAGTGCCATTCAGAGAATGATTCACAGACTGATGCCAGTCCATGAACTACTGGTTACCAACATACTGTGGTAAGTTTAAAACTAGGAGAAACCATTGAGAGACTTGGATAACAAGTTGACGTGGGCATAACGTCCAAGAATGTGATCATATAATTCATTGTTAATGTATTTTATAGAACTATTGATCCATAATAGATAGGAAATAACAATTTCTAAGTGTTCCTTCCCTACAAATAGCTTTTGCACAGCACCGAACTAGATGAAATTGGGTCTGTGGGTGTGGTATCATTTGAGGTATACTACAGTGAGTACTTTGTCAAGTTCAAGGGTGAAGGCTCTTACAGACTCACCATTGTCAATCATATTCCACCTTCTCCATGCTGTGTGACCTTGGGGAAACTACTCAACTTCTGTCTATAAAGAGAGATAATAATGGTGCTAAACTCCTAGGATTACTGTGTGAATCAAAAGAAAGTATCTACGTGAAGTACTTAGTACAATATCAGGCACAAAGCAGTCACTCAATAAATGCTAACTGCTGCATTTATTAAGTGCTTACATTAAGCCAAGATAAGTTGCTGATTATTATCACTTGTCCTTTATTGACACCTGTTTTGTCATTAGAATGTATTCCTTTGGGTTATACTAGTAGTCTTATTTTGAAAACAAAACATCCCCTCCCATCCCCTGCCCCAAAAGAAAGGTATTCCATCATATCAGCTCATTTACCACTAAGGCAGTGATAACTGGGAAAAGAGAAGATAAAGAAAATGAGAAAGACCCTAAGGGCTCATGGGGATAGGGCGATGCTGGGGATAGTCTGTGAAAAATAATCTTGGTAAGGGAGGATCTTGAAATATGAAATTCTGGAGACATGAAAGCCAGGGATGAGGCTAGGTGGCATTTTGGGAGCATTCTCTTGAAGAAAGCAGAGGAGAACAGACATTCAAATCAGTAGCACAGAGCATAGTTAAGAACCAGAAACCTGGAGCCAGACTCCCTGGGTTTAAATCTTGTCTTTTCCATTTAGTAGCTGTGTGACCTTGGACAAGTTACATTTCCTTGCTGTGCCTCAATTTTTTCACCTGTAAAATGAAAAAAAAAAAATAGTACTAACCTCATAAGGTGTGAGAAGTCAGTGGAAGTATGTGTGTATATATACACACACATTCTTACATTGTGTCACAAATTAACAGCAGGAAGTTTGGAGAGAGCCATCTATGGTTAGAATGTTCTGTTACCACTACTACTAATGACATTAATTATAGCAAATACTCTATAGCTCTCACTATGTGTCAGGCACATATACATATACATATTTACACACCTACGTACATACACACACACACACACACACATATATATATATATGCATCACAATATTATCACTCTAAAAATGCATTTCAGATCATGCCAAAAATATTCAGGGCTCCCTGATGACTTGCAGGACAAAGCCTAAACTCTAGATGAATACTATGATCCAACTCTGATTAAATTTGAGACCACTGGAGGCAAGTGATTTATCTACATTTTAAATGGGAATCAAAGATAATTTTTAATCAAAGTCTGGTTTTATTTTAATCGGAAGCTATTTTTAAAAGACTGAAAGGCTAAAACTCCAATGCAGGAATTTCAGGAATCTTATGAATGGAAAGGAAGATATTTCGGAATAGGGAGGGAAGAAGATACTCACTGTTGCCTCTCAAACCATACTAGTATCTTCTGCCTGCTTGCAAGGTGGGCTCCAACCAGAAGATTGTGGTGGTGTCCTTAACCCCAATTTGTCAATACAATCGCACCCCCAACCCAGTCACTTGGCGACCCCTGCTGGCAACCCCTAGGTAATACACAAGTGGTGCAAGTGGTTCCTGAGCCCTCCTGGGAGAGTATTTTTGACCCAGTAATATGCCTTTGGGTACCCATTGCCGAGATCTTGCTTGCTTTTTCTATGATTTTCCAGTAAAAAAAGAAGCAGGGCCCCATGGAGAAATGGCTGATTCCAGGGTTGAGCAGGAAAAACACATGATGAGCCTGGAGCCCCTTGCAGTGTCTTAAAGATACGCTAAAAACCAAAAGCACCTGCACATTGCACCCCCATGTTTATTATATCACTTTTCACAGTGGCCAGGATATGGAGTTGGCCTAGATGTCCATGGACGGATGAACGGGTGAAGAGTGTCTTGTATATGCACAGTGGAATACTGTTTAGCCATAAGAAAGGGGTCCTATTGTTTGCAGCAGCATGATGGAACTGGATGGAGGTCAATATGTTGAGTGAGATGGGCTGGGCAAAGAAAGACAAATATCACGTGGTCTCACTCATATGTGGGAGATAACAAATTGATTTCATGGAAGTAGGGACTGAAATGGTGGCTGCCAGAGTCTAGGAAGTGGAGGGGGTGGTGAAGAGAGGTTGGCTAATGGATACAAGCATCCAGTTAGAAAGTAGTAGTAAGTTCTAGTGTTCAATAGCACAGTAGGGTGACTACTACAGTTAATAATGAATTAAAGTTTATTTCCAAATAGCTGAAAGAAAAGATTTGAAATGTTTCCAACACAAATACATGATAAATGTTTGAGGTGATGGGTAGGCTAAATACTCAGATTTGATCATTATATCTTATGTGTATCAAAAATATCATATGTGTCCCATGAATATGTACAATTATTATGTATCAATTAAAAGGGGCAAAATAACATAAAATAAAATGAGAAGAAAAAATTTCAGAAATCATAGAACATTATCTCTTGCCCCACCACCAGTACCCTACGTGCAACTTTTGGTAGTACGAAACTTTTTAGTTTTGAGAAATCTTCAAAGAATTAGATTCCATAAGCTTCCCTCAGTAGTTCTTTCTAGCATTAAAGCTCAGGCTGTGTCTATACCTAGCTGAATTCAATTGAAAACTCATATTTATTTAGGAAACAAACTCCCATACACAGCATGGGTGCCAGTATTTCATGTAAAAAATGTTCATCCATAAACATAAAATACTTCTACTTTTAAAACAAAAGAAAAAGAATGGAGACATGTCAAAGAGATTCAGAATCCAACCTGATAGAGCTCCTAATGTCCAAAGCTGGAAGAATTTGAACCCAAAATATGGTATTGGATTATAACACAAGTATAAAATAAATATAATGATTAATGCTGACATAAATAAAAGATTGAGTTAATGAACAAGAAGTAAATAAGAAGGGGAAAAACTTCCTTATAGAAAAATTTCAAATAATATAGGTATATATTATTATTAAGCTCTAGGAAGTAAAGCTTAATCTCTCACCTTCTTTGACTATACGCTGAACTTGGTGACTTGTATTCAAAGAAAAGAGTATGGAAAGGGGAAAAAATAGTAACTTTGCTGTGGAGAAATCTGGTAGATACCACCATAACAAAATCATCGAGGTTAGCATCACCAGCAAAGAGTTATGTTAATATTTTGTACCCCCTGATGTGATATGATGAGAAGGGCACTTCATCTCTGTGGCATTCTTCCCCAAAATCATTACCCCAGTCTAATCGTGAGGAAAGCATCAGACAAACACATACTGAGGGCCACGTTACAAAAATGTAAAACTGACCAGTATTCCTCAAAATGGCCAAGGTCAAGTAAAACAAGGAAAGATTGAGAAAGCATTACAGACCAGAGGAGGCTGGGGAGAGACGTTACTACTAAACACAACGTGGCATCCTTGGTTCTCTCCTGGGCCAGAAAAAGAACAGTAGTGGAGAAATCTGGTAAAATCTGAATAAAGGCCTGAGTTTAGTTAAAGGTATATAATGATGTTGACAAATTTACCATGGCGAGGTGAGATTCTAACACTAGGAGAAACTGGGTGAGGCATATACAGAAACTCCTTCCATTATATTTGCAACTTTTCTGTATACCTAAAATTATTCCAAACTTTAAAATATATATATTGTGTAATAGCTATTGAGGAGGCTCAGAGCAAGAGAATTCAGCCTCCTGGGCGCTGGGAGATTTCTGAATAGACTACCAGGTAGCTCATCAGAACCTTGTCTCTGTCTGGAGAGTGAGGGCCTGGGCGGGGAACCAGCAATGTTACAACAGGCTGGCCATGAATCCATGAAAGCACCTACCCAGCCAGTCAGCTCATGAGAGGAAGCAGAAGCTTCATATGCTCTCAGATGGGCTGACCCACAGTCCTTCCACAAGAAAAAGAAAAAGCTTATCAATGTGCACTTGTGCTAAAAGACAATAGCAAATGGTCCTATTTTCTTCTTTATTTTCTAGAATTTTTCACAATATGGAATATCAACGTGTTTCCCAATAGCCTAGTATTCAAGGGGGGAAAAAAAGAAGGGAAAGGGGGAGTGCCAGGAGAATCATATTATAATTTAATGTGACATGACTTTCCAAGGTGGTACAATGGCAATACCATTTTTGCCATTGACCCCTCTTTACTGGTCAAACAAAAACATTGTCCATCAGAAATCAGACATATAACTTGATATCTTATTTGACCTATTGTTAGCGTTTGACACAGTTGATAACTCATTCCTCCTTAATGCATGTTCTCCACTGGCCTTCAGGACAATATGGTGTCTTGGTTTTTCTTCTATTTCACTGGTCAGTCCCCAGTCTCATTTGCTGTTCCTTTCTCCTCTCATCAACATTTAAACTAGGGCTTAAACTTGTTTCTCTTATCTTTCTACAGTCACTTCCTTGGTGATATCCAGTCTCATGGCATCTGGATGCTAAAATGTTCCCGAATTTGTTTCTTCATCCCAGATATCTCTCCTGAACTCCAGACTCACATTCCAAATGTTTACTGGACATCTCTACTCGGATGTCTATCAGAATTCTCAAACCATACATGTCCAAAATGAAACTACCAATCTTCCTCATTGCCCCAGCCCCCACCCAAATTCCTGTTCTACTCACAGCTTTCCCATCATGGCAACTCAATTTTTCCAGTTGTTTGAGCCACAAATTTTGCAGTTATCTTTGACTTTTCTCATTCTCTCACAACTCATAGGAAATCTTGTTGGCTCTTCCTTCTAAATATCCAGAATCTAACCACTTCTAACTGCCATGGCTGCCACCCTGGTCTGGTCTGAGCCACCATCACCTGTTGCCTGGATGACTGCGATAACTCCTTACTGATGTCCCTGACTTGCCCCTCGTAGAGACAACTCTCAGCCAGCAGCTAGGATATGTTAGATTATGTCTCTTCTCTGTGCAAAACCCTGTAATGGCTCCCCATTTCACTCAGAGTAGAAGCAGAAGTGCTTACAAGACCCCATGCGATCTGCTCTTGGGATCTTGGGTGCCTCTCTGTCCTCTAGTCCCTCCCTCCCTGGCTCACTCTGCTCCATCCATATTACCCTCCTCAATGTTCCTCAAGCTTCCCCTAGGGCTTTTATGCGGGCTGTTCTCCCTGCCTATAACTCTCTTCCTGCAGATATACACACAGATAACTTCTAGTCTTGGCTCAAATTGTAGGGTTACTAGATAAAAACAAAGGACACCCGTTGAAATTTGAATTTCAGATAAACAGTGATATGGACATGCAATTTGGAACACACTACATATACTAAAAATTGTGATTTATCTAAAATTGAAATTTAACCAGTATACAACACTTTTGTTTGCTAAATCTGGCAATTCTACTCAAATATCATCTTATCAATGATGCCTATCTCCATCTTCCTCTCTAAAATCCTACTTACCCTTCTCACACTCGCTTTCCCCTTTTTTTGATATACAACCTAACATGCTATATAGTTTACCTATTTATCACCTTAATCTTCTGTTTCCCTACACTGTCATGTAAAGATTCAGAGAAGGAATCATTCATTGATATATCCCAAGTGCCTAATACACGGCAGGTACATAGTAGGTGCTCAATAAATACTTGTTGGACACATAAATATCTTAAGGGATTAAGAGTTATTGCACTTCTGCATCCTAGCAAATATTGTAGTAGGTGCTTGGGATCCTTGCAATAACCTTGTGCAGTACACGTTATCTTTTTTCCACAGTCAAGGCTCAGGGAGGTTTGGTAATGTCCCAAGATCACACAGCTAGTAAGTTGCGGTTCTAGGAGATAAATGCAGTTCTGCCAAACTCAGCAAGCCATTCTCCTTTAGCTGTGCTGGGAAAGGATCAGGCAGATCTCGTCAAGGGGAAATTACTTATTTATTTATTTTTGGTGAGAATTTATACAAGAGTTCCATTTGGTGTGTGGAGCCCATTTTATTTGAGAAAACGATCCTCAGATGATTGTTCTTGGTTTGCACTAAATGTCATTTTGCCGATGTATGGGACAGAATGCAAGTGATTGCTCTCCACAGCTCTGTGGGCTCTTGTCCTATATGAAAACAGTTTTCATTCACTCGCCTTCTCTCACGTTGAAAGCACACATTTGTTAAATTGTTTCAAGATGTCTCCAAGGTAAAATTTTGTTTTATAGTTACTGTCATCCCAAACTATTTAATGTTAATTTCTTACAACCTACTCCACTGTCAGCTTTCCTCATTGTTGATATTTATTTCCCAGCTAAATGTGCATTTATTTGTTGACATTTTTATTAAATTAGACCGTAATAAATCTGTCAGTGTTTATATGTTCTTTCCCTTTGTGCCCAAGAATTCAAAGTAAGTTGATGTGTTTATTAACTGGCTGACCAGTTGCCCTGAGCAACAATAAAGGGTAAGTGCTGTAATGTTAAACCATGGCAGGGGGTTGGGGGGAACCCTAAAACCCCCTGTGATGTCTTGGCACATCTTGAGGTCCAGGACTGCTTCTGATGCCTTTGCATAAGGACCTCCAAAGAGATGGTCAAAGAAGACATCACTGTCCATCCCATGCATCACTGAGAACTTGGAAAGGAGGATGAGATACCAAGAGAAACCTTGAAGAGTGCATAGGGAGCCTAAGAAATGACCTCTGTCTCCTGTTGCCTGATCAGAAAGTATAATAGAATGATAAAGAACACAGGCTTGGATGTCAGACAGATCAGAGCTTGCCAGCTTGCTATCTAAGTTTGGGTAAGCTACTTAAATTCTCTAAGCCTGAAATATCTTATTTATATATTGGAGTTAATTATAATATCAACCACATAGAGTAATTATAAAGACCTAATGAGATAAGACACATATATGTTTAACATCATGCCTAACATAATGTAACTGCTCAAAAAATAGTGAGTGACTGCCATTATTATTTTCTTGCTTTGCTACAGATTCCATTTTCTTCCCCTACCTAGTTCTGTCTGATTTCTGCTGCCATCCTGTATTACATTTGCCTATCCTGAATTACCTGCACGGGAGCCGTGATTCAGAATTATGACTTAGCCAAGTCAAACTTGGAGTGTCTTCTTTCAAATTCAGGCCAAGATGCTTCCAGTTCACTTACGAGAAATCTAGCAGCATAGAGTATTAGAATGAGCCCAAGCTTTGATGACAGAGGACCTCCCTCATGGGCCCTAGTGATTTTTTCAGAGTTGCAACAGCTTGAGCAAGCCGGATTAATTTTCCAGAAACTCAGTGTGCTAATCCATAAAGTGGGGACAATGTCTTTTCAGCCTGCTACCTCCCACGTAATCACTTAGTAAGGTGCAAAGTTTAGACAGATATTCATGAATATCTTTTTCAGCAATTTAGGTTTTATGGAAAATGAGGGAAGAGAAATTTTTGTTGGATCCAAATTGAAGGCATAAATGAAGAGGACAATGATTATGTTTTGTAGTTACTGGGATGATCTTGGCTGGCTATGACTTTGGGAGGCAGTAGAATGAATTGATAGTGTCCTGGGGACTTTGCAGACTTATGTCACGTTATTAGGTATATCTTCAAATCTGATGCAGGATGAAAAATACAGTTTGCTATGAGTGGCTTCTAGGAATTTGGTTTTACTTTAATTTTCTACTAACTAAACAATATAATGCCCAATCAAAAGTTATATAGAATTAATGCAGCTAAAGAAGCATGTTATTGCTCCATCAGATGCACCATATTAATCTACCTAGTACCAACAATGAGAATATAATTGATTTAATAAGAGATTAGCTTCCTTAGATGTATCTAAGGTTTCAGCCATTGCCCAGCAAATTATCTGCTTAAAAACACATGTGCCAATATTAAGTCCGGAAACCTAAACTGTATAAAAGAGTTATGTAAAACAAGTATGAGGGGAAAGGAAATTACAATAAAGGCTTTGAGAGGCAATGCAACATATCAGAAAGAACACTGGATTCAGAATAAAAAGTCTTGCCGCACGAGACCTCATATAAGCCCTGAGCCTTGGTTTCTTCATGCATAAAAGGGGCACTATCCACTTCTGGGGCTATTGCATGGTTCAAGTATATATTATATGGGAAAGTGTTTTGGGAAATCCAAAGTGGTACACACATGTAAGAAGCTGTGGAAACAATGAAATAAATTAAAAAGTCAAGACCTTGGTTGAGAGGATTTCCAACCCTCCATTCTTTCCTAGAGGTGGCCCCCCAGCATAGTGAAAATAGCCCTGAAGTTAGGGTCAAAAACCAGATATGAGGTCCATGTTCACTAATTAATGGGTGTATGTTTTTAATCTCTCCTGGAGGGTAGGAGTTCCTCCTACAGAAAATGGAGACAACTCTTTCTTACTTCACAAGGTTTTGGTAAACTACATTGATATAAAGTACGAAAAACATATTTTGTAGAGTGCAAAGCACTCCAAAATAAAAGCAAATATCTTCAGTAACAGTGTATTTTTTATAGAATCCAATAGAAAACTACTTTTTCTTTTTCCTTTTGATATTGTCTTCATTCATCCCCCTCCACCCCATTTTCCCTAGAGTTTAACTCTACTAGAAATTTATTGTAATTTGTGCATAAAAGCAAACTATTTAGTGAGCACATGAAATTAATGTGTCTTGCATTGACTGTGGGGGTCATTTTGACTGTCCATAACAACTTGGTGAGCCTTTCTAAGATATACTCCATTTTTCCAAACTTCTCAAAGCTGATTTTTTCCTACCTCACCAGTCCCCATTAATCTCCTTATTACTAAAGTTACCAGCTTGTCTCTTAGAATAAAAGCTACACTTCTTACCATGACCTGCCCCCCACACAGAAAGCCCTGCCTCTTCCCTGGTCTCACTTCCCATCCCACTCTTCTTCTCCAGGCAATCTGCCCTTCCTTATCTATCCTTCCAACACATCATACATGTTGCTTCTCAGGGCCTTTATATCCAATGACATTCTCCCACACCTGTAACACCCTTCCACAGATTTTTCACTGGCCTGCTTCCATTCCCTCCTCCAGTCTCAACTCAGATATCACCTCCTTGGCAGGGCCTTCTTTGGTCACAGTGTACAGTAGCCCCAGGACTCCAGTCTCTCTGTGCTACGTTGCTTCATTTCAGAGTCTTCTTTCAACTCTACACAATCCAAGTCAGTGGTTCTCAGCCAAGGGCAACAGTGCCACCTTAGGGGAGGTTTGGAAATGTGTGTGGACAGCTTTGATTGACGTTTAGTATCACTTAGCCTCATCCACTGCCTGCCAGGAGAACAGTTAATGGATGCAGCTGAGTGAACGTGATGTCTGGGTGGATGTGCACATGGAGAACCATCCCCCCACAAAATGTTGAAAAATACTGATTGACTTTCCTATTATGTGTTGCCCCCATTTGGAATCTAACCTTCTGTATTAGTTTCCTATTGCTGCTATAACAAATTACCACAAACTTAGTGGCTTAAAACAACACAAATGTATTATTTACAGTTCTGGAGGTCAGAAGTCTAAAATCAACAGGCCTGTGTTCCTTCTGGGGACTTCCAGGAAGAATCCAATCCTTGCCTTTTTCAGCTTTTAGGAGCCATCTGCATCACTTCGGTCATGACCTCTTCCTCAAATCATTCTAATATCTTTGCTTCCATTGTCATTTCTCTTACTAATGACTCTTACATTTTGCATCTCTCTTATAAGGACCCTTGTATTACATCAGGCCCACTAGGTAATACAGGATGGCTCCCTTGTCTCTTAATTACACCAGCAAAGTCCCTTTTGCTATACAAGGTAACATTCACAAATTCTAGGCATTAGGATGCAGACATCTTTGGGAACCCATTACTCATCCAACCATAGCTGCAAATGAATAGGAACCCTGTCTTGTTGAGTGTTATAGGCCAGGATTATAGCACAGGTTCTGACACACAGAGGTGCTCAGAACATATTTGATGCTGGGTGAATCAATGTCAAGTCAATACAGCAGCCTAGTAAACATGTCTTTGGGCAGGCTCTCATGTGAGTGCTGCCATATAAAATAAAGCTGCAGTTTATAACAATGTTGTTCTCCCTTACAGAATATGGATTTATTCATATTGAAAACTGTTTTACAACAAGCAGAGTTCTTACTCAAAATCTGCATGGTGATTTTGTCAGAATCTGCTTCAACTCTGAACTTTCAGAATAAAACTTCCCACAAGATACCCAAAGCAATAAATCTTTTCACTGGCTGTTTTCACAAGGAATTGGATGCTAATGAGGAAAGGGAGTTAATTCTGCTAAATAATGCCTGATTTCAAAATGGTATAATGAACATTAGTGTTTGAGGCAGTTGGTGTCATAAAGCTTTCCCCTTGGAGGTTGTGTCTGGAGGAATATAACATGTCTTAGTCCATTTGTGTTGCTATAACAAAATACCTGGGACTTGTAATTTACAAACAGTAGAAATTTCTTCCTCACAGTTCTGGAGGCTGGGAAGTCCAAGATCAAGACATTGGCATGTTCAATGTCTAGTGAGGGCTATTCTCTGCTTCCAAGATGGTGCCTTGTCACTAGATCCTCTTGAGGAAATGGATACCGTGTTCTCACATAGGAGAAAAGATGAAAGGGATTATGCAGTTTTCTGAAGACTTTTTAATAAGGGCATTAATCCAATTCATAAGCACAGAGAACTTATGGCCTAATCACTTCCCAGAAGCCCTACCACTTAACACCATTGCCTTCAGGTTTCAGTTCCAACACATGCGTTGTGGAGGTACATGTACATTTAAACCACAGCATAATAATATAATGTAGATTATCCAGAGAGCATTGCATGGAACCCAACCCACAAACCAAAATATTTGCAAGTTTTGTCCTTTGGAAATTTTTTCTTGGCTCAAACCGAGAGGAGCACGGCATTGCATAAATTCCTAAGGGCAGTCTGACACACACAATTGACAAACCTATCCTTTCTAGGTGCCTTGATACCCACCTCTTATGTTCTTTGTGCTGAACAGGGGTTGAAGTCTCTACTGCACAGATAAAGATCAGAGCTCAGAGAGTAAAAATAATAAAAACAGCAGAGGCAGCACCAGTATTAGAAATTAGATTGCCTGGCTTTCCAGCCAGGCCTCCCCTTTTCACTTCACTGCAGACAAATATGCCCATGCTCCTTCCAAGACAGGATTCTCTGAGCCCAGGGGAATGTCAGAAAAGGGCTCTTTGCTGATAGAGAATTCGCAAAAATCAACTGCAGAACTCAGTTATGGGGGAAATGGTGGTGTCTTGGCATTCTCAGACCCAGCATAAAAAGGGGTACTAGAACCTTCTAAAATCATTCTAATCTAAATCAACCAGGGTTGCCTTTGTAGCAAGTAAAATGAATGCGGAGGTGGGAAGAGGGGAGTGATGTGGAGAGATGCGGACACTCGAAGTGAATCACTGTCTTCATCAACTACCACATGTATCAAAGGGAAATTCTCATTTATAGAGCAGATTACATTTGCTGCTAACTTCAGCAGACTTCTGACAAGCCACGGAAGAATAATTCTTTTTTATGGAAATTCAATCTAGGTTGATGCTGGGAAGCATGGGCCCATCTAAAATGGTAGGTGACAGGAGCAGCAATGCATCAGGTATCTGTTCAGGCATACAGGGCCTGAGCCATGGGCCATTTCCACATGAGCACTTGATAGTCAGCCCTCTCTTGCTGTCACCATAGAAGCAGTGGGTAATCATTAATGCTTTTACAGACACTTCAGGGTAGGGGCCAGGAAATAGCCTCTTTGAATTGTGTACTGGAGGCCCTTCATGGTTAATTCAGACCAGCACACTCAGCTGATGGACTGAGGGTTTTGTGCAGAGAGCTTGCAGGTTGGAAGAATTCTCTCTCTCATTTTCTCTCTTTCTCTCTCTCTCTCTCTCTCTCTCATTCACAGCCCCAGAAATACAATGATCTCCTCTTTTGCAAGGCAGCTGGGGCCCAGAGGAGAAAGTTAGCATAGAGAGTCAGGATGCCCAGCTTTGTGTCTGGACTATAACATCCCATCACTCTTAACTTTGAAAAACACATGTCCCTCTTCAGAATCCATTTCCTCATCTGTCACATAAGAGATGTAGTGGGCTATGGTGTTTGTTGTTCTTTTGTCTTTTCAGAATTCACTCTTACCCTCTTTATTTTGGTAATATCCTCCCTTTTATTTTGGAAAATTCTTTCCCTTCTCTGTGGACCCTAAAGTTTTCCCACAATGCACAGCCTTGGCCTGGGAGGTGCACAGGAGGCAATGATTATGTCATTCACAGTTCCCCACTCCCTGGCCAGGGAAGAATTAAAGGAAAATTACCCTAGGAGAACCAGGGAGACTTGCCTGGTTTCTAAGTCTTGCTCTGCCACTTGCTGGCTTTGTGAACTTGGACAGCTTTACATAACTCCTCCTCAGTGTTTTAAGAATAGATAATTATAATGCCTTTCTCACAGAATTGTGTAACAGAATTCAAGATTAAGTACACACATACCTTGTTTTATTGTGCTTCACAGATAGTGTATTTTCAAATAAACTGATAGTTTGTGGCAACCCCGCATCAAGCAAATTTATCGGGAGTATTACTCCTACAAGCTGGGCTCACTTTGCATCTGAGTGTCACATTTTGGTAATTCCCACAATATTTCAAACTTTTTCATTATAATTGTATCTCTTATGGCAACCTGGGGTCAGCAATCTTTGATATTACTACTGTAGTTGTTGTGAGGTGCCACAAACTGTACCCATGTAAGGTGGCAAAGATAATCAATGTCGTATGTGCTGTGAGTGCTCCGCTAACCAGCCATTCCCCACCTCTCTCCCTCTCCTTGGGCCTCCCTAGACCCCAAAATCCAATAATATTGAAATTAGACCAACTGATAACCCTACAGTGGCCTCTAAGTATTCAAGTGAAAGGAAGAGTTGTACATCTGTCACTTTAAATGAAAAGCTAGAAGGAATTAAGCTTAGTGAGGAAGGCATGTCAAAAGTCCAGGTAGGCTGAAAGCTAGGCCCCTTCATACCAAATAGCCAAGTTTTGAATGCAATAAGAAAGTTCTTGAAGGAAACTAAAAATGCTACTCCAGGGAACACAGGAATGACAACAAAGTAAAACAGCCTCATGTTTCATGTGGAAAACATGTTAGTGGCCTAGACAGAAGATCAAACCAGCCACAGGATTTTTAAGCCAAAACTTGACCCTCTTGAATTCCATGTACTCTGAAAGAGGTGAGGAAGCTTCAGAAGAAAAGTTGAAATTAGACAGGTTGGTTTATGAGGTTTATGAAAAGAAACCATCTCCATAACAAAGTACAAGGCGAAACAGCAAGTGCTGATGTAGAAGCTGCAGCAAGTTATCCTGAAGATCTAGCTAAGGTAATTGATGATGGTGACTACCCTAAACAATGGCTTTTCAATGTAGACAAAACAGCCTTCTGTTGGAAGTAGATGCTATCTAGGATTTTCACAGCTAGAGAGAAGTCGATACCTGGTTTTGAAGCTTCAAAGGACAGGCCGACTCTCTTGTTAGGGGCTGATGTGCCGATGACTTTAGGTTGAAGCCAATGCTCACTGGCCAGTCCAAAATTCCTAGGGTCCTTAAGAATGATGCTAAATCTACTGTGCCTTTGCCCTATACAGTACATCTATTTATAGCATGGTTTACTGAATATTTTGAGGCCTACAACTTCAGAAAATATTCCTTTCAAATATTACTGTCATTGACATTGACACCTGTTCACTCAAAAGCTCTGATGTTGATGTGCAAGGAGATTAGTGTTGTTCTCATGCCTGTTAATACAACATTAATTCTGCAGCCCATGGATCAACCAATAGTTTCAACTTCTGAGTCTTATTATTTTAGAAATACATTTCATAAGACTATGGCTTTCATAGATAGTGATTCCTCTGATTGATATGAGCAAAGTAAATTGAAACCTTCTGGAAAGGATTCACCATGCTAGATGCCATTAAAAACATACATGATCATGGGAAGAAGTAAAAATATCCACATTAACAAGGTTTGGAAGAAGTTGATTCCAATCCTCACAGGCAACTTTGAAGATTTTAATGTAGAAAGTCAAGGAGGATGTGGTGGAAATAGCAGGAGAGCTAGAATTAGAAGTGGAATCCAAAGATGTGACAGAATTGCTGCAATCTTATGATAAAACTTGAATGGATGAGGAATTGCTTCTTATGGGTGAGCAAAGAAAATGGTTTCTTGAGATGAAAGCTACTCCTAGTGAAGATGCTGTGAACACAGTTGAAATGACAACAAACGGTTTGGAATATTCCATAAACTTAGTTGATAATGCAGTGGCACAGTTTAAGAGGATTGACTCCAATTTGGAAAGAAATTCTACTGTGGGTAAAATGCTATCAAATAGCAGCACACGCTACAGTGGTCTTTCCCAAAAGGAAGGGTCCTTAGTACAGCAATCTTTACTGTTGTCTTATTTTATGAAGTTGCCCACAGCCACCCCAACCTTCAGCAATTATCATCTTGATCAGTGGACAGCCATCAACATGGCAAAACCCTCCACCAGCAAAAAAGATTACATACGACTCTCCAAAGGCCAATAATTGTCAGCAATTTTTAGCATGAAGTATTTTTAGATTAAGATACATATGTTATATTTTCAAACATGATGCTATTGTATACTTAACAGACTACACTAGATTATAAACATAACGTTTGTGTGTGCTGGGAAACCAAAACTTTCACGTGACTTATTAGTGATATTCGCTTTATGACAGTGGTCCAGAATCAAACTCACAGTATCTCCAAAGTATGCCTATATGAAGCAAGGAGCACAAAGTAAACACTCAACAAATGTTAGCTATATTATTTCATTACTATTATTATTTTCAGCATTATTATGCAGATAATGAGAGTTCTCCTCTATCTTCTGGGGTTGAGAAATTGACATGTGTGAAGTTGAGGGTGCCAGTACCACCTCCCTGGCAGCATGGAAAAAGCCATCTGCAACAGGGGAGAACAATGACAAAGTAAAGCAAAGCCAAGTAATGGGATTAGAGACAGAGCCCCAGGAACTTTGATAAAATGGCTTAATTCACCCAGACCTGAATATTAGCCTCAGGAAATGCCAGTTACATTGGACGATGAATGCTTTTTTCCTTTTTCCTAAAGGCAGTTGAACTAAGTTTATATCATCTTCAAATTAATAAAAGAGATTTGATTAGACAATTTCTAAGGGTTCTCCCATTTTTAAAATTATTTGGCTCCATCATTTTATGCTACTTATTCGTCATACATTTAGGGCTATCTAAAGTATAAAGGGGGACTTTTCCTGGAAAGATGATAACGTTGAGATATTTTCATTGCAACCAAATTGTCCACAGATGTTTAGAGTGGAGAAGGTTTAGAGGATTGATTTAATTGAGCAGAAAAACCTACATATGACCAATATGAGGAAAGGCATTTAAGCTGGGGCCTGGCATCTAAATAGGACTTGACATAGTGAAGAGTGGGAAGAATTCAATCTCACTGGCAATCAGGGAAATGCAGACCAAGATCACAACAAGATACCAATTTACACCACTGGAGCAGCACTAATCAAAAATACATAGCATCATTGAACTTGTTCCTTTATGCCACTGGAGAAAGTGTGGCACCATGAGATTTCTTGTACATGCTCTGGAGTATAAATTGGTAGAGTAACTTTGGATAACATCCATTATATTGATCTTATAAAGTTATCACACACCCTACAACTCAGGACAATTTGCCTCCTAAGACACCTACCAAAGAGTAAGCTTGTACAGCAGGAAAGCTGTATAAGAATGTTCACGGTGGCACCATTCATAACATCAAGAACCTGGAAACAGCCCAAATGCGTGAATCTTAGCAATATGACATTGAATGAAAAAGCCCTAAAAGATTATAAATAGTATGATACCATTTTTATAAATAAAAGAAACTTCAATTAAATAATATACATTTTAGGAATACATAGAGGTATGTGTGAAAGACAGCAAAAAGAGAGAGGGGAAAGAAAGAAGAAAAAGAAAGAAAGAAAGAAAGAAAGAAAGAAAGAAAGAAAGAAAGAAAAGAAAAGAAAAAAGAAAAGAAAAGAAAGAAAGGAAAGAAAGAAAGGTAGAGACGAAGGGATGGAGAAAGAAAGACAGGAAGAGAGGCAGGAAGGGAGGCAGGGAGGAGAAAGATCAACTCAGGATTCTGATGGAGTTTCTTTTGGATGGAGGGAAGCAGGAGGTCAAAATGCTGGAGAATCTCAAGAATAGATGTAAGTTGTTCACATTCTTATTTCCAAAGTAGTTCCACTGTAAATTATGATTAATCTAATTCTATGCACTTTTGTTTTAAGAAAAAAAATGTCAAGGAGAGCATTAGACACAGAGAAATGAGCTTAACTTAAAGCTCTTTCTGGTCCTCCCTGTCCTCCCTCCCCTCATTACCTGTGGCTAAAGCTGGACAGTGTGTGTGTGTGTGTGTGTGTGCACGCAATATGTGCGCATGTATGTGTGTGTATACATTACCTTTTTGCTAAGGGGTACAGGGAAGTTAGGGAACTAGTATAAGGTTAGAGAAGTCACAGGGGGCATATCATTTAGGGCCTTTTAGGCTATGAGGACTTGGTCTTTTATCCTAGATGCAACAGAAAGCCACAGAAGGCTTTAAGCAGAAGAAAGATACAATCGTATTTAGGTTGTAAAGGATGCAGAATGAAGATTAGATTGAGGAGAAGGGAGGCAGTGGGAATGAAAGCATAGAGAAGTGAGAAGCTTCTGTACTCCATCTAGCAAGGGAGACCTAAGTACCTAGGACCATGGGGCAGCAGTGGTGATGGGGAGGAGTGGACTAATTTAAGAATGTTTAGAGACAAAAACTGCATCTTTGTAAGTTTTCCATTTCCCCAGTGTATAAGTCTGTTCTCATGCTACTAATAAAGACATATCTGAGACTGGGCAATTTATAAAGGAAAGCGATTTAATTGACTCACAGTTTGGCATGGCTGGGGAGGCCTCAGGAAACTTACAACCATGGCAGAAGGGGAAGCAAACATGTCCTTCTTCACATGGTGGCACAAGGAGAAGTGCTGAGTAAAAGGGGGAAAAGACCCTTGTAAAACCATCAGATCTCATGAGAACTCACTCCCTATCATGAGAAGAGAAGCATGGAAGTAACAGCCCCCATGATTTAGTTACCTCCCACTGGGTCTCTCCCATGACACACAGCGATTATAGAAACTACAATTCAAGATGAGATTTGGGTGGGGACACAACCAAACCATATCACCCAGAAATAAGGTGTTCATCCATAACGCTCTATACATCATGTCAAGTGACTAATTTACACACTTGCAATTAAACATTCAAACAGATCTGTTCATTAGAGGTGACTGTATGTCACGAGAAGCCCTCACAAGAGAGGTAGTCTTTGAAAAACTTCAGCTAGCAATGCCAGTTAGTGTTTGTTATCCAACATGCTGCAGCCGTAATTGGGAAATAACTGAACCATGTACTCATTAGAAAGGAAAATGAATGGCCTCTCACAACTCTTCCCTCAAGTTTATGACTTGGAAACCTAGATCATAAGAATTATCCAAAAAATTCCAAAAATGGTCAGAAGCTTCCATCACCCTCTCCTGAAGAGGAAGGCGAGCCTCATCATCCTGCCTATAGCCAGGATGCCTGGAACGCCTCACAGTGATAATTTTCTCTTCAGATTGTTTTTTGACAATTAAATCAGACCTTGATGAATTTGGAGGAAAAAACACCCAGCACAGTGATTATGAGTACTAATTAGGAAGCAAAATAGTGGCTTTGATGAATCTGTGCTTGGTGTGTTCCTTAATTAATTGACTGGCTGCTGTTACACTTGTTGGTTGATTGGTTGAAATATTCCATTAAAATCTGATACACTCAGGGTCCTTTATTCCAAAGAGCCTTCCAAGGATGAGGAGTGAATGGGTAATAGGGCTGTGAAAGGCAAACATTTATTTATTATTTTATTTGTTGGATGCACAGGGAATTCCTTGAGCAGGTTCTAAGCATATGTCTTCATCCAAGTACAAGGTAACCTGTGTAACTCTGGGGAAATTTGCTTTAAAGGCAGCTATTTGTTCACTTTGCTAAATGCAAAGTCCTCAAGGCCTGCCTTCAACAATTACTGTGACCACATGTCCATACCTGAGCATGGCATTGCCATGGTAAATGCCATGAGCTGGGCTGGCACATCCTCTACCTTTGTTTCTAGGCAAATGGCTCTGACTGCCCATCCAAAACTTTACAAAGGAAATATCTCAGCAAAAGGCAGAATACAGGAATGCATTTTCCCCTGCAAGACTGTCTAATTTTTTGGTAAGCCTAACTAATTTCATCCTGCAAAGTCTTGTGACATTGATCAAAACAAGAAAAGGCAGCAGCCAAGCTCAAGTTTTTCCCTGCTGCCCAAAGACCACACCCTCCCTTTTTGGTTTTGGAGAAACAATTATGTATCATGCCTAGACTAATCAAAAAGTAATTTTCTTTTTTTTTTTTTTTTTTTTTTTGAGACGGAGTCCCAGGTTCACGCCATTCTCCTGCCTCAGCCTCTCCGAGTAGCTGGGTAATTTTCAAAAGACCATTCTGAAGAAATCAAAGTCTAACTCAAATGAAGAACAGGGAACTTACATCAGTGCGTCAGCTAATCATCAGAACTCCAAACTCTGAATTCTATTTTGACACCTGCATCCCACATCCAAATATGAGCCCTATTCTGGACTATGCAGCAAGTGGTAAGAAGAAAGGAGAAACTGACTGCCCACAGCCAAGCCCTTGCTCATTCCTGCTGATGCAGATGGAATTCTTGCTATAATAATTATAATTGTATTTAACAGCAATAAATAGTCACATGTTTAAGTGACAGTGGAATTGTGACTATTAACTTTTGGTTTTCAACAAATCCACATTGTTGGAGGTGGTAGTAGAGAGAAATCTAAATAGTTACAAGACTGTATTCCCAATTCCTTAGTGTCTATAAATTAAATCTTATGCAAAGACTTCAATTACTCTGAATTTCCAAATAGGAAAGATGAATTATTACAGTGGCTTATTCAGAGGCAGAGTGCAGGCATCTGCAGGTGAACTTCCTAGCAAGTCTGGGAAAGTCCTCATGTTGCATCAGCGATCTAATAGCTTATTGACTAGGAATGGACTTGACAGATGGGGGAACACCCATGCCTGCTAAATGACATAATGGCTCCCTAATGCAACGATCTGCCATAAGTTAGATTTCTAGAGTTGTACTTAGGAGTAAAGATAAAAGAGTTTTGTTTTGTTTTTGTTTTGGAATAACCTACTTGTTATTGCCTCATTTTGCATGGTACTGGAGCACGCATTTTCTGCTCAAAGTCTGCCTGATTCTATCCTTCAGGCTCCTAGTTTTAACAGCACAGTGTACAATGCCACTATGACCCCAGGAAGTGGGGAGAAAGAGTGGTGAACATTTTATAATCTGGCTTGCTTTAAAGTCACTTCTAGGTAGGAATCTGAATTTTTGGTGTTGTCAAACACCTATCTCTGTCTGAAGAACCAACTCTATCACTCAAGACATTTCAGATGTCATTTTCTCAGTAATTCTTTCTGTCTTTGAAGTTTTATACCTCATTACTGTGCACAGTCATAAGACACTAAGTTTTACTATGTGTTACAGCTTTTTACATTCTTACTTTCTTCCTCTCTACCAGGATATAAACACCCAGACAGAAGACAATCACCTTTCATTAATCTATAGAGCCAAATTCAGTTTTACATATCCAACAGGAGTTTACCAGACAGGATCCAGACCTTGCTCTTAGACCTACCTAGACTAGAAATCAGACTCCTTAATACACCAGCTGCATGCCTGGAGACAGGGGTCTTATCTTTTGAGGGCCTCAGTTTTTTTAGCTTTAAGATGGAGATAATAATAGGTTATGTACTACAGGTTTTTGACAGTATTAAATGAGATGATGCAAATTATTTAGCAAAGTCACTTGCATATGATGAGTGCTCAATAAGTGGACATTATTAAAATTACTATTAAATTAAGCCCAAATGTACTCCCTGTTTTCTTCACTGGGAGGTCCTTCAAGTCAGAGATAAATGTATTCCCCTTTGTAATCCCAGTGTCAAGCACTGTGCATGATCCATGCTAGGTCCTCACTGTTTCTGGAAAAGGTGCATATCTCAGATGTCTGGCTTGCAATGTTAGGTCCTTCTGTTGGTTGTGAGCCTGCAGAATCTTTTATTCCATTGCAAACAGCAGGAAGAGGAAGCTAATTGTCTGGATAATGTCTGCAGGCCTTATTTGCAAGAACTAGAGAATGCCTCTCTCCATTCAATAGCATAAGGTTACTGTTTAAGTTTTCTATTTTCTGCACCTTGTTCGCTTCCTTTTGTTCAGAGGAAATAGAGTAGAAGTGAAGCAGGAGAAGAAAACGAGAAGTATTATATTGAAATGCTAATCTCATTTCATTAAATGAATTGTGGAGACTGAGACAGTGATCTGCATCCACAAAGAATAATTTCTTTAAATACCTTGAGCTCAATATTCCCTTCTGGACAACTTTTCATCTTCTTCTTTTTTTTTTAAAAAGTATTAAATTGTGCTAAAGCGTCCCAATTGAGCTTGGTTTTTAGATCATCCAAGCTAAAGGGTATATACTCAGTGGTGAGGGTGAGGCACTGATGCACCCCAAAATCTCCTCTTAAAAACAGCTGTGCCCTGCCTTCTCAGGCTGGCTTACATTGCCTGAAGCAGCTCCCCAAAGCTGAGTAGTGCTTATTTCAGGAAACAGCAAATAATCACACTGTTTCAGGTCAAGTCCATTACAAAGTTGGTCAGGTGACCACAAGCTTCTCTCAGAGGCTTTGGCCCCAAAGCTTCCATATTTATTGGGAGCAAACCTTTATCTAAAACAGCATCCATTTCAATTATCTAGGGAGGACAGCTGCTGATCCAAGAATGTTCTTTATAATGAGCTTGGGGTTGAGTTCATGAAGTTGTTCAAGGCCAGCTCTGTTCTTGCTGTACCTGTGGGCTTGTACTTGAACTTGAGAAGGTCAGATTCAAAGTTATTTTTAATTACAATTTTTAAAAGACATTTTAACCTAGAATGAAAGAGTTGGAAGCATGGAAGAGAATAGGTACTCCCAGAAGACAGGGAAGCAGGGAAGAAATTAAACAAAGCAGGTGATCTCACAAGAAATGGAAGTGACCAGAACAGATGGGAGGAAAGCAGCAGTGCCTCTGAAGACACAAAATTTTATCCTAGAATAGCAAAGGTCTCTAGAAAATGCTAGGAGAACAGAAGAGGAAAAAGGAGAGGTAGGAGAAGCTACTAAGACAATATAAATAATTCCATTAAAGAAGGATCTAGTCTTTTGACACCAGAGGAGAGAATAAGATGCCAAGCTACTCTCTCTGGATGTATATGAGACAGGATTCTGATATGCCAGCAAGAGAAATCAACTCTGGCTGTTTTAAGCAGAAAATTGTTCAATAGAAGGATGATGGGTAGCTGCTGAATCACTAGGAACACTCGACAAAAGACTCAGCAGCTACTTAGGAGCAGAATCCAATCCACACAGCAGGTCTGTGAATGTCCCCCTTGGAGCCACAGCTGAGCCCTGGGAGCTCCAGCTTACTGGACATCCAGCCCCAGTCACTGGCTAGTGAGCCCACTGCTAGCAATTATTCCTAGAGCCCTTAGAACATAACCTTGCTAAAATCCCCTCTACTGCCAGACAGGAGTCTCACTAGGCTCTTCATTCATCTTCACTACCTCCTATTCAAAGTATCGTTGAGTGTATGTTAGAGCTTAGCTCATACGTTTGTGCTCTAGTTGTAGCCATAGCCAGAAAATGAACTTTCTGGCATCTTCAGCAACTCTAGTGAGAGATGAGCTCTATGTTTAGCAAATTCTCTGAACATAAGAAACAAGTTCAGACAGAAAAGTGAAAAATAATGACACAGGTCTAGTACATAATGAAACCTGTTTCAAGTTCCTAAAATGTTAAGAATGGGATACCATAGTCCTGCAAAGTAAACACTGGGTACTGTAGCCATAACTGGGTATGGTGGTTACAAGCACCGGTTCTGGAGACAGAGACCTAGGTCTGATTCTGACTGCATTGCTTCTGTACCTACATGATCTTGGACAAGGCTGTTTAACCTTTTTAAGCCTTACTTTCCCCATCAGCAAAACAGGCTTAATAACAATTTGTCAACATCAATGCCATGGCATCTGCTGTGACATCTGTTGCTTTTTGCCTTCTTAGAACTTCTTTTTCATCCTGTCATCCTAATAATGTTCCCATTTCCTATGGAGAACTTAATGTGATCCAAATGGGCCCACCCAAATTGCCCTCATTCACATGGGTGGCATGTAACTCAGATTTGACCAATCATTATATCCCATTTCCCTGGCCTCAGTGATTGACTCAGGGATGGGGATGGGACTCAACTTGGGCCAATCAGAATCCTCCCTGGAACCTTTCTCCTGGGGATGCATGAAGTCTATTTCTCTCCACCAAGGCTGCCACATTGGTAGGAGGTGAGCTCAGAACTGCAGGAGGTCATGTTTCCCACTTCACAGAGAAAGTTTGCCTGAGGTAGAAATGAAGACAGAGTTGTGAAGACTTTGTCTGAGTACCTTCACACAGCTAGACACAAAGTCACCTGCTCTCCTGTGTTTCTCAGTTATGAGAGTCAATACATTTCTCTTTATGCTTAAGCTAGTTTGTATTGAATGTCTGTCACTAACAACCTAACACGTCCTGAGGAATCTAGTTGTCGAAAGCATTACATGATATAATGCTAGTAAGATGCTTAGTGAGTATCTGGCAAATATTTGTTTTTTTATCTTATTTGCAATAGGTGCAGGCACTGAGTTGAGCTGTAATAAAAAATGATACTTATTATTATTATTATTTGCATTGTTCAAGACTTGGCCATATCCTGTATTATCTGTCACTCTCGAGGCTAAATGCATTTCAAAATTTTGCTAATGGTATTAATAACATTCTCTCTTTCCCAAATGTAATATACTTTCTCCTCATTCTACCCAAATCCTACACCTTTCAAGTCATAAGTGTTGCTGCCTACAAAAAGTAAGCACTCCCTACAAAAAGTAAAACTAATCCAGGTTTCATCAGTTTCCCTCCTTTCGGACTATGTACAGCATATCATTGTGCATCAGGGCGTTTGTTGTTTCTATATTCTCTCATCACGGTGACTATTTCATGTGTTTGACCCTTGGAATCCATGTTCTGAGCTGCATTATACTTTCATTGACAGCAAGAACAAATGTTATGCCTCTTTATATACCTCACTGCACGAAGCAGGGTGGAGCATTACTCTTCTCTGTACATAGCGGGCAATAGACTGGGTAACCTTACTAAAGTTTGGTTTTGTGAGCATAGATGCTCAGGAAATACTTGTTTGTAGACTGATTTCATAGACTAAATGAATTTTGTCTTCAATGCCACAGGTGGTAAGTAATCTGCCCAAGTAAACATATGAACCAACAAAAAGAGGACTTGAAGCCAGGCCCAACTTTCATTTGAATGTTCTTTTATTGATATAGTAGGTGAATTTAGCTACTTTGAGGGTATACCAAGTGCAAAGTTATCGATATTCAATATGACTTAAGTACTTTGTGCTGGTAGCATGCTTTCTATGCATTATCTTATTTAATTCTAGGAGGCAAACACTATTGCTGTCACCTTTTTGCAGTTGAGCAAACTGAGTCTTAAGAGAGGTTAAGGGATCTGACCAAAGTTACACAGCTATTAAATGTCAGAACTGGATATTAGCCTGGTACTCTCTGATTAAAAGACCCTTCTCTTAATTACTAGATCATTAGGGGCCCTCAATAAACAAATAGTTTGTGTCTTGTTACTTCTGAAAAGTCAATCGAAGCTTAGGACTTCAATAGTTTTGACATAGTACCTTGATGCTCTAAGAAAGCCAGAGCTTCAACACTATGCCTTTGCCTTTCTGACACTCCAGATGATGCAGGCACCTCTTTTTAGCCATGTCTCACATTTTACTCATTTTTAATGGAATGCTAATTTTGTATGCATTCTCCATATCCAGATTTAGACAAGGCACCTAGTTGAGCATACTTAGTTTTTATCTAAATGTGCCATATCTCAGGTGGAAAATGTGCTGCCTGCAATGTAATCATGCATTCAGAATAATATGTGTGTCTGCTGGGGGCTTATAAATCAATAGCTTATTGTGCAATATATTGTCCAATTTTTTGCCATAGACATATTTGAGGAAACTAAAACTTGTCAACTGGTTGCACATTAATAATGAGTTTGGGACTTGGACAAGAAAGCAGAATAAATCTGAGTTGACATCCATTGACCAAGAAGACCTCCACAGCTTTCTCATCTGTCTGCTGCAACCAAGGCCTGAGCAAAGCCTAAAATTAGTCAATAATGTCACAAGAAGGTAAGGCCTGGTGCTTTCATTCTCCAGAATAGTCATTTATTTTTCATTCCATGAACATATACATAGTACCTGCAGTTGGCCCTAGAGACAGAGGGGTGAAAAAGACAAGCCAAGGGCTCTGTTCTCTTGGATCTGGCATGTGGGTGGAAAGTGACGAACAAGCAAGTAAACAAATATATGAATGGATAATATTATTTCAAATAATGGTATGTGCTATGAAGAAAAAAAAAACAAAGTATTGGGTTTAGGCAGAGACTGGGAATGGTGAGGCAAGACATGATAATAAATGAGTATTTAGGAATGACCACTCTGAGGAGTAGATATAGGAGATGAGAACTGAAAGATGAGAAAGAATCAATATGTAAAGATTGGAGGAAAAGCTTTCCAGGGACAGGGCATAACATGTGCAGAGGCACAGCATGTGCAAAGGAAAGCTGGCCAGTGTGACTGGAGAGTAGAAAGCAGGGGGAGAGAGTAGGATAAATGACATTAGACAAGCAAGCAATGGCTTGGTTGTGTAGGACCTGGCAGGTTATTGTAAGAAACTGAGATTTCATTTTAAGTGTGGAACAAAGCCACTGGAGGGATTTAAAGCCAGAGAATGATGTGATATGATTTATAAGCTTTCTGCCACTCCAGTCCAATTGCATGTACTTACTGCAAATTTAAAGTTCTGGAAGAAAAATTAGCTCCAAGTGAGAGCTGCCTGTGTACAAACTGTATTAAACTCTATAGATTTTTTTCCCTGGGAGAATGGGGAAATTCTTTTCTAACAGCCACATCTTGACAAGGCAAGTGCTTTTTGAAAGGGTTTTGCAGTATTCAAATTGCCAAAGACTCCTGGAAATTTTACCCTTGATGTTATGGTTAAGCAGAGAGTTTCTGAATGACTTGCTGAGCTTCACTGAAAAGCAACAGCCAGGAAAGGCAGGTGACCTTTGTTTGCGAATGGATATAAACCAATGCATCTGCCAAGGGCTGTGAATTGTGCTTCATAAAGCAGTTAATGGTCACACTGAGTCAGCCATTCGCACTCTAGTACCTTCAGAAAGAGACAGAATTCTGGACAGCAAGAGACATAATTCAAATTCCAGCTCTGTGTCTTCTTAGCCGTGTAACAGTAGTCAAGCTATTTAATATCTGTGAACCTTAGTTTGGTCACCTGAAAATGGAGACTAATAATGATACTACCTTCTTGGGTTGTAATGTGAACTAAATGAGGCAACTCAAGCAATACATTAAGGCCAGGGAAAAGCATAAATATTTGCTATCAGGGGTTCATATTTGAAAGATACGTACCTAGGTTGAGAATTATAAACCATAGCACAAGGTGTTCTGAAAGGAAAGACAAACCGCCCTTTGGACAAATACCTTCTTATGAGAATGATGCTCTCAACTCAACCACCTGTTTTTGTATAACAAAATCCAGTCAACCACCTGTTTATGTATGGCCTGCAAGCAAAGAATGTTTTTCACACTTTTAAATAGTTGGACAAAAAAACAAAAGAATTTGTGACATATGGAAATGCTAGGAAATTCAAATTTCAGTGTCCATAAATAAAGTTTTATTGGAACATAGCTGTGTACATTTGTTTATGTAGTGTCTGTGGCTGCTTTCTCTCAAAAATGGCAGTATTAAGTAGTTGCAAAAGAGATGATGCAGCCTGCAAAGCTAAAAATATTTATTGCCTGGCCACTTTCAGAAAAAGTTTGCTGACCCCTACTCTAAACAGCTGAGCTGGCTATACTGAAGCTAACTAAATTGCCCTTCTGTTCAGATTTCTGTCCATTTACATTCAAGTTTGTTTTGACGAGACTGCTAATCCCCAGGTGGTGCTTTATTCCCCTCCTGGATATTTGGCCTGCAGTTAGTGCACTTAAACTAGTTGAACTGTGGTAGGTCAGGTATGACCTCACGGTCTTTCCACCTGCCACTCTAACGTGAATTGAACAAACAGAATGTTGTGGACTTTCCTATTTGGTTAAGTTTTTAGTGGAAAATTTCTTACTAAAAGTGCTGAACAGAATCATCAATTAATATTATATTACTCTATGTAAATCGTTGATATGAGGCATGATTTAAAGAAACACAACCATAAGTACTTACAGGTAACTTTTTAATGGACATTAGATTTGTCTATTGGCAATTAATATAATCTTGATCATATCTTCACACTTTAGAAGAAAACTTCCATGTCAGACAGGTGGAAGCCTTATATGTAGAGAAAAATGAGAATCCTACAGAATCTCTGGACCGTTATCTATCAAAAGCTTTAGCAGGCAGTTTCCTTTCAGCTTTTGATCTCCCAGTCAAGAGAAGTCTGTCAGGGAGCAAATTAGCAGGCAAATGCCCTTCCAAGTTCCTTACTTTTGATCTGTCTCTCCTCAGATCGCATAGATATTGGTTTTTAAGTGGAAAAGTTATATGAAAATGTGCTGTTTGTGTATTTGAAATCTACTGAACTTTTCTTTAATCAGAAAAAAAAAAAACATTGTCGCTCTCTACCTTTCCTCTTCATAGTTTTCCTGTTAATAAGTCCCCATTGTTTCCGAACCATGTGGATGCAAAGAAGTAAGTTTCCTACTCTAGGCCACAAATAATACTGCATGCATCATAAGTATCATTTCATTTAATCCTTATTCGACCCTACAGCTGTGTGCTGTGTTCCCATTTTATAAGTATGTAAACTAAGGCTTGGAGAAATTAAGTAATTTGCCTTGTGTCACATAGCTTGTAAGAGACATACCTGGGATTTGAACCCAGAGCTTCTAATTCCCCCAAACTGCTATTAGTACTACAATTCAACACAGAGTTCTTTGCTTGAGTTTAACTTTGATTTATCATTTAAGATCCCCTTCCCCAAATTAACCAAAGATAAATAATTTAGCTCATATGTATAATAAAGAGACTTGGTGTTCCCAATAAGAACAAAAATGATGTATTAGAAAACAAAATGTTCTTTCCAGAGGCTTGCTTTGGGCACTGTATCACAAATTCTACGAACCAATAACATATGCTTTATCTAAGATGAGACTGATAGATTTGGGACACTTCTAGGGAGTCTCTTATTTTGTAAAGATTTGACAACTAGCTACATCTGTGTTATCGGAACACGATGCAATGAAACATCATGGATTACCTTCTATATTTGCTCCTCAGTGTTGATTTAAATTTATTGCTGGAATCTATGCTTTGCAGCCCTATCATTTACTCAACCTGTTATCCAAGATAAGAAATGTATGAAAAGTAGTGCCACTTCCAAAACGTATTCTACTGGGCTTATGGCATCTTTAAGACTTTTATCCTTTTTCAATTTTACTGAGGTATAATTTGCAAACAAAAAGTGCACCCATTTCGAGTGTACATTTGGATGCATCTTGACACATGTATACAGCTTTGTAAATACCACCTCCATTAATGTAAAGAACATTTCTATAATTCCACAAAGTTCCCTCATGGCCCTCTGCAGTCAGTGCTCCCATGCATCCCTACCTCATGGATTAGTTTTGACAGTTCTAGGATTTCACATCAGTGGAATCATACAGTATGAACTCCTTTATTTCAGATTTGTTTCATTTAATGCCTTTGAGATTAATCTACGTTGTTCTGTGGATCAGTAATTCACTCCCTTTTATCGCTGAGTAATACTCGATTTTATGGAATTTTGTTTGTCCATTAATTTGTGATGGACACTTTGGTTGTTTCCAGTCTGGGGCTAAAGCTGTACATCAGTATACAAGTTTTGGGTACTTATTTTTTTATTTCTCTACCTAGGAGTAGAATGGCTGGATTATATGTGAGTTAATTTTATTAAAAACTGTCAGAAAGTTCTCCAAAGTGGTTGTACCATTTTATACTCTCACCAGAAACATGTGAAAGTTCCAGTGTCTTGGTTATCAGTAGTTAGTGGATTTTAGCTTCATGATAATCTAGATCTTTCTCAGTAAAACAATGACTCTTGAACCAGCAGAGAAATGGACTCCAGAGAACCAATTTCTGCAAAGCTGTAAGGAGAAACATTACCTTAACTGTTAAAAACCTGATTTTATTGGTTAATTTCTGAGAAAGAATGCTCATAAATTTTAAAAGAACATGACTTAAAATCTAGTCTGTGAAAGTGAAATTGATGTAGGTAGTGTGTTGCTTAGAGACAGGACTTTAATGAGTAACTACTGTTTGGGCGTTGGTCATGGAACTATGCTGGGGTTACTGGTGACTTTAAAATGTGACCTACTTCAGACCTTCGTCTGATGCCTGCAGTGTGCCTCAGATGGGCACTTAAAACTGGGTTTGAATGCTTCCAGGAGATTGTGAGTCAAGGAAAACTGCTACATGAGGGATGGAACAGCGTGGCAGCTGAGGAAACCCAACCTCTGCCCCAAGATACCAACTCCCACTCCGTGCTCTGTTCTCACCAAGGGAGCCAGGGAACAAGGGCATGGGGTGTGGCAGGGCTAAATTGACTTCCATCATCCCATTTAACTCAGAGAGAGGAAGCCAGGAGCTGAATAGAGACCAGAAGCTTTTCTCTTAACAGTGTGAAAGAGAAAGCTCTTTGATTTTATAGCCAAGAGTCGTTAATTAGCCAAATTGGATTAAACACCCTCAGATGCTGGTAGCTAAAGAACCACAAGTTTGTGGCACCAGGGTTGAACCCAAATGGAGCATACCTAACTTCAAACAGAGCAAATCAAATAAGGAAAATGGAAAAATTATAATTTGTCTTTTATTTTTATTTTTTGAGACAGGATCTCGCTTTGTTGCCCAGGCTGGAGTGCTTTGGCACGATCTTGGCTCATTGCAGCCTCAACCTCCCAGACTAAAGCAATCCTCCCACCTCAGCCTCCCAAGTAGCTGGGACTACAGGAGCATGCCATTATGGCTGGCTAATTTTTGTATCTTTTGTGGAGAACAGAGTTTTGCCATGTTGCCCAGGCTGGTCTCAAACTACTGGGCTCAAGGGATCTGCCCACCTCAGCCTGCCAAAGTGCTGGGATTATAGGCATGAGCCACCATGCCTGGCCTGATTTGTGTTAAATCTAAGAAATGAGAGCACTGCCTAATTGTGCACACACTCCTGTCTTTGTCTCATTGCCTACTAAGGAATCATGTTTTTTTTTTTTTCTCAAAATTTAATTTTAATTTTAGTGTACTATTTAGCCCTTGATATAAAGCATATAGTTATATGTTAAAAAGTGAAATTGTCGTTCCTGGTTTTTGCAGGCTAGATTTGGAGGGCAGATACAGAGTTCTCTGAAAAGACCATTTGCTGGTGGCCTTGCTCAAATTAGAGCTACAGGTTGCCAAAGCTTCAAAAAACAGACAAGTAAACAAAGTTGTAGAGACTCCTAGAATAGTACTACAAGAAACAGATGGAAATACAGAAAGAACTTTAACAGAGATTAATATATAACACTTTTTAGTGTCTTCTGTCATTGTACTAAATGCTTTAAGTATGTTATTTTATTCAACTTTTATTAATACAATAATTCCACGAAATAAGTTGTTTTGGTTTTTTTCCAGCCCACTTTACAGTTAAAGAAGCTGAATCACAGACAGGCTTATCCAAGTGTACAGACCTAAAAGAAAACAGAGCTTTTCAACCACAAAATTAACCAAACAATTATACCACTCATCGAATCAAAATATGGTGCCTGTGCTTGGCCCTGGCAAGTCGCCAGCCCTGTCTCAGGGCAGAGGAGGGCCACTGCCTGCCCTGAGAACATAAATGCAGCAATAGAGGAACTCAGCTTAACAGAATCACCTGTAACAAACGGTCAGCTTTTTATAAGACAACACACTTCCCATTTCTACGGCACTCTTTCCATTTAAAGCATTGTGTGTGTGTGTGTGTGTGTGTGTGTGTATAATTGCATTTAATCTTTACACCAACTTTGGAGGAGAGGAGTACATTAATTATTATTGACATTTGACAGAAAAGACAATGAGTTTCCAAGTAGTTAAACAAGTTGCCCTGATTCTCTCACCCAGATCAGGAAACATGTACTAGAGTCCTCATCTTCTGGTTCTAGGTTTTGCTTTTCAGTTTTAACTCTTCCTCCTCCCTTTGATGGGCTAACTGGGCAACAAAAATATAACTTTATGAGCTTTGACCAAGGTTCCCTGGAATAGACTATTTTAATAATAATGATAAATATAATAGTAATAACACTAATTGCATCCTTCATGAATCCTCTTAACACAAACCCATGCAGTAGGCACTATTGTCAGCCCCATTTCACAGTGGAGGAAACTGAGTCAAAGTGGTAATAAGTGGACAGGGGCCCAGGCTTGACTCCCTCCTGCTGTAAATTCGATTTCTTCGATTAAGGTGAAACTTCTCCAATTCCATGAGTTTCAGAATCGTAACAAAGAGGCTGGAACATGAGCCCTCACTGTGAATATACAGATCAAATGTCTACATCACCCACTAACAAGAACTCATTGTCATAGCAACAGATGTATCAGATATTTCAGCTCAAGCACAGGGAAGCAACATTCTCAAACAATTCACAAGAGATCCTGGCTCCGTTCGATGCCATAATTCCAGATTTCACTTGAAATTTTTTTTAAAAAATTAAGTTGTTTCATCTTTTAAAGTAAACAGAAACCCTGAGAAGGAGAGAGAAGATTCATGAGATAAGTAAAACACAAAATTATTTGATGTAAGAGATTCAGAGTAACAGGAAATTTCATAACATGTGGGGCCATTTTCCTAATACGGAAACTTTTCATATTATATCTTTTTACTGCCTAATGCTAAATTCTACCTAGCTTCCAGTCCTATAGTATTGAATGCCAAGTATCCTGTGAGAAACAAGACTTCTGCTTTCATTTGATTTGCTTTAGGTGAACTCATTTTGCTTGCTGAATCTATAAGCCAGTGGTAAAAAGAAAAAAATGTATTGCCCTGAGTGGCAGATGAGGGTAGTATGATCACATAGGACATACTTGTAGTAAAATAGTCACTGTTTATCTGAAATTCATATTTAATTTGTGATCCTCTATTTTTATTTGCTGAGTCTGGAAACCCTATTTGGAGACAGATTGAACAGGGTTCAACTTCCAGCTCCACCATCTACTGACTGTGTTAAGGTCAGTTATTTTGAACATGTATGTGAACATGTCGAGTTATTTAACATGGCATTTCCTTATCTGTAAAATAAGGTTAATGCCTGCACCTATCTCATAAGGTTGGTTGAGAATTAAATTTAAAAAATACCTAGTATGTGCCTGGAACATTATAAGCACTCTATAGATGTTTATCGTTAGTACTACTACTGATATTATCAGCCATCCTATTATCAGAACCAGAACCACTAAATATAAATGACCACTGCCACATTTCCTAAATATAATAAAGTCATCTTTCCAGAAACCTAAATGATGTGACGAGTTAATGACATTTAACTAATAATAAATAGTAATTAACTAAATTTGGCTTAATAGACATTTATTAATTCCCTAATATATACAAGGCACAGAGCTAAACACTAGAAGTGCAAAATTCATAAGCTGTCAGAGTTAAAAGGAAACGCAAAAGATGATCTTATTCGATGCCCCTCACTTTACAGATGAGGAAACCAGTCAGTGTGGGAGGCAGTGAGTCCTTTACCCAGCATCACAAGGTAAAATGGTGGTAAAATCAGGACTGGAAGGCAATCCCCCTGACTCTGAATCTAGGATGCCTTTTACTCATCTTTCCTGTTTTCTTGTGCAAAGACAGAGCCCGTACTCTCTGGGAACTAACACTCTAGTAGAAAAATACCAAACAGATGTAACCACTGGTTTTTACCATTTTGCTGTGAGTTAACTAAGTAGAGTCAATGTCCCCTAACAATTTGATCCTCACAAAAGTTTAATAAATTAACATAAGAAAAAAAAGCAACAATTGTTATTGTCATTAATCTTAGGAAAACTGCTATCCCAAGATGTCAATTGACTGTCATAATGTTGTAAGGTGGGCATGAGACAGCATTTAAAGTAGATGCCAGATTATCCATTGCAGCTGGCTGCCTCCGCCCATAAAAATGAATTGAAACACACTGAAGCAAAACGAAGCCAAGCAGGTGTCTTTAATGAAGATATCTTTACACGAAACTGCATGGGAATTGGAATGGGCTTGCAGACCAAGCACAGGGAAGCAATCAAAAAGGTTAGCCAAAACTCAGAAAAACTCCGTCACAAAAGCCAATAAACTGCTTGCCCAGATCACCAGGAAGGAAACCCTTATTTAAACCAAAGACCAGGAGAACAGACCAACCAGAGATTTTAGAATCACGAATTTCAGACACACGGGCCAAGGATGTGTCTGAGGATGCTGAGTAAACCAGTGGTCCCAGCTGGGCTTAAATCCAGGTCTTTTGAAACCTAGTTTGCTTTCCACAGAACCACAATGGCTCTTGTTTTTTTGTTTTGTTTTTTTGTTTTTTTCTCTGTAAAATGAAAGAAGAGGGCAGCTATTGTATCAGCTTATGTCTGAGGTCCTTTCCAGCAATAGCATCCTATGATTTCATTCTCATCTGTTCTATTCTATTCTATCCTGGCCTAGTTTTTTCCCATATTCAATCTGATTAATTCCTCCCATTTTTTAAAATTATCTTTACTGTTTAACTATTTTTAGGTATACAATCCAGTGGCATTGAGTACATCCACAATGTTGTGGAACTATCACCAATATCATCCCAAACAAAAACTTTGCATACATTAAACAATAACATTATTCTCCCTTTCTCCCAGAACCTTGTAACCATGATCCCTTTTTCTATTTATAAATTTGATTTTTCTAGGTGTTTCATATAAATGGAACTATACAATTCTGTCTCCTTTGTGACTTAGCATAGTGTTTTCAAGTGTCATCCATGTTGTAGTATGTGTTAGAATTTCATTCCTTTCTAAGGGAACGATGTTCCATTGTATGTGCATACCCCCACATTTTGTTTATCCATCCATCCACCGATGGACATCTGAGTTGTTTCCATTTTTGCCTATTGTGAATAATGCTGCTAGGAAT
This sequence comes from Hylobates moloch, assembly GCF_009828535.3. NCBI lineage: Eukaryota > Metazoa > Chordata > Mammalia > Primates > Hylobatidae > Hylobates > Hylobates moloch. The sequence continues at coordinate 132,635,882 of NW_026652281.1, read as the reverse complement.
ATGATTGTGCATGTATCTTCTTTAGTCCCTGCTTTCAATTCTTTTGCATATACACCCAGAAGTAGAATTGCTGGACCATATGGTAATTTTTGGTTTAACTTTTTAAGAAACTGCTAGCTGCATATTTTAACCCAATTTCAGCAATGAGACTTTACCTGTGGAAGCCCAAGAATGATGCTAATACTCATTATTCATAGGTTTGTAAAATAATTACTGAGTTCAGCTACATGCTAGGACTGTGTCAGGTACTGGGACTCCAGTGATGAGCAAACCCAGACACAGTCCCTGATCACATGGAGCTCTCAGTTTGATAGGAAACCAAGCATTAAACAAACATACACACCATGAGGTAATCAGAGTAACATAAGGGCTCTAAAGACACAGTATGAAAGATTTTATCTAAGAAGTTAGGGAAAGCCTGCTAGAAAATGATGTTTAAGCTGAGATCTGGAAAATAACCAAAAGCAGTGGTCAGAAAACTGCAGCCAACAGGCAAATCCAGCCTTGTTTTTATAAATAAAGTTTTATTGGAATACAACCATGCCCATTTATTTGCTTACATATTATTTATGAATACTTTCGTGATATAATACCAGGGTTGGATAGTTGTGACAGATACCATATAGCTCAAAATACCTAAAATAGTTACCTAGTTCTTGGCAGGAAGTTTGTCAAATGCTGACCAAAAGTCAGTGAAGAGGGAATGAACAGGTAGATAGTATAACTGAAGAGGAGACAGTATGTGTGTGGGCCTGAAAAGGAAGAGCACAGCACAGTTCAAGAACTTGGAGTGGCTGTTTAATTCTCTCAGAAGGGAATGGAATTCTGACACATACTACAACATGGATGAAACTTGAAAACACTATGCTAAGTGAAATAAGGTAGGCACAAAAACACAAATATCATAACGAGTTATCACTAAGTTGGTGATTTAAAACAACAGACTTTTATTATCTCACAGTTCTAGGGGCTAGAAGCCTGAAATACGGATGTGAGTGGGTTGTTGCCTTCCGAAGGCGCTAAGGGAGGATCCATTCTGTCTCTTTCCTAGCTTCTGGTGACTTCTGGCAAGCCTTGACTGATTGCTCTAATTGCTGCCTCCATCTTCACATGGTCTTCCCTTCTGCATGTCTCTGTGTCTTCTCCTTTTCTGTCTCCTATAAGGACACTTGTCACTGGATTTAGGGTCCCACTCTAATTCAGGATGATATCATCTCATTGTGGGATCCTTACACTAACGACACTTATAAAGACTCTTAGTTCAAGTAGGTTCACGTTCTGAGGATCCATGTGGACTTCTATTTTGTGGCTCCATGATTCAGCCCACCACAGTAGTCAGAGAACTCATGAAGGACAATGTAATGGAGAAGAGGATTAGAGATGAAGACTATCAGGTGGTGAGCCTAGACAGTTGAGACAGACCAACTCTTACGGACTCTTAAAGGACACACCATTGAACAGAGGATTCCTTTACACCTCCAGTGACCCAAGAATATCATCATGCAATTTAACACATACTTTTTTAAAAGTAGATGAAAAAGATGGTGTTTTAATTGATAAGCTCAAAGGACCCCAGAACTACTTTTCCAATCATTATTTCTTCCAAATGGAGGCCCCCCAAAGTGTCAGGTTAGTAAGCAGCAAAAAATGCTTGACAGAAAGATTAATATTTGGCCACGATGCTTAGATTAAAAACATCAAGATTTTTGAAATGTAATTTGAGTACTGTGGACACTACTTTTATCTAATAATTCACATTGTCTATTTTTAAAAGATTCATTTGTCAAAAACTAAATCATTTGGGCAACTATTCTCAAGCTTATACTCCTTCTTCTCCAGGACCGAGGTCATGTAAACTCTGCCCATTTCATTCGTGATGGCCAAGGCTGACTTTTGAAGACAGGTCTTTAAGCAGTTTCCATCCAATGCTCAGAGTATAACATCAGGTCTCAGCTATTGCTGATTCAGACTGACCTTGTTCCCTGGTTGGGGAATTAGACGACTCCATTCACTTCCCGGACCCTGTCTGTTCCTTGCAATACAGTGCTAGTGGCAGGAATCCTGCTTTCCTCCCAGGGACTGAGGTTCTGAGTTGATAACTTCCATTTATGCCACTCCCCCAATACTGTAGTCATCCTTTGCTGTTATCAGTAACCCATTTAGGGATGCCCCTAACTTCAGACTTCTTCCTGGGATGCTGTTACCATCTGATAAACTTCCGTAGTGAGTACACGAGATCAGACATGCAAGAAATGTAACTATTTTTTTTTCTTGAATTGAATTGAATTTCTATTCTGAGCTTTCCTTCTTTGTGACAGAAGCTGAACTCATTCAATTTAGAATGTCCCCATCCCTCTTCTTTTCCAGGGTTGCATGGGGCTGTGACATAAGTGGGGAGGAACTGGTAAGGGACACTATCATCTGTCCACATTGGCATCTTCTAAGATAACTTCATTCTAATCCAGTCTCTGTAAGATCTCTGTTGTATCCCCTTCTCCCCAATCCCAGGGATGCTGAAGATCTGGCTCTGCTACCTGGCCACACCTTGGAGTGAGAAGGCCACACCTCTGCCACTCTGAGGGCTGGGAAGGTTGGTGGTCCCACCCAGATGCTCCATATAGTCATTCCTGGACTATTACTCCTGCAGCATTCCAGGTGCAAAGGAAGGCTGGGATCTTAACTACTGTCTGGGGTTTATCCAGAGGTGGGAGAAGCAGATTCTTATTCTCAGTTTCCTTAGGTCCCTCTGGGGTTGCTCTCTCTACCTCCAGCCCCGAACTCAGAAGAAGGGAAAAGAATATGAGGCTCCTTCTCTGGAACCAACTCTGGACCAAGTCTCTTTTCCCCACTCTGATTTTCCCTCCCTCCCCTGCTACAGTGTTTTATCTAGTCTCAGGGACAGAGAAACTGGACATGACTACCTATATTTTTCCAAGTCTTTTTATTTTATACTTGAAGCTTGACTTTTGAAACTCCAAAGCCAGAAATTTTATTCTTTTATTTTGTGTTAATATTGCCCCATCCTCTTCCTTGAGGGTAGGAGTTATAGAATATATATCTAACTGTTCTATAAACGAAAGAAAGGCAACAAGATAAAAGGAAGTGAAAGAGAGAAACAGATTAATATATCAAAATAGTATCCCACTACGCTTTCCTTATGCCAACTGCCTGTGGGCTACATCTGAATTCATCATTTCTACATCCTACTAGTCTGGTGGAGTCCCACATTAATTGATAGTAGCTCTTCTAGTACCTGGGCTTCCAGTACTTATACTCTACAACAAACGGAATCCAGTCTGCTGTAATGCAATTGCTCTATCATCCATTCATGCATTCATTCACTCTCTACTTTGATGCGTATATGTTGAGCCTTACTGATATGTCAGACACTGTGCCTGGCATTAGGACACAGAGATGATCCTGAACACTAGCATCCTTTTGTGGACAGCACTACTCCATTCTGGCATTATTGGCATTTTGGACTGGATAATTGTTGTGGGGGCAGTACTATGTGTTACACTATGCTTAGCAGCATTCCTGGCTCTATGTACTAGATGCCAGTAGCATCCCCCAGTGATAATCAAAAACGTCTGGACATTACCAAATGTCCCTTGGAGAGCAAACCCATCACTGATTGAGAATCACTGTTCTAGCAGAGGACACAGACACATAAATAGACCATTATAACATAGCAAGGTCAGTGCATGGATAGAAACACAATAGTTAATGTGGAATGCTAATTAAGGCATTTAACCCACTCTAGGGGAGGGTGGGTAGGGTGAGATAAGACAGTGATGCCTGAACAAATAATGCTTACATAATGTTCTGAACCACAACTCATTGCTGTTCCACATTTCTGCTCTACCATTCACCATTTGTTTATTCATTCAATAAATATTTCTGAGAACTGACGCTAGGAGCTAGACACTGAATGTACAAAAAATAGTAAGACAGCTCCTGCTTGCACAGAAGCCACGTGTAATTACAATTAAGACCATGGGCTCCAGAGGCAGACTGTCTGGTTTCCAATTCCAGTCCAAACCTACTACTTGTAAGATCTGTGACATTGGGCAACTTACTTAACCTCTCTGATCTAAAACTTCTAATTCTGTAAAACAGCAATAATAATAGCAACTACCTCTTGGAGTTAATCAGATTAAAAGAGATAATTCTTATAAATCTCTTAGCATCTGGCCTGGTGAATGGAAAGCATAGAATAAATGGTAGTTTTTATCAGTGATTGTCAAAGTTCTATATTACAATGAGAAGGTCTTGTTCTAAGCCAGGGCCTCTCATTAGTGCCACTGCAGTTAATTGGATTATATCTAGTCGTATCCTGAGATGTGACAAGCAGAGACTCAGTATCTTGTCATCATTGGATTTCCATTAAAATACCATTAAGATTAAAAGTACTATAAAATCTTAATTAGGGCATTAATTTTAACAGTAATAAATTAAAATTTTCAGGTCAGCTACAATAACCATAATAAACCCCAAAAAAGAGAGAAAGGAAGAAAAATTCTGAAAACCAAACCACACAGTCTCAAATTTTAGCCTCATTTCTCAGTTGATATTTTCAGTCAAAAAATGTTTTTCTTCCATTTTAATACAAAAATGTTAGTTTGAAGGCTCTATTTTCTCCCAGACTTTGTGCAATTTTTGGCGCATGTTTGAGCATAACAATTACTCAGCAAAGAGAAGCTTGGGGATGGTTTAATAACAGCCTTCAAATATATGAAAAGTTATTACACGGAACATGATGACCAGCTGTTCCCTACTTTCACAGAGGACCAAGAAAAATGAATAGGCTGAAAATTACAGGGGCTGACAATTTGAGGTAGACTCACTGAAGAACTTTGCAGAGTATAAAGTCACTGTAGAAAACCTAAAAAGAAAAGTTTGGAAAATATAGCAAAAAGAATACTGAGATTCCAGGGATGTAAGTTCTTGTGCTAACTCAAAACTCACGGCTTTCTGCGAGCCACTGACCCTCTGAAGCTGTTTTCTAATCTGCAAAATCTTCCACAAGTTCCTCGTTACACAATGCAGTCATAGTTTAGCCAGAATCTCCCTAAGACTGAATAGTCTGTGGATACAAATGAGGTCACTTTAAATTAGTGGTTCTCAACTGGGGGTGATTTTGCCTTCCAGGGACATTTGGCAAAGACTGGAGACATTTTCAATTGTCACAAGTAGGGGAGGAAAGGTGCTACTGACATTTAATGAACAAGGTCAGGGATGCTGCTAAATAGCCTACCATGCAGAGGACAGCATCCCACAAGATATAATCTGGTTCAATGTGTGAAGAGTGCCAAGATTGAGAGACTCTTCTCTAAAGTAAGAACTTAACTTTTTCTACTTTGTACACCTGCCCATATAACACCATAGTGCACAGGATTTGCCCACTAATTTTTGAGAGTCCTTGGGTATGGTAGCTACTGATATTCATGGAGCATTTCTAGCTCTCTCCCTCTTGAGTCATGGTAAGGCTGCACTTTCCTACTCCCTTTGAAGTTAGGTATAGCCATGTGACTTGTTTTAGTCAATGAAGTTTGAATGGAAGTGATGTGCTTATTTTGAAGGGCTAATGGGTGATTCACTGTGGTCCTGTCCCACTGCTGCAACAGTCTTGGAACCACAGGTCAGGCTCATGATGAAGCCCTTGTCCACCTAGCTTGCTCAGTTACTAAGATGAGCATTACCCTCGACCAACCATGATGAATGTATAATATTAGAAGTACATACTTTTCCCCAAATTGGGCAGATCTAAGAATATGAATGTTACATAGATACAAAAATATGATTTTAGAAGAGCATGATGTTAAGAGTGTAGGCTGTCAGTTAAACCTCCTTGATCCAAACCTGGTTCTACTTCTTATTAGCTGTCTGACCTTGAGTAAGTTAACTTCTCTGCATTCTACTTTCCTCATGTGTAAAATGGGGTGATTGATAGCATCTTCCTTTGAGGTCAGATGGGAATATACACATTGAGCAATTAGTAAGGTGCCCTTATTATTAAGCACTTTGTAAATAGTGACTCAATCCTCATAACAGCTTTGTGCGGTAATCACTACTATTATTCCCATTGTATGGATGATGAAACCGAGGCACTAAGAGGGTAAATAACTTGCCCAAGCCCATAGAACCACCAAATGGCAGAGGCATTCAAACTCAGGCTGTCTGGCTACAGTCCATGCTATCAGCCATAATGCAATGACAGTGATGATGATAATGATGAAGATTACATCATTGTCTTAAAAAATATGATCCATTGGGCCACACTGAATTACAGACAAGTATATGGCCAGACTCTACCCTCAGAAAGTTCACAGTCTATTAGGAAAGATGAGACATGAACTTCACAAGTGCCCAGGCAAGGTAGAATGTGATCAGTGCCATAAAATTGAGAAAGATAAGTGTTTGGCAATTTTATTAAATCTCTCATTTAACCCTCAGTTAACTTGAAAATTCAATTAGCCAGAAGCATTACTCATATGTTCCCATTAATCAAAGTTTTATAATACCAGTTGAACTCATTTAACCTTAATAAACAGATGATTGCCTATGGATTGCAGGAGGACTTAGGAGCACAATAACTCAGAAATCAGCTCGTCGACTAAGTGCTTTCCTAAAAGCAAAGGAAACACTGCAGGACAGAAAGGGAGGAGGAGAGAAAACAATGAGTGCTTAGCACAATACAGCAATGAAGGGGAGAAAATCTTGGTTTGTGGAAGACTAAGTAGGTCAGAGGAGAAAGAAAAACCCTTTGGCATCACTGACATTATCTGAGTAATGTCTGTCAGAGCAGATGGCCCTGCTCTTCTAGCAGACAGTCCAAGGGACAGTAACTGGTGAGACAAGGTGTGCTCATCTATGTAAAACCAATTGTGAGCATGGACAATCATTTACTGAGCCCCAAAGCATGATCATAAGGAATGGTAAAGAACTCAAAAGGCCATGAGATTTAGGACACATGCAGAGCAACCATGGAGATGGTTACATTCATTGCTTCTCCTATATAAGGTAACCTTCTTTCCTTCCATCCTGGGAAAATCCAATTCATCCTTCAAGGCCCAAGTGCCCTAAGAATTGTTTTATAAATGCTCCAGAAAAAATTAAATTGTTTCTTTTTCTGTATTTACGTGGCTCTTCATTTATGTGTACTCTATACTAGTTTTCACATTGCAATTTATACAATAGGCTTTTCTAGAAAGAAGAGAACAATGTGGTCTTGAATAGTTATAGAAAGTTTTGTAAAGATTAATATATACCACCAAATACAAAGATCTGGAGCACATCTCTCTACAGACAACTATGCCCCTTTTCTAGTTTTATGAGTCACGCATCAATGCTTGTGACTCAGTGATACTCAATGAGTATGTATCTCATGGTGAAAATTTTATGGTGTTTCTTCCTCAGTCTTCTTGAATAATGAAATAAGAAAACTGTGTCCCAAGAAAGAGTGTCCAACACTCAAGCAGAGACGTGAAGGTTTGGTTTGGTATAGAGAGAGAGGGAGTGAGGTGCAAGAATTCAGATCTCCCTTAGGAGTAAGAGTAATTCTACTGACATATGGCAACAAGGAATCAAAAGTACATGAAATTGAATCAACTTCTCCCATTTTAAGAGCATACTAAGTCATACTAACAATGAAGTTAGAATACACATCTTGAACATATTTTTCTTTCTTTCTTTTTTTTTTTTTTTGAGACAGAGTCTTGCTCTGTTACTTAGGCTGGAGAGCAATCGTGCAGTCTCGGCTCATTGCAACCTCCACCTCCTGGGTTCCAGCAATTCTCCTGCCTCAGCCTCCCATGTAGGTGGGATTACAGGTGCCTACCACCACACCCAGCTAATTTTTCTTTTCTTTATTTATTATTATTATTTTTTTGGTTTGTTTGTTTTTTTCGTAGAAACAGGGTTTTGCCATGTTGGCCAGGCTGGTCTCAAACTCCTGACCTCAGGTGATCCACCTGCCTCAGCCTCCCAAAGTGCTGGGATTACAGGTATGAGCCACCGTGCCTGGCAAAGATATTTTTCTTAATCCCACCTAGCTGGAGTTCATCTTCCCTGTCCCCTTTTGCTCATGCCATTTTATACCCCCATTTTAGCACTTTTAGTTGCTGTGGCCATGTCTGCCTCCCCAACAAGATTGTGAACCAAAGGTGAGAATTAAACTTTACTTATGTCTCTTGAACTGAATTGAAAAGACAACGTCACCAATCAGTTTTTCAAATAACAACCCAAAGAGCTGAGTCAGACCTCTCCTCTGTGGAGCAATGAAGGATTTCATTCTTACACAAGGGAGCAGATGTGAGCCTGTCCCTTCATTAGAATGAAAGGTGACTGTCTACTGTGGTCACCTCATTGAGTTCCACAGCCTCTAAAATCACCTCATTGAGTTCCACAGCCTCTAAAATCACTGTAGCCAGAAATAGTCGGAGAAGTGAAAGTCTCAAAATTAATATCAGCAAATCTGGGGCCAAACCTTCACTTGTAGATTGGATTCATTCTCATTTTCCAGCCACCCTCTTAAACCAATTTTAGCCAAATAATGCTGTGGATATGTGGTCTTAGAAGACTCTTGAACAAATGAATTCCTGGATTGGCATTTCCCTCCTGGGATTTGCTACAAGCTTACACTAAATTTTGCAGATGAGACCTGAAGCCAATCAATGATTTCTTTTGCAGAGTGTATCTGTGTAAGCATATGTATGTGTGACTTGATTCACTCTAATTAGAGTTGTTCCTGCTTCCTACAACACTATCTTCACCTTCTCATTAAAGGCTTTTTATTACCAAGTGTCCATTTCAGTCTATTAAGCACTTTAAGCACTTAGTAATGTAATTGGTGTGTATGTTTAGACACAATGAATCTCACATCATATTTCCAGTTAGTGCAAACAAAATTGGACTGCAAAAACGCTGGTATGCAATATGACCTTAAATTCTAAAAAATGATAAATTCCTTCTTTACTGTCCCCTTGCAATACATGCCTTTACTTATTACAATTCCCATTGTTATTACGAAAGGGACAATTATAAACAATTCTGTTGGCAACCTCATGTAGGTGGCCCAGGAGTTACTGCCTGTTCTCAAAAAGAATAATAAACCAGAAAAAATTCACTTAGACATTATGACATTCATTCCCTACTCAACAAATACTTATTAGGGCATCACCATGTAAAAAGAATCACACAAGGTCCTCCAGGAGGCTTTTGCTCTTACACTGTGGTGCTTACACTTTAGAGCTAGATGTTACCAAATTAATCTTCCCTCCTATATTTTACAGAAGTGATATCTGAGGCTCAATTTATGTGACTTGCTCAAGAACCATGTCTAATGAATGTTGTAAACAAAACATTGTATACAGAGGCAGAAGTAATCATTTGAAAAATGCATTTGGTTACAGTATTTCTAGCACTAACATCGGCCAAAACTGTGGATAGTCTTCACCACCTTTGTTACCTCCCTTCTATATTCTGCCCATTGAGATCTTCTAACACGTGTTTTAAATAAAGAAGATGAAAAACGTTCTAGCCACTATGAATGGTGTGGGGAATTAAATAGAACAGTACTCAAGAAGGAAATAAAGATTAGGTTATAGAGAAAATGTAGGAGACTTTGGCTCCCACTTATGGCAAGGAGGGTCATCCTGGTATTAGCAGCAAAATAATTCAAACAAATCCTCCTGCTGAGGACAGTCAGAAAATTTGGACAAGATATAAAAATGTCTGCTTAAAGGCAGCAGAGATATTAAAGTTATGAGAAACTACTGGACCAATATACTGGAAAAGAAAATCCAAAGATATGAGTCAGACATTTGGAGTGACTTTTGATTTCAGAGCATTTGCAAAACTAGAATAGACAGTGATGCCAAGCACCACTTTTGCCAGCCTCCTGGGGATTGGAGCAAGAGTTGGGGTACAGTATCTGCCAAGTGTAAGCACTCTGGTTAATCCTCCAACTTCATTTTTGACCAAGATTTCAAAACAAATTGCATGCCTGAAAGTAGAGGGAAACTGAGCTTTCTTGTGGGCTTCAGGTTAACTTTGAATTATCTGGGTGGACCAGAAAACGGCAAGCTCTACAATTGGATTAAGGTTACCCCAGATAACTAGTACATTCAGGTACCTAGTAGAGGTAAATTAAATTTCTCTCTAAAGGAACATAACATCATGCTAGGCTTCAAAATAATTTCAAATTCAGTATCAGTCATACAGTAAAGACAATAAGACAAAAGAAAACAGGGCAACATGAACAAGAGCCAGCAGAAACAACAAGTAATAGAAGCATGTCTCCAGGAGTCTCCAGACATTAGAGCTACCTCACACATATTTTAAGAAACTATGTTAATATGTGAAGGGAGGGGAGAAGAGGATTGAAATTTTCTGAGAACTATAAGAACTGACTAGCACCTTTGAGAAACAAATAGAAATTCTAGAACCAAAACAAAATACAACTATAATAACTCAGCAGAGGAGTTAATATCATATTAAAGATAACTGAAGAGAAAAATAGTAAATTGGAAGGCATATCTAAAAATTCTTCAGCAGTCACATGAAAAAGAACAGGTGAAAGGCAAAGATGATAGAGGGTAAGGTCTAGGTTGAATTAGAATCTCAGGAAGGCAGGAGAAGACATGGGTCAGAAGAAATATTTGAAACAGGAAGTATTAAGGATTTCCCAAGACTGATAAAGCATGTCAAATCACGGATTTAAGAATTCCAAAGAATCACAATCAGGATAAAGGAATATAGGAAAAGTAAAACTACTAAAATCCAAAGATGAAGAGAAAACTCTTAGAGTCAGATGGAAAAATCCACAAGATACCTTCAAAAACCATTTAACACTTTGGGAGGCCAAGGCAGGCAGATCATTTGAAGTCAGGAGTTCCAGAACAGCCTTGCCAACATGGTGAAACCCTGTGTCTACTAAAAATACAAAAAAAAAAAAAAATGTAGCCAGGTATGTTGATGCACGCCCATAATCCCAGCTGCTTGGGAGGCTGCGGCAAGAGAGAATCACTTGAGTCCAGGAAACAGAGGTTGCAGTGAGCCGAGATTGCACCACTGCACTCCATCCTGGGTGGTAGAGACTGTCTCAAACAAACAAAAAAAACAGCAAGAACAGGAAAGACAGGTGATTTTCAGCAAGAACACAGGAACAAAAGAATCAAATGCAATGAAATATTATCCTCAATGTGCTAAAAATGAAAACAAATCAAAACAAGAATTCTATACCCTGCCAATATGTCTTCAACAATGAAAGCAAAATAGTTTTAGAAGACAACAACAAAAACTTGAAAGAATTTGTCACCAGCAGACTCCCACTGAAACTATTAAAGGGCATTCTTCAGGGAAAAGGAAAACAAGATCAAACATTCAAGGGAAAATCTAAAGTAATGAAAATGGTAAACGTTTAAATCCACATCAACACTCACTGAATTGAATAGAGAATAAAAATAAACATCAATAATAGTGTATAATTTAAGTGAGATTTAAATGTTGATAAAAGTTCCAAGATGCTTGCTTGCTTTGTCTAAGTACCAATTAACATTAGAGTTAGCAAGTAAAGAATACATGTTGTAATCTTGTAGCAGTCATCTATCACCACAAAAGTGCTGCATAAAAATAACTGTAAAATCTCTATGGCTTAAAATACTCATCATTGATTGTTACCCATCTGGGTCAACATAGGCAGCACTGCTTCAGGTGCAGTTCTGTGGATCTAGGTCTGCTCCAGGTGTCTCTCATCTTCCCTGGTTCAGCAGGTTAGCTGGACATGTTCTTCTCATGGCAATGGCAGTAGAGAAAGCATAAGGGATTTCAAGACCCTGCTTGTGTCATGTTTTCTAACATTCAATTTACCAGAGCAAATCTTATTGCCAAACTGAAAGGCAAGTGGTAAGGCAAAAGATAGCTGCAAATAAAAATCTAAGGTTCAGGAGTGAGGTATGACTTAGAAATATAGCTTTATCAAAAACAACCTCGTTAAAAAGCAGGCAAAAGATGGCCGGTCACGGTGGCTCACGCCTGTAATCCCAGCACTTTAGGAGGCCGAGGCGGCCGGATCACGAGGTCAGGAGATCTAGACCATCCTGGCTAAATGGTGAAACACTGTCTCTACTAAAAATGCAAAAAATAATTAGCCAAGCATTGTGACGGGGGCCTGTAGTCCCAGCTACTTGGGAGACTGAGGCAGGAGAATGGCGTGAACCCGGGAGGCGGAGCTTGCAGTGAACCGGGATCGCACCACTGTACTCCAGCCTGGGCGACAGAGAGAGACTCCGTCTCAAAAAAAAAAAAAAAAAAAGTAGGCAAAAGACATGAACAGACACTTCCCAAAAGAAGACATACATACGGTCAACCAACATGAAAAAATGTTCAACATCCTAATCATCAGAGAAACGCAAATCAAAACCACAATACAATATTACACCAGTCAGAATGGCTATTATTAAAAAGTAAAAGAAAGCAAAAACAAAAACAGATACTGGCAAGGCTGCAGAGAAACGAGAACACTTATACACTGTTGGTGGGAATGTAAATTACTTCAGTCATTGTGGAAAGTGTTTTCAAGACCTCTCAAAGAACTTAAAGCAGAACTACAATTCAACCCAGCAATACCATCACTGGGTATATATCTGATATGGTTTGGATCTTGTGTTCCCACCAAAATCTCATGTTAAATTGTAATCCCCAATGTTGGAGGTGGGGCCTGATGGGAGGTGACTGGATCATGGGGGTCAGATTTCTCATGGATTTTTTAGTACCATCCCCTTGGTGCTGTTCTCATGATAGTGAGTGAGTTCTCATGAGATCTGGTCGTTTAAAAGCGTGTGGCATCTTTCTCCACCTCTTGCCCTGGCTCTGACCCTGCGACATGCCTGCTCTCGCTTTACATTCTTCCATGATTATAAGCTCCCTGAGGCCTCACCAGAAGCTGAGCAGATGACAGCCTCATGCTTCCTGTACAGTCTGGGGAACTGTGAGCCAATTAAACTGCTTTACTTTATAAATTATCTAGCCTCAGGTATTTCTTTATATCAGTGCAAGAATGGACTAATACAATATCCAAAAGAAAATAAATTGTTCTACCAAAAAGACATATGCATTCATATGTTCATCACAGCATTATTCACAATAGCAAAGACATGGAATTAACCTATGTGCTCACCAATAGTGAACTGGATAAACAGAATGTGGTACATATACACCATGGAATACTATGTAGCCATACAAAAGAACAAAATCATGTCTTTTGCAGCAACATGGATGGAGCTAGAGGCCATTATCCTAAGTGAATTAACACAAATACTGCCTATTTTCACTTATAAGTGGGAACATTGGGTATTCATGGACACAAAGATGGCAAGAATAGACCCTGGAGACTACTAGAGGGGAGAGGGAGGGAGGGGACGAGGGTTGAAAAACTGTTTGGTACTATGCTCATTACTTGAATGATGGAATCAATTTTACCCAAATCTCAGCATCATGCAATATACCCATGTAATAAACTTACACACACACACCCTGAATCGAAAATAGAAGTTGAAATTATACATACATACATTCTTACATATATACATGAGAGATAGCTTTAGACATCATGAACATATTAGTGGTAGACTAAACTCTGATACTGGGTAAAATTTCCCTGTCCCCCACCACTCTCTTAAGTGTAGATTTTCATCTTTATTTTTTAAAAATATTTATTTTCTAGATCTCTATTACATCCCTGCCTTTGAAATAAGCAACAGAGAAAAAGATCCTGAATGACCTAGCCCATATCTTTTAAACTGGCTAATTCTTGGATAAGCCATTTAATCTTTTGAATCTCGGTATACTTGTCTGTAAAACAGAGCTAATTATCAAGAACTCTCTCACAAGGTGCTGGGAGAATTGGCTTAACAGGTATTTAAAGTTGTGAGTAGTAATATGTTTTTCATTCGTATAGCAAGACAGACTAAAACGCAAGACCCAAAACTGTGTCTTATCACATAGACAGGAATGGAATTTAGGAATCAAATTTTTCATTCCTGTGTTCCCTCCTTGGAAAAAAATTTTCTGTCCTCTTCTCCTCTACCCCAAGCAAAAAAATGTAAACAAGAAACGTGTCTCTGAATAACACAGCAGGATGGTCATTGTTTCTGTTCACATTCATTGCTTGTACACAATTTTCTATGTGCCTTTGTGAATTAACTCATTTGAATCTTACAACAACCCTGTGAGGTGGGTACTAGTGCAAGTCCCAACTTTCTTTCTTTCTTTCTTTCTCTATTTATTTATTTATTTTTCTTTTAACTTTTATTTTAGCTTCAGGGGTACATCAGGATTGTTATATAGATAAACTGCATGTCACAGGGATTTGGCATACAGACTATTTCACAACCCAGGTAATAAGCATAATACCCAATAGGTATTTTTTCTGCTCCTCTCCCTCCTCCCAACCTCCACTGTCAACTAGGCCCTGATTTCTGTTGTTTCCCATAGTGTTCACATGTTCTTGTTGTTTAGCTCCCACTTATAAGTGAGAACATGTAGTATTTGGTTTTCTATTCCTGTGTTAGTTTGCTTAGGATAATGGCCTCCAGCTCCATCCATGTTGCTGCAGCAGACATGATTTTGCTCTCTTTTAATGCTGCATAGTATTCCATGGTGTATATGTACCATATTTTCTTTATCCAGTCTACCATTGATGGACATTTAGGTTGATTTCCTGTGTTTGCTATTGTGAATAGTGTTTTGATGAACATATGTGTGCATGTGTCTTTATGGCAGAGTGATTTATATTCCTTTGGATATACACCCAATAATAGGGTTGTTTGGTTGAATGGTAATTTTAGGTTCTTTGAGGAATTGCCACACTGCTTTCCACAATGGCTGAACTAATTTACGCTCTCACCAGCAGTGGATGAACGTTCCCTTTTCTCTGCAACTTTGCCGGCATCTGTTATTTCTTGATGTTTTATTAATAGTCATTCTGACTGGTGTGAGATGGTATCTCATTGTGGTTTTGATTTGAATTTCTCTAATGTTTAGTGTTGTTAAGAATTTTTTCTTATTCTTATTGGCTGCATGTATGTCTTCTTTTGAAAAAGTGTCTATTCAGACCAGTCACAGTGGCTCATGCCTGTAATCCCAGCACTTTGGGAGGCCGAGGTGGATGGATCACTTGAGCTCAGGAGTTTGAGACTAGCCTGGGCAACATGGAAAACCTTATGTCTACAAAAAGTACAAAAACTTAGCCAGGCATAATGGCACATGCCTGTAGTCTTAGCTACTTGGGAGGCTAAAGTGGAAGGATTCCTTGAGCCAAGGAGGTGGAGGTTGCAGTGAGCCAAGATGGCATCACTACACTCCAGCCTGGGTGACATAGTAAGACCCTGTCTCAAAAAAAGGAAAATGTGTCTGTCATGTCCTTTGCCCAATTTTTAATGGGCTTGTTTGGTTTTTGCTTGTAAATTTGTTTAAGTTTCTTATACATGTTGGATATTAGACCTTTGTCAGATGCATAGTTTGCAAATATTTTCTCCCTTTCTGTAGTTTGTCTGTTTACACTGTTGATAGTCTCTTTTGCTGTGCAGATGCTCTTTAGTTTAATTAGGTCCTGCTTGTCAATTTTTTGTTGCTATTGTTTTTGGCCTGTTCATCATGAAATCTTTGCCAGGTCCTATGTCTAGAATGGTATTTCCTAAGTTATCTTCCAGGGATTTTATAGTTTTAGGTTTTACATTTAAATATTTAATCCATCTTGAGTTGATTTTTGTATGTGGTGTAAGATGGTTCAATCTTCTGCATATGGCTAGCCAATTATCACAACACCATTTATTAAATAGGGAGTCTTTACCCCATTGCTTGTTTTTGACAGTTTTGTCAAAGATCAGATGGTTGTAGGAGTGCAGCCTTATTTCTAAGCTCTCTATTCGGTTTCATTGGTTTATGTTTCTGTTTTTGTACCAGTACCATGCTGTTTTGGTTACTGTAGCCTTGTAGCATAGTTTGAGGTTGGGTAACATGATGCCTCTGGCTTTGTTTTGTTGTTGTTGTTTAGAATTGCTTTGGATATTTGGGCTCTTTTTTTGGTTTCATATGAATTTTAAAATAGATTTTTCTAATTATAATTCAAGAATGTTATTGGTAGTTTGATAGGAATAACATTGAATCTGTACATTGCTTTGGGCAGTATGGCCATTTTTTATTATATTGATTCTTCCCATCCATGAGGATAGAATGTTTTTCTATTTGTTTGTGTCATCACTGATTTTATTTGAGCAGTTGTTTTGCAATTTTTACTATAGAAACTTTCAGCCACCCTGGTTAGTTGTATTCCTAGGTATTTTATTACTTTTGTGGCTACTGTAAATAGGATTGTGTTCCTGATTTGGCTCTCAGCTTGACTGTTGTTGGTGTGTAGCATTGCTACTGATTTGTATGTTGATTTTGTATTCTGAAAGTTTGCTGAAATTGTTTATCAGATCAAGGAGTTTTGTGCTGAGACTATGGGTAGATATAGAATCATGCCATCTGCAAATAGCAATAGTTTGACTTCCTCTCTTCCTATTTGGATGCCTTTTATTTCTTCCTCCTGCATGATTGCTCCGGCCAGGACTTCCAGTACTCTATTGAATAGGAGTGGTGAGAGAGGGCATTCTTATCTTGTGCCTGTTTTCAAGGGAAATGCATCCAGCTTTTGCCTATTCAGTATGATTGTTGGCTGTGGGCTTGTCATAGATGGCTCATTATTTTGAGGTATGTTCCTCTGATGCCTAGTTTATTGAGGGTAAACTCCATTTTAAAGAGAAGTAAACTGAGGCACTGAGATATTAACTTTCTCAGAGTTACACAGCTGATAATTAGCAAAGCCATGGCTCAAACCCAGAGAGTCTAACTTCAGAGAGTTTAACTTCAGAGCCCAGTGCTCTTAACCGCATCTCAAATGGTGGAGATGACAAGGACAGGAAAGGATTTGTCAGGGAGGACCTTGCACACCTCTCAAGTGACTTCAAAAAGACAACTGTGTTCATATGTTCTCTGCAGCTGTGGAGGCGTTGATGCCCATGTGTTCCTTGAGGCATGAGGTTTGCCTAATTTTGTTTCAGTCTAGAAATCATCAAGGAGAAAAATACATGACTCAGAGGGATAACAGAGACTCTCAGAGGGCTTGCACTGAAGGCAGGAAACACCCTTACTTATGGCACAGAATTAAATGAACAGAATTGGAGGGGAAAAAAGAGGCCTCTGGAACTCCAGAAAGGAAAGGCTATTGGCTCCTGGAGGGAAAAGCACATCTGAGATAGATAGGAAAGAAGACTTTGTTTCTTCAGTCAGCTGAGAGGAAATCTAGTGATAGAAGTACACCAGATCCATATTTTCCAGACCGTGGGGCACACACCTCTAGCTGCCTGCAGGATGAGATGGGGCAGTAGATGGGATTGTACCAGGTAGCACAGGTGATAGGAGTTAGTGTTACCAGTTGAGGGTAGTTGTCCAGGTTCTTGGCGTTTTGAACAAAGAACTGGACAAAGTACATAAGCAAGGCAGCCAAAGCAGAAGACTTATTTTAAATGAGAGTGCACTCCACAAGGTGGGAGCAGGCCGAGCAAGCAGCTCAAGAGCATTGGTTACAGAATTTTGGGGTTTAAATACCCTCTAGAGGTTTCCCATTGATTCACTCTAGTGGCCCACGACCAGCCGGATTGATTGAGGGAGGGGACGGTGGGCCTGCAACCAGTCTGGTTGGTTGTGAGAGGGGGCCAATCAGAGGTACTTTCATTTTCCAACTGCCACGCAGCAACTGCCACACAACAACTGCCACACAGCAAATGCCACACAACAACTGCCACACAGCAACTTCCACACAGCAAAAGGAAGGGTTGGAAAGGGAGTAGCGTCTGATATCCAGTCAGCATGAGTCAGCCTTTTGTTCCCTGCCTCCAAATCCTATTCTTCTGCCTCCTTAGGTTTATGTGGGCACATCTTTAAAGAACACTGGATCACACAGGAAGATAACTGTTCTTTTGTTCTTTTTTTTCATTCTTCTGATTATCATAAAGTCTTAATTTGATACTAGTCTGTTGATATTTTTCTTTTTTTTCTTTTTTTTTTTTTTTGAGATGGAGTCTCGCTCTGTCGCCCAGGCTGGAGTGCAGTGGCGCAATCTCGGCTCACTGCAAGCTCCGCCTCCCGGGTTCACACCATTCTCCTGCCTCAGCCTCCCGAGTAGCTGGGACTACAGGCGCCCGCGACTATGCCCAGCTAATTTTTTTGTATTTTTAGTAGAGACGGGGTTTCACCGTGGTCTCGATCTCCTGACCTCGTGATCCGCCCGCCTCAGCCTCCCAAAGTGCTGGGATTACAAGTGTGAGCCACCACGCCCAGCCGTCTGTTTTTAAAAAGTCTGTGACACCTGTAACCTCCCCTTTCAATAAAGAGGCCCTGGCAGGTAACACAGACTTTAACTAGAAGGGAATAACATTATTCTCTATTCATTGTGCTGTGTTTATTTTTATAGCTGCCTTTTATTTATGTCAAGTTTGTTTGTTGTTGTTGTTGTTATTGTTTGAGACAGAGCCTTGTTCTGTCACATGGCTGGAGTGCATGATCTTGACTCACTGCAAACTCCGCCTCTGGGTTCAAGCAATTCTTGTGCCTCAGCCTCCCAAGTGGCTGGGATTGTAGATGCATGCCACCACGCCTGACTAATTTTCATATTTTTAGTAGAGACAGGGTTTCACCATGTTGGCCAGGCTGGTCTCGAACTCCTGACCTCAAGTGATTCACCTGCCTCGGCCTCCCAAAGTGCTGGGATTACAGGCATGAGCCACCGTGCCTGACCGTGTGTCAAATTTTTTTTATTTGTGATAATAAAAGTTTCTTTTGAAAGTAAATTTATGTAAGAAAAATGTAAATGTTTTAAAGAATTATTACATAAAAAGTAATAAAGGTTAAATGCATGCAAGGCAAAAACATAATTGTAATGATGGTGTGTAAATGACCAAGGTCTGGGGACTCTTATTCTAAACCCTTCAATAATCCATATTCTGTCTTGGATCTGTGTCCTACCCTGCAGTGCTACATCCACACAGCGAGCACTGTGCTCATTTCTGGAGATCACTCCTTAAGAGCAATTTAAACACACGCCAGCCTATCCAGAGTGACAGAGAACGGTATAACAAAAACAGCATAAGAAGAATATGAGTACAATGGTGGCCTCTGCGTGGGGGCATGAGAGTTGTTCCAAAGAATCTCAAAAGCTGCTTCATTGGTTGGGGGGACCCTATGGGATTTAGTCTTCATGAACTACAAACATGGCACCAGTGATAGATAATCTCAAGAAACAGACTTCTGCATAGCATATGAAACTTTCCTATAGCCCAAACTTTCCACAGGTAGAAAGTAGTTGCAAGAGGACAAACCTAGAGCCCAGGAGGCATGCCTGGGTTCCGGTCTTCCCCTCAACCAGGAGTTTTTGGTGAATGAGATTCTAAAGAGCAGCTTAACTCTCCAGCTTTGTGTTCCCCATGTGTAAGGTAAGAGTGTTGGACTTGATGAGAGGTGGGAAACAGGCTCACCTTGGTAATACTGATTGCTTTATAATTTGTGGCCTGAAACTCCTTGTTGAGAAAAATGTTAAGCCCATGTTCAGGTTTAGCGGGAAGAAAGACTCACTAGTAGCATCTGCCATGGATACGGGGCACGCATTACCATGTTTCTAATTGCTATGAAACAAGTGATCATTAAGATTCCTCCCAGTTCTATAACACAACATCAAATTCATATCACTTCATCAAGTTTGCAAATAGGTGCACTTTCAAAAGCAATTCCTGACCAGAGAGGAATGCTATATTATCCTTAAATATTTTATTACTGCATTCACTAGTGTTAACGTTGTTTATGAATAGTAATAATGGCCATTTGTGGCTATTAAGGCCTTTTTATTTTTATGAGATTATCCTAAGAGCCTCTAACCATGGACCAATTTTGCACTATCCTGTGTTCTCAGAAGCAGACTGGCATATCTCTAGGATTTCTGTGAATTGAAATGGAATAATTCTTAAAACTTCCTGGTCTTTAGGTTTTTAATAAACGTGCTGGTTTAGTCAGCCTGTTTGACTAATGACAGGGAAATTCTATTCTCCCTCTACTCTTCTAGGATTGACCCATACTTGTGAACTGTGAAAAAAAAGGCCTGTTATTGTTAAGGTGTTTTTAACAAGCACGCCTTCTCGCAAGGGGATTTCCTCCCCAAACAAACTATGGTGGTACCTAGTAAATCCGCCTTTACGAGGATTATGTGAGTTTCATTTCATTTCTCTCCTCATACATAACATGCAGGATAATAGATGATCCAGCACTCGGATGCCATGGAAAGTTCTAAAAGGGAATGCATTTGTCAAGGGCCACAGCAGACTCTGCCAACTGCTAGTACTGCTAGATTGTGATCACCCTTCATTTTTCATCACCATTCTGCTTAATTTACCACAAATGTCATTGTCCCAGGGCTGACAGCCTGGAAAGATGATGCCCTTGTTGTGTGGGCTTCATGGGAACTGACTGTTGAGGGGCTCGAGCTATAAGGAGCGAATCATCATTTATAATTTCCCACTCTACTTAGTTGAGGCAGGCAGATGCCTTAGAGCCTGAGAAAAAGAAGGACTTGAAGCTAAGCAGATGGGCAGGCACATATCTTAGCAGCACCTGCTGCTGGCTGTGTTGGTTCCAGCTACCTGTCTTTGGGGAAGAGATTCTGTGCTCCTTACTGCTTGAAGTATAGATCTGCACTGTCCACTACTGTAGTCACTAGCCACGTGTGGCTATTAAGCACTTGAAATGTGGCTAGTCCAAATTGAGATGTGTTGAGTGTATAAAATATACACTGAATTTGGAAGACTTAAAACCAGAATGTGATAATTTCTATATTGATTTCATGTTGAAATAATCATATATTGGATAAACTGGATTAAATTATATATGCAATAAAAATTAATTTCACTTAGTAGCATTCTGCCTTTTTAATGTGGCTACTGGAAAACTGGAAATGACATACATGGCTGGCATCATGTTTATGCTGGGCCTCATTGTTCTAGAGCCAGAGTGTCATGAAATCTCACCCCTTCATTTGACAGAGAAGAAAACCATGAGCTGGATTAGGCGAGGGACTTAACTGTGATCACACAGCCAGTGAGTTCAGAGGTGGGGTGGGTCACTGCATCTCTGATTTTCAGACTTGACTGCCTTTGTCCTATGCCATCTTCTAGGGAGAAACACACAAATCTAAGAGTAAGAAGACCTAGATATCATTTCATGTTCAGTCTCTTACTTGCTGCTAACAGAGTGTTAACTTTCCTGTGACTCAGTTTTGAATTTGCTAAAAAGTGTAAACATATCCCACATGGTTAGTTGTGAATCAAAGAAATAAAATATGTGCTTTGGAAATCCTAAAGGACAACACAATACTAAGTCAGTCTAGTGTAGAATTTAAGAGTACAAACATTGGTGCAACTCACTAGTCTATACTTCATTTCTGACACCACCACCACCACCACCACCACCATCATTTTGGGTTACTTAACTTCTCTGAGTCTCAGTTTCCTCACCTGTACCAGTACCTTTGTCTAGAGTGGCTGGGAGAATTAAATGAGTTAATACACACAGAACACTTAGAAAAGTGCCAGGCACATAGCAAATAGAAGTGTTAGCTATTTTTATTAGCAACGATACTACTCCACTTTTGTGGCCTAAATTCCTGTGAGTAAAATTCATGGAAAGAACTGCTCTTAAATATAAGCTCATGGGTAATCACCCACTTTGTGTGATTTCGGGGATAGAAGAATGGCCCAATGCCTCCAAAACAAGGATCATTTTCACTGTCTCTTGAAAAAGTACGAATACAATTTACCTAGTAGAGCTGTTGAGAGAAAACCCTATTACACTGCCTGAAAATAAACATGAGCTTTTGACTTTAAAAAACAACAAAAACTTTCCACTAGTAGCTTCCTTAGTACCATTAGAAATGCATCTCTTTCACTTAAAGCTGCTTTTGTTTGATCCCTCCACCTGTATTTTTTCCTTTTGTCTTCAAAAACACACAGAATTCCATTAGCTCCAGACAAATCTCTAGACCCTGGTGTTCCTCTAACTTCAGTGCTCTTTCCTTCTAAACACTGCCCAACTGATTTAATTAAATCCTCCACCCATATGGCCCATTTTTTCTATTCACTTTCCAATACCTCAAGTCCCTGGACTGTACCAACATCACTTCTCTCTGAAGCAGGTTTTCAAAAGCACCACAAGACACCATGCGGCATTGCCTTTCTCAGTCTTTGCTGTTCTTGACTTTCTGACACACCCTCTCTTTAACTCCACCTTCATGTTCTCCTGTTACTTCTCTGACCATTCGTCTTCTTCCTCTTCTTGCTTCTGTCCTCCACCTTCCTTAACATCCAGCATTTTCTTCTTCACTCTGCCCATTCCACCTTGATGACTATTCACCTCATGGCTTCAACCTCCTACCATGCACATACTATACATTCTCTCTCCCTTCCCTTCCCATTTCTCTCTCACCCCTTGCCTTCCTCCCTTTTTCTTTCTCCCTTTGTTTTAAACATTTCCAAGTAAATGGCCCTTCTTCAATTGAAGCCCAAGACAAAACACCTTCTTCCTGCCTCAAGTTTCTTTTAAATGCCTGAACTCTATTTCAGTTAGAGATTTTAGAATACCCCCAGTTTTTCAAGATTAAAAACCCAAAGCTTTCTTTGATTCTTTGCTCTGTATTATAACAGGTCTGGGCTTGAGGGCTTACTTCATATCTTATTAACTCTTCAACTCGGACCAAGTTGCTGGACCTCCCTGAGCCCCATGTTTCTCATCTGTAAAAAAGAGTTGCTGTGGGAATTAAATAAGATAACATATTCAAGCCGGGCGCGGTGGCTCACGCCTGTAATCCCAACACTTTGGGAGGCCGAGGTGGGCGGATCACGAGGTCAGGAGATACAAAAAAATTAGCCGGGCATGGTGGCAGGCGCCTGGAGTCCCAGCTACTTGGGAGGCTGAGGCAGGAGAACGGCATGAACCTGGGAGGCGGAGGTTGCAGTGAGCCGAGATCATGCCACTGCACTCCAGCCTGGGTGACAGAGCGAGACTCTGTCTCAAAAAAAACAAAAAAACACACATTCAAAGAGCTTAGCATAACCTTTTCTCCACCTTGACTGTCCCCACTCCAACTAAATCTCTACCTGTTCATCAAGACTCAAATTGTTCATGGTGTTTCTCTTTTCCCTGGCAAATAAAAAAATACTCATTCAATGTCCGGCATTATTTTTATTATTATTACTCCATATTTATCTTGTAGAATTTGCATGTAGATTCCTTTATACATGTAGCAACTCATCACGACTTAAAGATTATTTCTTTGAAACATTTCTTGTGTCTTTTCATATTTTTTCATTTTTCACTCCTACCATTTCTACTAGGCTCTTATCATTTTATAAAAATCTGCATTCAATTTCAAACAGTGTCGTCATCTTCTAGTCCTTCTGTCCATTCATCTACTCTGCCAGGCTAATTGCCCTAAAATTCTACATTTTGAAAGCCTTCCATGGTTTCTCATTGCCTAACATCAGCCAATAATAATAATAATAATAAAAATAAAACACCTATATACTCCATCGTCTGACATAAATTACTTTTCTAGTCTCATCTCTCACTACTGCCTATAATATCCTCTACTTCAGCCCCAGGAGTTTATTTATTGTTCTTTTAATCAACTTTGTGTTCCCACTTTAGGGCCCTTTCTAACAATATTCCCAGAATGCTCCATGTTCTGCTCTACCTATCCTTTTGAAACTCTGATCCCCTGAAATTTCCTCAGATTTCTTTGGCCTCTACACGTGTATACATTGTCTGAACCTATAGCTGTAGCTATACGTCTTGTTTGGTCATGAATCATGTACTGCTTTGGAGCATGACTTGCATTGCTATCTTGTAAGGAGGCAGTAGGCATGGTTAGTAAGCTCATGGGCATTGAACCAAAAATTAGGCTTAAATCTGGCTTCTGCCTCCTACTAGTATGTGATCTTGAGCAAGCCATATAACCTCTCTGACTCTGTTTCCTCAGCCTAAAAATGGATCTAACATTGCCTACTTCATAAGGATACTACAAGATTAAATAAGATTGCATCTAAGTGTATCAGTTATCAAGAACGTAAAAATTCAACTCACAAATGGAAAAAAATTTGCAACTCATATATTTGTTAAGGAACTAGTATCCAGAATATAGAAAAACCCTTATAACAATAATGGACAAACAATTCAATTTAAGAATGGGCAAAGGATTTCAATAGACATTTCTCCAAGTAAGATATATAAATGGTCAATAAGCGCCAGAAAAGATGCTCAAAATCATTAGTCATTAACGAAATGCAAATCAAAACTATGAGATGCCACTTAAAACCCACTAAGATAGCCATAATCAAAAAAAAAAAAAAAGACCCAGGCACGGTGGCGCATGCCTGTAATCCCAGCACTTTGGGAGGTTGAAGCAGGAGGATCACTTGAGCCAGGAGTTTGAGACCACCCTGGGCAACATAGTAAGACCCCCACCTCTAAAAAAAAGAAGAAAACTAGCAAGTGTTGGTGAGGATATGAAGTAATTTTAACCTTCCTACATTTCTAATGGAAATATAAAATGATACAGACACTGTGGAAAACAGTTTGGTTGTTCCCCACAAACTTAAACATAGAGTTACCATATGATACAGCAATTTCACTCCTAGATATATACTCAAGAGAAATTAAAACATATGTTCACACAAAAACTTGTACATGAATGTTCATAGCAGCATTATTTGTAATAGCCAAAAATGGAAGCAACATAGATGTTCACCAACTGATGAAAGGATAACTAACATGTGGTCTTCATACAATGAAATGTTATTCAGCCATTAAAAGGAAAGAAGTACTAATATATGCTACGACATAGATGAACCTTGAGGACGTTATGCCAAGTGAAATAAGCCAGTCACGAACAGACAAATACTACGTGATCCCACTGACATGAGGTACTTAGGGTAGTCAAACTCATAGAGAGAGAAAGTAGAATGGTGGTTGCCAGGGGTTGAGAGGAAAGAGGTATGGGGGGTGACTGCTAACAGATACAGACTTCTTTTTGGGATGATAAAAATGTTCTGGAATTAGATAGTAGTGATTGTTGTACAAATTTGTGAATATACCCAAAAGCATTAAATAGCACTTTTTAAATGGTGAATTTCATGGTATGTGAATTACAGCTCTAAAAATAAAAAAGGGGGAGAAGTATGTCAAATAGTGCAATTTGCTAAGTTCCTTTTGTCTCCCATTAAAAATGGTGAAGCTGGGATTCACAACCAAGTCATTCCGATACAAAGACAGTGCTTTTCAAAGCCCCCACTAATCTTGTCTCTCTCATGTGCTGAAGCAGAAGTCTACTGGAACACAGAAACAATGAAACAAGTTTTTCTGGTGGTTCTGACATTTTGACTAAAAGGCTTTATTCAGTTGTATGATCAGTTAATGGCGATTAAAGAAAAATATTATTCATATTCTTTGTTCAACTAAATGCATCTGTTGAGACTGTATTAATAAACCCAGCCAAACAAATGAAAGACTATACACAAATAACTTGGGGGAGAAACTAAAAGAAACAGTAACAGCATGGAGAATATTAACACTGTTTTTGCCCAAACAAAACACTGCAAACATTGCTTCTGCCAAAGAGATTATGAAAGGAGTTAATAAAAGCAAATTAAACTTGAGGGAAAATTGGATTGGCAAATAAGTCTTTAGCTGGAGACTGTGCATTAAAGCAAGGATTAAAGGGAATCAGCAAATATTTCTGAAATGCCAGCCATGATGTAATGAATCAGATACACATGGTTTCACAACCCTCCTCTGTCACTTCCTCAGCCAAGTAACCCTAGCCAATTTATTTCTTCTCTAATCACCTTTTTTCTTTTTGCGTAAAATACAAACAAAAAATTTTTCTCATAAGGTTCTTATTGATTATAAGGGTAGCAAGTAGGTACACTAAATGACAGCTCTGATTATTGGTTATTACACAGGCCAGGAATGAAGGTACACAACATTTGGGCGGGGGTCAAATGACAGTACCCACTTTGAAGGGAGAGTAAAGTTTCCTGATGTCAAACACAGGCCTCTGAATATAGACGGATCATCCCCTAAATGCTCTATTGATTGGGTCTTTTTTTTAAACTTGAAATTTTACAGGCTCACAAAGAGGCATCTTTGTTTACCCTTGGTGGAAAAAAATATATATTTTTAAAAAGGGATTTATTTTCAGAATAGCAGCCTAGGCTGACAGAGCAAATTATTCCTTCCAACCTCAAACAATTAGAAATATTTTTAAAATTTCTCTCTCATGAAGATTCCAGGCAAAGACAGTTTTACAAAGAAATTTAACAAATGTTCAAAGAACATTTAAATTATAATTTATGTAAATTATTTCAAATAACAGAAAAAAAGGCAACTACCCAACTCAGTTTATGAGACTAGAACTTCTTTTTTTACATCAAAACTACAAAGGGATAGTATAAGCAAATAGAATTATTAACCGATTTAATTTATAAACATGGATGTAGAATTCCCAAGTAAAATACCCATTAGTTGAGTCCAGCCATATTTTAAATATAATAAATCATGTCTAGGTAGGGTTTATCCCAACATTGTTTCAAAGACATAATATTAAAAAAAAAAAAAAACCATGCTAGTTTGCTACCCTTATATATAGTCAATTGTGAAAAACATGGTGATCTCAATGCACACAGAAAAATCATTGGATATTCTTAATAACACATTTTACTATTAAAAGTTTTCACCAAACAAGGAATAGCAAGAATAATTTTTCTTCTGATAAATCCTACAGCAAATGTAATATTTAATGATGAAACTTTAGGAGCATTCCCATTACAGATACAAGATGAAGACTCCCATTTTAACTTCTATCATTATTTTACTGAAGATCTTAGCCAATGGAATAAGATATGGAAAATAATTGGTATGTATAAATATTAGAAAGTATTGTCATTTGCTAATAAGTTGTGTATATAGAAAATCCCCCCACAAAAAAAATCAAACTACCAGAACATATAAGATGATTCAGCATGGTTATTGGATATAGAGTCAACTACAAAAATCAATAAATATTCATATATTGTTAATAATTAATGAATTAACATAAAAGGAAAATTGCTATCATCACAACAATAATAAAACCATACAAGTCAAAAAATGGATCAAATAAAACATGTTGAGTACTTTGTGGAGAAAATTTTGAAATGTGGGTGAAAGTCACAGAAAAGATCTAAGCAATGATGGAGAGATAATCACATTTGCAGCTGGGAACATTAAATATATTAGATATAAAAATTTCCTCTGAATTAATCTGCAAAATTCAAGACCATTACAATCAAATCAAACAGAATTCCTATAAGAGAATAACAATGTGGTGTATGGCATTAGTGTATGGATAGACAAACATATCAATGAAGAGTACAGAGAATCCAGAAACAGACTAAGGCATTTGACAACTTAGAATATAAGAAACAAGATATCACGAATCTGAAGGAAAAGCAAAATTATTTAACAGTGTTTCCACTTGAAAAAAAAACCATAAAATCAAAATTATTTCGCATTATACATAAAAATTCCTGATAATTTAGAGACCTAACCTTAAGAAAAAATATTTAGATCTATTTGAAGAAATATGGGAGAAAGTCATTTGCCACTGGGATTGGAAATCTCATTTAAGTTGTTGGAATTAATTTTGTTGGTTTTGAGAAGTTTTCTTGGCTGAAGGACTCATGGCAACTTGTTTCTTCAAAGTCAGCCAGTAATAAAGAAGTCAAAACTAAGTGTCATATGATATAACATAATCATAGGAGTGCCAACCCATCACCTCAGCCATATGGGTAGTATAATCATAGGCATGACGTACTCCACCCTCTTTGGGATATTACTTAGAAGCATCTTACAGGTCCTGCTCACACTCAAGGATAGGGATTATGCAAGGGCATGAACACTGGGAGATGAGGATCACAGGTCTGTGTTCAAGTCTGTTCACCACACTGAAATTCTTTGACATTACCTAAGGTCATAGGAATGTTTGGAATGTCAGAATGTGCCTTATTAAGTTTTATAGTACCTTTGGTTCTGTTTGAGGAGTGAAAATAGGCCTTTCCTTTTCTTTCCCAAATTCAACTTCTTGACTCCTAAATAACAGAAAGGTTTTCCGCATTCCTCTCTACAAGGATTACTCCTTTTTTCTTCCTGATACCAAGATGGGTTGAAGTGTTAAAACCTATTAACGGCACCATTACTAGAGCATAGCTGGAAATTAAGATGATTGATTAAAAAGAGAGGAAAAATATTTAATGAGAAGTGAAATAAACCAGCCCACTCAATCTATTAACGTTCCAGGCTTTATTTTTCTTTCTTACAGATCTTCCAAATTACAGTTCCCAAAATGTCCTAACTTCAAGCTCCAAATGTAGCGTGAGATTCCCTGGAAGCAAAAACACTGCTCAACATTCTGGACATCTGTACTTATACGGTTACTATTTTCCACAAGAGGGCAAAGAAAATTTTTAGCTTTTTGGAATTCTATAAATAAGGCCAAAGAATTCACTTTTGATTCTAAATTAAGAAAGCAAAATCTTGTTAATAATGCCAGAATATAGATCATAATCTTTATTAATAACAAAGTAGCAATACTAACAATTACTATTTAAGTACTTTCTGCATCCCAGACTGCACAAAAATTTTACATGCATTGTTTCATTTAGTCCTCATAACAAAACCTGGGTTAAGCATTTTTATCCCAGTTTTCCAGATAAAGGTACTGAGGCATAGTGTGGCTATAATATTTGCCCAAATCCCAGTGGCTGGTTAGTAGCACAGCAGGGATTTAAATATGGGTTAATTATTCTTCAAAGTCTTACATCTTAGCCTCTCTGTAATACCACGTCACAAAGAAATTATATTTATGTATTAGTGGAAAGATGGCACTCAACACACAGGTTATAAAAAATATACAGAATTCATTCATTTAACAGAAAAGAAAAATATCACTGGGCCAGTTTTTAAATCTGCCACTGCTGGCCGTGTGGCCCTTAGCAACTAACTTCTTTGAGTTTTCTTTCTCTCTCTCTCTAACTCTCTTTAGAGGCAGAGTCTCACCATGATGCCAAGACTGGACTTAGACTTCAACACTTGGGCTCAAGTTATCCTCCAGCCTCAGCTTCCTAAGTGGCTGAGACTAAAGATATATAGCGCTGAGCCCAGGTTTTTCACTCTGAAATTTTTTTCTCATAGGAAAGATCGTTATTCTATCCTATTTCTCTCACAGGATTGTGAGAACTATCAAAAGTGACATATACTTTTGAAAGTATTACATAAGTAAATATAAACATGAATATAAGGAATTAATATACTCCTTATGTGAGAATATGAAAAAATTCACAACTGAATAAGAGGGAGCCAGGGCTCCATTACCCCAGTCTAGAATACAGGAGACACAATATGTGTTTGAGAAGCACCTAAATTACTTAATGTGCTCACCCCAAACAATTGGGTTTCAAAACAACATTATATAGGCACACCACTCATCTACTCTGGCAAATATTCCCAAACAATTCCTAAAAAGCATTCATTTTCTCAAATTTGGTGGACCCAAAACTCTTCTCAACATGACACACAAAGATGGAGGAGAACATAGGGAAGCATCACATAACATTAAAAAAGAATACTTTTGAAATCCAAGAGATTCATTCCTTTAGTTGTAAAATAGGGATAGTAATATATACCTTGCCAAGATTTTGAAAAAATTCCAGATGTCTGTATTCGGTGAAGGCAGACTTGCTCATTTAAAGTAATCTCAGATGTCCAGATTGCTAAAATCACTGGAAAACATATAAAAGACATGTTCTGAAGGACATCTTCTAAAGAACCAACAGTATCATAAAGAATTATTTCTAAAGAGCCAAGATTCAAGAAAAGATAGAAATCTGGAAAGTTGAGCTCAGCATCTGTACTTGCCCAGGTGGCATTTTTCTACCTTGAAGAGAAGCTGATAGGATGAGCAGCACTTTTGACAGCCCTTCAGCATGAGGGGGACAAAAATGTGATCCAAAGTCTGCCAAGAATGGAGAACCTAGTAAACCACCTATGCTTAGGATATATGCCCCAAAGAGCTACATCCTAGGCATAAGGGGAAATCAGAAATAAAGCAGCATCCCATGGACTACAGTCTGTATTCAAGATGTCCAGGTGGCCTAGAAAATTTCTAGCCCAGACACAAGTTGGAGACTCCAGATTGTTGATGACCCAGAGGCACCTGGCAAAGCAAATGAAAATCCTTTCAGGAGCAAAATAACATCATCCCAGCCTCATGTCATTTTACTAATATATTTTCAAATGCAATGTCCAGCACACAATAAAAACAGACCAGGCAGTCAAAGAGATGTCGTTATGAATGAGGACCAACACAAATAACAAACAAGAAAACATTTAGAGGTACTCCAAATAGTGAATATTACCAGACCCAGAGTGTGAACACCCATGATGATAATACTTATGAAGAAAAATATGAACTTAAAATTTTTATCAAAGAACTATCAACTACTAACAAAATTTCCAATTTGATCTCCAAAAATCCACAAATGGAAAGGCAATCAATGACCTTAAAACATCACTAGTTCTGTTTAACAGCAAATTAGTAAAATAATTTTAAGAATTTTCTCAAATAGAGAATTGGTTACTAGGTCAAAAGACATTATTTAGAATTATGTACAGAAAGATAACAGTATTGAAATACAGAAGAAAGTGTAAGATATATAAATATTATGAGAAGACCTAACATGGTATATTTATTGAAGTCCCAGAAGAAGCAGAGAAAGAGAGTATCAAGTAGAAGAAATATTTGAAAAGATAATGGCTGAGGATTTTCTAAAACTGAAGAAAGAGATCAATCTACAGATTTAAGCACCCCAATGAACTTCTGGTTTGTTTGGGATATACAGTCATAAAAACTGCAAATTAATAACTTTTCTTTAAACTTTCAGAGAGCTGAAATCATGAAGCAGCAATAAGCCCCAAATCAAAGGACAGAGGTGTGTGCGGAGGAGGACAGGCTGCTAATATGTGCTTACCTGGGACGGACACAGTCAGACACCAATAAAACTAACTTAGCTGGAATTGTTTATAAATTAGTAAAGGCCAAGTATGGGCTTGCAAGAATGTGAGAGCCCTAGCTGCAAATTTAGGAGGACTCTGCATGATCCATTTGTAGTTTTTTCTCTATAGACTTCCCAGAAAAGATTGGTGGGAGTCCTGAGAGGGCATCACTCCTGGTACAGATTTGCAGAAGTAGAAGAGCAGCCATAGCTGTAGGGGGGCTGCCCAGATCCTTCTTCCTCTTCTCCTCTACAAAGCTGGGGTGGGAGGAGAGGGAGACAAACAATCCCCCATCCACCAAGACCAAGATGCGAGTGAAACCCCAGTGACACTGAGGGAAGGAAACAGAAAAAAAAAAAATCCTTTATCCCTGCGGGAGGGGAAAGAATACAGTTGAGCTCTGAACTACTGCGGTGGAAGGGGCGGGAGCTCTGAAAAGACCACATCCATGAGAACCACAGACGCAGTACCTGCCAACGACTGAAGTTTAATCAGAACAGACAATGCCCCTCACTTAACTCTCACCAATAAGCATCCAGTAACAAGCAATAACAGAAACTCCTGGAAGAGAGGAGGATCAAACGAGGCAAAAGAATAGAAAGAAACCCTCTCTGGGACAAAGTGCAAAAGGTAAAGCTAAAGTCACTGGTGAAGAGAACCTTGAGGAAAATCACCTAGAAAACTATCTCCCATCCTAAATATGAGGTTTAGCTAGAGGAATTTAAGACTTGGTACACTGAGGGCAAGTATAACAACCATAACCCCAAACCTAGATCCCCCACTCTGGCTAGATTGGCTCAATATCATACATTAAAGGCAAAAATGTAACCCACAAAGAATATGTACGTAATAATATGGTGTCAGAATATTTCAGGTAAAAATTGGCCAGGCGCAGTGGCTCATGCCTGTAATCCCAGCACTTTGGGAGGCCAAGGCGGGCAGAGCACCTGAGGTCAGGATTTCAAGACCAGCCTGGCCAACATGGTGAAACCCTGTCTCTATTAAAAATACAAAAATTATCTGGGCGTGGTAGCTACTGTAATCCCAGCCACTAGGGAGGCTGAGGCACGAGAATCACTTGAACCTGGGAGGCAAAGGTTGCAGTGAGCTGAGATCGTGCCATTGCTCTCCAGCCTGGGCAACAAGAGCAAAACTCTGTCTCAAAAAAAAAAAAAAAAAAAAAAAAGTCAATATAATTATAAGGAGAAATAGACCAATTGACAGAGTAAATTTAAATACACCTCTCACAGTAATTGACAGAACAAGTAGACAAAAAGTCTGTGAAGATACAGAAAATTTGAGCAGCACAAAAAGCTATCATTGTCCAAAGAACCTATGTAGAATACTGTACTCAACAACTATAGTCCATATACTCTTTTCAAGTACACATGGAACATTTATAAAAACCAAATATGTCTGACCATAAAGGTAGCACACATTTTAGTAGCTTGAAAGTACACAGAACGTTTTCTCACTCCAGTTCAATTATGCAAGGAGCAAAAGTCACTAGGAAACATCAAGTTTGTAAATTAAGAAATAAACCTTAAACAATACATGGATTAAAGAAGACATCAAAATAGAAACTGGAAAATATATTGACTGAATAATAATTGAAATGCTACTTGCCAAAATATTTGAGATTCAGCCAAAGATGTATTTAGAGGGAGAATTATAGCTTTCATACATACATTACCAAAAAAAAAAAAAAAAAACAAACCGATGAGATAAGCATCCATCATGAGAAGCTGGATCAAGAAAAGCAATGTAAGTGCCAAACGCCTACCTCAAAGAGTTAGAAAGATCTCAAACTAATGATCTAACATCACACCTACAGGAACTAGAAAAGCAAGAAATAAACCCCAAAGATAGCAGAAGAAAAGAAATAACTAAAGTTAGAGCAAAACTGATCAGAATTGATACCTAAAAATCCATATCAAGAATCAATAAAACCCAAAGTAGTTTCTTTTTTTTGAAAGGGTAAACAAGATTAATAGATTGCTATCTAAATGAACAGGGAGAGAGAGAGAGAGATCCAAATAAGAACAAGCAGAAATTACAAGGTAACAATGCAACTGATCTTGCAGAAATACAAAAGATCCTCAGAGACTATTACAAACACTTCTATGAACACAAACTAGAAAATCTAGGAAAAACGGATAAATTCCTGGAAACACACAACCTCCCAAGATTTAATCAGGAAGGAATTGAAACACTGAATAGACAAATATTGAGTTCTGAAAAAAAGCCCTGGACCAGGTGGATTTACAGCTGCATTACACCAGACACACAAATAAGAACTGGTATCAATTCTACTAAAACTATTCCCAAAATATGAGGAGGAGGGACCCCTCTCTAACTCATTCTACAAAGCCAGCATCACCCTGATACCAAAACCTGGCAAAGACACAATGAAAAAAAGAAAAATACAAGCCAATATCCTTATGAACACAGATGCAAAAATTCTCAACAAAATACTAGCAAACCAAATTGAGCAGCACATCAAAAAGTCAAATCAATGCAAATATGCAAATCAATGAACGTGATTCTCCACATAAACAGAATTAAAAACAAAAACCATATAAACATCTCAATAGTTGTAGTAAAAGCCTTCACTAAAATCAAGCATCTCTTCATGATAAACCCTCAACAAATTAGAGATTGATGGTATACACCTCAAAATAATGAGATCCCGGCCGGGCACAGCAGCTCACCCTGTAATCCTAGCACTTTGGGAGGCTGAGGCAGGTGGATCAGGAGGTCAGGAGATCGAGACCATCCTGGCTAACATGGTGAAACCCCGTCTCTACTAAAAATACAAAAACAAAATTAGCGGGCGTGGTGGCACCCAGCTACTCGGGAGGCTGAGGCAGGAGAATGACGTGAATCCGGGAAGTGGAGCTTGCAGTGAGCCGAGATCACGCCACTGCACTGCAGCCTGGACAACAGAGCGAGACTCCGTCTCAAAAATAAAAAATAAATAAATAAATAAAAATAATAAATAATAAGATCCATCTGTGACAAACCCACAGCCAACACCATCCTGAATGGGAAAAAGCTGGAAGCATTCTTCTTGAGAACTGGGAAAAAAACAAGGATGCCCACTCTCACCACTTTCATTCAATATAGTACTGGAAATCCTAGCCAGAGCAATCAGGCAAGAGAAAGAAACAAAAGACATTCAAATAGGAAGAGACGTCAAACGATCTCTCTTTGCTGATGACACAATTCTGTACCTATAAAACCAAAAAACTCTGTCAAGACTCCTGGAACTGACTTCAGTGAAGTTTCAGAATACAAAATCAGTGTACAAAAATTAGCAGCATTTCTATACACCAATAATGTTCAAGCTGAGAGCCAAATCAAGGACACAATCTCATTCACAATAGCCACATGCAAAAATGAAATATCTAGAAATACAAGATCTCTACAAGGAGAACTACAAAATACTACTGAAAGAAATCATGGATCACACAAATGGAAAAGCATTCCATGCTCATGGATAAGAAAAATCAATATCACTAAAATTGCCATACTACCCAAAGCAATTCACAGATGCAATGTTATTCCTGTCAATCTACCAATGACATTTTCCATATAATTAGAAAAAAAACTATTCTAAAATTCGTACAGAACCAAAAAAGAGCTCGAAAAGCTAAAGCAATCCTAAGCAAAAACAACAAAGCCAGAGACATCATATTAACCTACTCCAAACCAAACAATAATGCTACAGTAACCAACACAGCACAGTACTGTACAAAAAGACATAGACCAATGGAGCAGAATAGAGAACCCAAAAATAAAGCCACACAGCTATAGCCATCTGACCTTCAACAAAGGCAACAAAAATAACCAGTGGGGAAAGGACTCCCTATTTAATAGAAGGTGCTGGGATAGATGGTTAGCCGTATGCAGAAGATTGAAACTGGATCTCTACCTTTCACCATATAGAAAAATTAACTCAAGATAGCTCAAAGATTTAGAGGTAAGACCTCAAACTCTAAGAATCCTAGAAGAAAACCAAGGAAATACCATTCTGGACATTGGTCTTGGGAAAGAATTTATGACTAAGACCTCAAAAGCAATTGCAACAAACACAAAAATTGACAAGTAGGATCTAACTAAAATAATGCTTCTGCACAGTAAAATAAGCTATGAACAGAGTAAACAACCTACAGAATTGGGGAAAATGCTCTCAAACTATGTATCTGAAAAAGATCTAATATTCAGAGTCTATAAGCAACTTAAATAATTCAACAAGCAAAAAACAACCTTATTAAAAAGTGGGCAAAAGACATGGACATTTTTCAAAAGAAGACACTCAAATAGCCAGTAAACATGTAAAAAAATGCTGAACATCACTAATAATCATGGAAATGCAAATCACAACCACAATATGATACCACTTCACAGCATTCAGAATGGTAATGTTAAAAAGTCAAAAAACAACAAACGCTGGCAAGGCTGTGGAGAAAAGGGAATGCTTACACACTGTTGGTGGCAGTAAATCAGTTCAGCCACTGTGGAAAGCAGCTTGGAGATTTCTCAAAGAACTCAAAAAAGAACTACCATTTGGTTCAGCAATTACATTACTGGGTATATACTCAAAAGAAAATAAATTGTTCTATCAGAAAAACAGGTGCACTACATTCATCATAGCACTATTCATAATAGTGAAGACATGGAATCGACCTAGGTGCCCATCAATGGAGGATTGGATAAACAAAATATGGTACATATACACCACGGACTACTATGCAGCCATAAAAAAGAATAAAATCATGTCCTTTGTTGCAACATAGATGCAGCTGAATGCCATTATCCTAAGCAAATTAACATAGTAACAGAAAACCAAATACCACATGTTCTCACTTATAAGTGGGAATTAAATATTGGGTATTCATGGACATTAAGATGTCAACAATGGATACTGAGAACTACCAAAGGGGTGAAAAAGGGACAAGGATGAAAGTTAAAAAACTAACTGTTGGGCTGGGCATGGTGGCTTACGCCTGTAATCCCAGCACTTTGGGAGGCTGAGGCGGGCAGAGCACGAGGTCAGGAGTTCAAGACCATCCCGGCTAACACAGTGAAACACTGTCTCTACTAAAAATACAAAAGCAAAATTAGCTGGGTGTGGTGGCGGGCGCCTGTAGTCCCAGCTACTCAAGAGGCTGAGGCAGAATGGTGTGAACCCGGGAGGTGGAGTTTGCAGTGAGCCAAGATCACGCCACTGCACTCCAGCCTTGGTGAGACCGAGACTCCGTCTCAAAAAAAATAAATAAATAAATAAAAAAGCAAAAAACTAACTGTTGGATACTGTGCTCACTTCCTGGGTGATGAGTTCAGTCATACTCCAAACCTCTGCATCACACAGTATACTCATGTTACAAACCTGCCCATGTACCCCCAAATCTAAAATAAAAAATGAAATTATAAAAAAAAGAAAAGCAATATAAACCCAAAGAGAAGGAAAAATTTTTATATAATAGCAAAATCAATGAAATAAACATTCAGTAAAGAAGATCAACAAAGAATGTTATTCTTCTGAAAAAAGTAATAAAACTGATGTCTTTGATGAGATGATCAAGGAAGAAAAAAAATTACAAAATATCAGGAATAAAAAAGAGCATATCCCTGCATATCTGACAATTAAAAAGACAAACGAGTATATTTTGAGTAACTTAAGACAATAAATTTGAAAATTGTGGTGCAATGTTGTTGTTGTTGTTGATTTTATTTGGTCTTGAGGTCTGTCTCTGGAGAGTGGGTATAAGCTCTAGCCCTTTCTGACAGGGCCCAAGGGGATGTGTTTGTGAATGTTTACACTGTGCCTTTCATGGGATACTTCTTTATCTGGGCACATGGCCTAAAGCCTAAGTGTTCAATCCATGACCAGGTGTCCCTCTCAGAGGAAACTTGTTTATTCTGGCAGATACCTCCGTGGTTCTTGTCTAACTTGTGTCCAGTTTATTCCTACCAAGTAGCTACTCTCCAGGGGAGCCTTGACTGAGAAAGAAGTTAGGTCAGTTGTATCAGTCAGGTGACACAGAGGAGGCAACTCAGCAAAACACATGAAATAACCGAAGCAGTTTATTATTTACACATCATGAGAAAAGAGGGCAAAATACCTCATAGGGCCAATAAGAAGGAGAGAGCCAACATAAAATTATAGACATTCACTGAAAATTGATAAATTATTTTAAAATACAAGTTACAAAACACTAATTCTTAAATAATTAAAAACCTGAATAGTTCTATAACTATTAAATAGATTGAATCCAGAATTTAAAAACCTACTTATAAAGATTTCTACAAACATTTGAGGAAATACAACACTAATCTTTCACCAACCCTTCCAAAATATAGATAAAAAGGGAAAATCCCCAAGCGCATTTGATTATATCTTAATACAAAAATCTGGCTAGGACAATATGAAAGGTAAATTAAAACAATGTTTATATTTATCTTACTCATAAACATAAATATATTTTTAAACTATACACTAAGAAATATATGAAAAGGGTAAAAGTTATGATCAAATTTTGAGGTCTATTTCAGTAACACAAGTTGGGTTTAATTTTAAAAAAATATCTAATTTTAATTCTGATAAATGTACCATGATTTTTGTAAAATGTTAACATTACAGGAAGCTGGTGAAGGCATATGGGAACATTCTGAACCATCTTTTCAACTCTTCTGTAAATCTAAAATTATTCTAAAGTACAAAGCAGAAAATATATATAATTTATCACATTAACAGGATGGGGAAAATACATAAATATTTTAATACTTGTGGAAAAGGGATTTAATAAAATTCAAAATTCATTATTTTTAAAACTTCCAGCAAATTAAGAATAGAATTGTAATTTCCTTTATCTAAGAAAGAATATCTTTATGAAGTCTTATATCAACTTAAAAGTAAAACATTAAAACTCTTCCACTGAGACTGAGAGTATAGCAAGAATGCAAGCTGTCATCCTTCTATTCCAATTTGTGCAAGTGATCCTAGCCAGTATAACAAGGTAAGAAAGAGATATAAATCATGCAGAGATTAGAAAGGAGGAAACAAAACTGTCATTAATCTTGAATGCTATATTTATGTATGTAGGAAACTTAAAATTATCTATACATAAAGTATTACAAGAAACAGTGAGTTTTGCAATATTAATGGATATTAATATATCAATTTTTTTTTTTTTTTGAGATGGAGTCTCGCTCTGTCACCCAGGCTGGAGTGCAGTGGCGCAATCTCAGCTCACTGCAAGCTCTGCCTCCCAGGTTCACGCTATTCTCCTGCCTCAGCCTCCTGAGTAGCTGGAACTACAGGTGCCCGCCACCACGCCTGGCTAATTTTGTTATTGTATTTTTAGTAGAGAACGGAGTTCACCATGTTAGCCAGGATGGTCTCGATCTCCCGACCTCATGATCCACCCACCTCAGACTCCCAAAGTGCTGGGATTACAGGCATGAGCCACCATGCCCGGCCTAATATATCAATTTTTTCTATACACCAGGAAAAAGTTAGAAAATTTTTTAAAACAAAAATAAATATCTAAAAATATATCCAACAAAAATATGCAAGACTTCTCTGCAGAAAAGTTAGAAAACATTACTTAGAGCATTTAAAGAAGGATAAACTATGTTCATGAAAATCTCAATGTTGTAAAGATAGCACTTTTCAATAAATATATCTATAGATTCAAAGTAATTTTAATCAAAATCTGAAAGGTTTTGTTTGTGAGATTTGATAAGCTGACTCTAGAAGGTACATAGAAATGCAAAGGACCAACATTAGCCAAAACACTCTTGAAAAAGGGCAAAGTCAAAACATTTGCACCACTGGGTATAAAAACTTAAGACGGAGCTACAATTTTCAATAAAGTATGGTATTGGCTCAAACATAAATAAATAGAGCAATGAACTAAATAATGTCTTATAAACCACATCAAAATCCTCTCAGAGCCATCTTTTACTTCAGCTTGCTACAGCAACAGCGATGTTGGCCTTGATCAGCATCACACATGTGCAACCACAGTACATCTAGCTGTCGATCCAAAGTGCATACCTCTTTCTTCCTGCCTGGGGGCTTCTCTAATGCCAAGACATAGATTGTCCACGCTTAGCACTCAATACATGTGTAACCTAGATGTATAAAGGAATTAACACACCTAGAGCCAGACTTGGCTAGTGGGAGATTCAATGGAAAAATGTTTTTTCCTTTCATCCCAGGTGGAGAGTTCTGATTTGAATTTTGTGCAGCTCCTTAAAAAATTTGAACACAAGAGACCTATAGCAGTAGCCAGTTTGATTACATATCTTTGTATTGGCTTTTTCTCTGTTTTCTTATTTCATTACTGGTCTTATACTTCTGTTACTTTGAATCATGTTGCCAAATAACCTCTAGGCAAGCCTTTGCCTCAGGGCTCTGCTTTCAGGAAAACTAAGGTTAAGACAGTGGCACTGTTGAGTAAGAGGGTAATGAAGGCTTTTGCAATATATGGTTCTGGAACAATTGGATATCCATATAGAAATAATGAAACTTGACCTCAACTTATACCTCATCTAAAAAAAATCAATTTTAGATGGATCGTAGATCTAAATGTGAGAGGCGAAACAATAAAAACCTTGAGAAGACAATGTAAGAGGTCAATCCTCATGATCTCGGGGTAGAGAAGACTTTTTAAAGAGAGCAGCATATCACTGCCATAAAACAAAAGTTTGATAAATTTGACTAAATCAAAATTAAAAGCATTCATTCATCAAAAGACTTCATTAAGAGAATGAAAATGCAAGTCACAGAGTATGACAAGATATTTGCAACACCTATAACCAATAAAGAGCTTGTGTCTAGAATATAAAAGTAAGTCCTACAAATCAATAAGAATAAAAAAACACAGAAAACCTAGTAGTAAAATCAAGAAGAGAGTTGAGAAGTCATGTTACCAAAATAGACATCCAAATGGCTACCAGACATAAGAAAATGAGCTCATTAGCCACCAGGGGAATGACAATTAAAACCACAGAAAGATATCACTATACATACCACCAAACTGGCTAGATTTCTTAACCTGAGAATTCCAACTGCTGGCAAGGATGTAGAACAAGGGAACTCTCAAAATCCTGCTGGTGGGGATATAAATTGACACAAACCCTTTGGAAAATTGGGCATTATCTACTTAAATTGAATAATATGCATAACCTGTGACCTAGCAATTCCACTCCTAGAAGTATACCCATCAGAAATGCATATTCATATGCCTCAAAGGAAATGAACAAGAATGTTCACAGCAGCATTATTTTAACAGGCCAAAATCGGAAACAGCCCAAAAGTTTATCAGCAATAGGTTAGACAAATCAATCACTGTGTATTCGCACAATGGAAAATAGCAACAAAAATGAAAGCACTACAGCTATATACAATAGCATGAGTGATTGTCACAACATGATGCTATATAAGAAGTAAGACACAAGGGTCAGGATACATCTGGTCATTTAAAATTCCCAAACACCCAAAACCAAATCATACTGTTTACAGTTACATATTCTTATGTTAAAAAATACAAAGAAAAGCAAGAAAGTGATTATCATAAAGTGAGAATAATGTTTACCTTTAGGGGGACAAAAGGAGTTATCTCTGAATCAGATAATTTTGGGGGTTCATGGGTGCTGGCAATGCTGTTTCTTGATCTGGATTATGACTACACAGATATTCACTTTATAGTACAATAGTCCCTTCCTATCCCTTGGGGTTTTGTTCCAAGGGCTCCAGTGGCTGCCTAAAACCTCAGACAGTACTGAATCCTATATATATATAAATATACACATATATATATATACACACACGCTATCTTTTTTCCTATGCATCCATAATTATGATAAAGTTTAATTTGTAAATCAGGCACAGTAAGAGATCAACAATAACTACTAATAAAATAATTCTAACAACATACTGTCATCAAGGTTATGTGAATGTGGTCTCTCTTTCTCTTTATGAAAATAACTTCTTATACTATACTCACCCTTCTTGTGATCTGTCAATCTGATAACTGAGATGGCTACTCAGTAGGTAATGGGTAGGTAGTGTAAAACACATGGAGATGCTGAATAAAGGGATGATTTGAAGCAGGGTATTGTCCTGACCCCTTCACTGGCAGGAACTGGAGTACATGGGAGCTAGAACTAGCTGGCTGCTTCGGTGCAGGCCAGAGGGGAACTCCACTCACTCGCTGCTCCACCCCTCATGGGATAGGGAGGGCAGGTGAGCAAGTGCAGGAGCCAGGGTGAGTGCTTTTGGGCACCGGCAGGAGCGAAGCTCAGTGGAAGGTCAGTGTGACAGCCTTTTGCACCCACACTCATGGCACCTGAGTTCTTGCCCAGCATCCAGGAGGAATGAGGTCACATGAACA
Organism: Hylobates moloch; assembly: GCF_009828535.3. Taxonomy (NCBI): domain Eukaryota; kingdom Metazoa; phylum Chordata; class Mammalia; order Primates; family Hylobatidae; genus Hylobates; species Hylobates moloch. Next base: position 132,594,246 of record NW_026652281.1, on the reverse strand, counting down.
AATTGAAGATGGTAAATGTGGGTGATTTTATCACCAATGAAAGTGGTTATTGGCAGGAAGGGGAGCTGAAAAGGGGATGGAGCTGGAAGGTAATCGTCCCCTGAAATCCAGCCATCTCCAGCCGGACTCCTCTCCAAAGCTACGCCATGAAGCTGTCCCTCTGAAGTTAAGCCATGTCTCTCTGATATCCAACCATAGTCTTGTAGTCTTGTAGTCTCTGACTTCCAGCAGCTTCTCCTCTCTGCCAGTTGAATTCTGGGGTTTTTATAGACACAGGATGAGGGGGTGAGGCGGGCTATGGGTGGTTTTGGGAAAGGCAATATTCAAGCAAGAAAACAGGGATGTAAGTTCTCACTTTGGGCCACGATTCCAGGCATTTCAGCTTGAGGGTGGGTCCCTCACCAGGCACCCGCCCTCTTCCACCTAGAATTTCCCTGCCTCCTGTTCCTATCAATTTCGTCATGTGGGACTTCATCACACTACTGAGAATGGTGTGCAATTTAAGACTTCTGAATTGATTATTTTTGTAATTTCCCATTTAATGTTTCAGACCACAATGGACCTCCGGTAACTGTGGGAAAGCATCGGTAATGAAACCAATAAGGGAAGACTACTGTAATCCATTCAGCTGTGTGTGTGTGTGTGTGTGTGTGTGTGTATTTTCTACTAAGTGTGTAATATTTCATAGTAGAAAAACTTTAAAAGAATGAGAGGGAGGCAGCACAGTCCTGACCCACAGGGGCTTTCACTAAATTTTAACTCATTATCATTACAAAGATAAAGTATAAGAAGCCAAAAGCTAAGACATGAGACCTGGAAAGGTTTTAGTCATAAAATTGCTTCACAATTGCCCAAAGGGCAGAGTATTTCAAATTCCTTAGTATATTTGGAATTTGGTGGTTAGGAATCTGCAGCTTGGAATAGTCGAGTGAGTTTCCTAAAGCAGAAAGCTGTGAAATTTATTTAACAGCACTTGAACTTGAATGTTCTCTTTTGAGTCCAGTACTCTTTCTCCCATCTCCAGGAAGCTGACCATAAGGAGGAATAAGAAACTCTGTCGAAAGTGACTGAGCATGTGGGAAACACTGGCATTGGCTTTGCCTATTCAATCTTAAGTGTTTAGATTTTGAATCTGTCTTTAATAACGTGTGTGTGGTTTTCTTTTGCTTGTTTGTTTTCATAGAGACACTCTTGCTGAGGCCATTTGACTAAGTAGAAAGCAAAAATGGGAAAAGACTGTAGTCATTTGCCACAAGTTTCTTTTGTTTGTTTGTTTTTTGTTTTTTCCTTGGGATCAAGGCTGCTTAAACTTGTGTTTGTACTAGAGTGAGGTCAAGTTGCATTCTCCATCTCTGTGTTTACCTCTTCTAACAACATCTATTGCTGCAATAATAGTTACCCTCCACAGCTCACTCTGAGAACTCACTCTGAGAGACTTCTTAGGAAACTGCTATACCTCACCTATGAATAAATTACCCATCATGAATGCACTTGAGCCCCAGAATACAATAATTTACCCTGACCCCATGAGATTACATCAGTATAACTACACGAATGCTAATTACACTACTCCATTATTTGCACACTGAATCAAGGGGCAATGTCCTGCCTTAAAGAGTTTAATGGCTCTAAAGCAGCAAGAAGCAGACTTCTTTATCCCTCTCTGGCTTTATAGCAGCTGGTGGCCTCTGTAGGAAAATGCAAATGCAAAATCAGAGTAGTTGACCGTTGGCTACGTTTGCATTTGCACCTGCTAATTAAACCAAACAAAAAATCTCAGCTTCCCTGCTGAAAACCTTCTAACCTGGGGGTTCAGCTCAGACACAAGCCAATAGTACATTGTGTATCTCATTGAGAACAGCACGGTCCAAGAGAAATATAATGTGAGCCAACATTAAGAGCCACATATGTGATTTTAAAAGTTCCAGCACCTTACAAAAATAAACAGGCAAAATTATTTTTAAGTTATATTTAGCTTAATACATGTAAAATATTATCATTTCAACATGTAATCAACATTGAGATATTTATATTCCTTTTTCATATGAAATCTTCAAAGTCCAGCGTATATTTTATACTTACAGCACATCTCAATTTGGACACATCACATTTCATCTACTCAAGAGCCACACATAACCAGGGGATACTGTACTAGACATTGCACATCCAGAACTTCTTGGCATTTCTCACAAAGAAGCTTCTTTGAGCACAAATAAAACCTGAGATTTAAATTGGGCTATAAGTATAAAGTGCTTAGCATAATGCCTAAAACATGGTAAGCTCCAGTAAATGATAGCTATTATTATTTATATTATTGTCATTGATTTGGGGTTAAATATTTCAGGCTTGTTTTAAAGAAGTCCTCGTTTGAATTTTTACACCCTTCTGTGGCCCATGTGTACAAAACAACAAAATATTTTTATACATAGCATTTGTAAATGCTATGCATAATATTATATTTAACTACATCTTGACATAGGCCAATGTATCACAGACTTTAGTCATTTCTACCACACCTCTGAGTTTATGGTATGTGCACATCATCTGTTCTGTCATTTCACACTCATCTTCAAATTATCTTATTTCTTTAAATTGAATATTTGGAAATTTACACTCATTGTAAGTCACAGCCCTAAAATCAGGAGTTTGATGTGCTACATATATATTTTTCCTAATGTAATAAATAAATGTTGAAATAAATAAAATAAAAAAATTTCCTATTTTTTAAAAAAGCTCCTAAGGTATCATATATGCAACAATACTGTATCTAACATAGAAAAAAATTATATAATCAATATTATACAGTGTTCCATTCTGCTCTGCTAACTTCAAGCTTTGTGGCCTTGGCAAATTACTTAACCTCTCTAAGTATTAGTTGTCTTATCTGTAAAATGAGAATAGCAACAGTATCTACTGCCCAGGGTGTTTGAGTATTAGAGACAATGCATACAAAGTGTTCAGCACAGTGTCTGGTTTTTCTGAGTACCTTTATCAAGAAACATCAGTGCTGTCTTTATTATGAGTGATTTATAGTGTGCAAAGCATTTCCTATGCATTATTTTCACAGGAATCCACGAAGGAAACCAAGGATCATTATTTCTACTTTATAGATGAAGAAACCAAGGCCTAATAACTTGCCCAGGGTTAATGGGTCAGTGTGCAGCAAAGTTGGGCTCACATTCAAGTCTTTCAAGTCATGTTCATTGCTACTTCCACTACACTGCATTTGCTGCAGCAGGACATGTGTCTACCTGTTTTTACCATTGCCACCTACTGCAGAAGGAATCTTCCCACTAGCAAAAAATTGGGTGGAGGAAGCTGAAAGTCTTATCTTTTTACATAACCAGCAATATGTATTAATGGACCACCTAGTTAGTGAAAAGTTCTTATCACCAAGCAGGTATGATTTTCTCTGCTCCCCTAACTGACCTCAGCAAGACAGATCTCTGTGGAATTTATCCCCAGAGCAAACACTGATATGTATATTACAGTAAAGCCATCACTTTAACTTGGACTACCTGTCACCAGGAGAACTACAGCATCCAGACATTTTTCCAGGAATATGGTTCTGGTGCCTAAAAAAAAAAAGTATGTTTGGCTGGTAGGTGGGTGTGACATATTCTTCTGGAATTTAATTTTTAAATTTTGAGGTCTAAATTATTTGTTTCATTCTGTGAAACTGTCAAGACATATAGCTTTGGTGTCTTTCACAGCGTAAGGGCTGATTCTGTCTTTTAACAGACCCAAGAAACCTTTCAAGGCAAGTTTAAGTCAGAAAATCATACCGAAAAAATAGTCATCCAGAGATAGGCAGTTAGAAAATGCTGTGGATTCTATTCATAAGGACTAAAGAACTGCCATTAACAATGCCACTTTTTCTTCTGTTTTGTTTCTTTAGGAAGATTTATATAGTTAAATAAAAATGGAATATGAATTACTACCAATCATAACTAGTATTTCCAGAAAAGACTATAATAGTCTATAATATAATAGACTATAACAGTCTAAAAATATAAAATCTGTACCACATAATTTGTTTTAATTCTTAAAATTATTATGCACATATTGACCATCTCCCCCAAAAAATGTAAGTTCTTTTTGTGGTATATATTTTAGGAAGGCATATTGTTGACTGAAAAAAAAATAGTTGATTCCAAAATAGTTTTTGTTCCATGTGATTCTGTTTCTGTAAAACAACAACTACATCTTACATTTATATTTTACCAACATGTTTCTATTTATCTGTAAGACATTACATCAGAAGGTTAACAGTGTCTTATTGGGAGGAGGTAGATCATGCTTTGTGTGGTTTTTTAATGTAGCTTTGTATTCTAACTTAAACAATGAACTGTTACTATAGACTGAATGTGTCTCTCCTAATTCATATGCTGATGTTCTAACTCCCAATGTGATGGCATTAAAAGGCTGGCCTTTGGGTGGTAATTAGATCATGAGGGTGTAGCCCTCATGAGTGAGATTAGTGCCTTTACAAGGGGATGAAGAAAGCAGAGGGCGTGTATGCTCTCTCTCTTCCCCTCTCTCTCTCTTCCCCTCTCTCTCTCTTCCTCTCTTTCTCTCTCATTCTCTGCGATGTTAACATACAATGAGAAAATAGCTATCTCTAAACCAAGAAGAGAACTCTGACCAGATACCAAATCTGCCAGTGCCTTGATCTTGGGATTCCCAGTCCCTGAACTTTGAGAAATATATTACTGTTGTTTAAGCCACCTAGTCTGTGGTATTCCCTCACAGTGGCCCAAACCTAAGACACATTTTCTATTAGTATGTTTTCCAAATTATTTAAAAATAACAACTCAGATCCATTTTGGTGGCATGGTGACTTGTAGAAAGCCACCTCCCACTGGAAAAGAAAAGAATGTGCTAAACATGCCATCAAACCCTGATGGATCATGTCTCGGGATAAAGACATCTATGCAAATTTCCATCTTAAACAAGCCTCAGGGAAACAAATAGGCTAGTTGGGGACTACTAACAAGCTATGCACTAACCAGCAATTCCAGTGGCCAGACAGACTTTCCTCCCATGACCTAGGAATCAGGCAGATATGGAATTTAGGCTACTCTAGTCATAAGGGAAGGTTTCCTTAGCTATTATAACGAGGATAACATGTATCCATTTCCCATGGCTATGTGAGGATGAGATGCCTAGCATACTATCCAGAACAGAGTAGAGGGACTCAATGAATAAGAACTGTTTGCACCCAGGCTCAGACCAAGTCCCTCTCCCACTCCCAGAGAGGAGGGAAGGAAAAGATGTTAATTTCAGATTCCCAAATTGCTTCTTTTATTATTATTATTATTATTATTATTATTTGATGGAGTCTCACTCTGTCGCCCAGGCTGGAGTGCAGTGGCACGATCTCAGCTCACTGCAACCTCCACCTCCTGGGCTCAAGCAATTCTTCTGCCTCAGCCTCCCGAGTAGTTGGGACTACAGGTACAGGCCACCACGCCCAGCTGATTTTTGTATTTTTAGTAGAGATGGAGTTTCACCATATTGGCAAGGCTGGTCTGGAAATCCTGACCTCATGATCCACCCACCTCGGCCTCCCAAAGTGCTGGGATTACAAACGTGAGTCACCACGCCCGGCTCCTTCTTTCTTTTAAATTGGATCCTTCAATGACTTATAGAACACCTAGCTTTCACTCTTCCTCAGACAGCAACAAGTGTATGGTCAGCAACCAGAGCCTTTCACAGCCTCCAGGTTGACAATGAAGTACACTAAGACTTTGAAACCTCTCCTTCTACCAGCGTGAAATTCTCTAGTGTGACTGGGCAGCCTTGAGTTCCTGTTGGTATCTCATAGAATGCAAATAAGAAAAGGAGGAATCTTTCAAGAAAAATAATTTAGTCTAAGCCATAAAGGTCAAGAACTAGAATGCTGCATTTGTTCTGTTTGCAGAAAGAAAATTAAAATTTGATAATGTGGTTCAGAAACAAGCACTGAAAGTATCCATGGGGGAGAGGTTCTAGGACCTCCTTCAGATACCAAAATCTAAGGATGCACAAGTCCTTGATATAAAACGGCACAGTATTTACATAGAGCCTACTGTGTATATCCTTTGATATAATTTAAATCATTTCTAAATTTCTTATAATACCTAATACAATGTAAAAGCTATGTAAATAGCTTTCATTACCATATTGTATAGGAAATTACAAGACAAAAAGTCTGTATATATTCAATACAGATGCAATTTTTTACAAGTATTTTCCATCCACTGTTGGTTGAATCCATGGATGCAGAACCCATGGATGCAGAAGGCCAACTGTAACTGACCGACAAAAAAGAAAAGTCTATATAATAATAACAGTTAAAGCTTACCAAGGCTAACAACCAAATTCACATAGGTAGGAAGGAGTTTGATTCCATATGCTTTCTTTTCTTATTACAGTTCTAAAATCCTCAAGTTTGAAATGAATGATAGAGGTCATTTAGTCAGTTGCCTCATCATTAAGATGATACCAATAATAATAAATCAAGGACTTGTGCTCCAGTTTGTAAACTTCTCCATTAAAACATAATTAGGGTTACCAGATTTAGGAAATAAAAATACAAGATGCCCCACTAAATTTGAATTTTAGATAAACAACAAATAATTCTTACTATTAATATATGGGACATACTCTTTAAAAAATATTTGTTGTTTTTCTGAAATTCTAACTTACTGGGGCAGCCTACATTTCATCTGGCAATCGTAAATATGATGTAAGTACAACATTCCACATATGATCTGACCAAAAGAATAGATTTTCCTGGCATGTTGAAAGGTACAATTCAAGGCAAAGTGATGACATTTTACAGTTTTTAAACCATAAAGCACTTGTGAAGCACTTTAAACTTGACTAATAACTTCCTTTGATTTCAGTCCTCCCAAACTGACACTCAAAGAAATTATGATCTTCGCTCAATGTCACACAGCTAGTAAGTTAAAAAATCTCGCATTTAAATGTAAATAATCGAATGCTGCTGCTACTCTTACTACTATTGCTAATAATGGGCAGCACGACTATAATTTATTAAGTGCTCACTATATTGTCTGTCAGTTGCTGTGTTTACAGTTTATATATCATCACTTCCTATAGATGAGGACAAACTTCTGCACAGAAAAGATTTCACTGAATACTATTTAGAATCTTCTAAACAAATTTAGTCCCTATGTCAGTATGACAATGAGTAACTAAATTAAGCAAAAGCACATTTTGCAAAATTTAGTACAAAACTTTATAAATTCCTGGGAAACTACTTAGAGAGCCATTGTCTGTTAATATTTACACGTATGTCTCTCAGGCTTTGAGACCCTTGAGGACAGAAAATATGTCTCAGCCACCACTGTACTATCCTTCATTGAGCCTGGCATCAGTACTTTGCAGAGAAGGGACTCAAAGATATGTGTGCTAAATGAATGAACAAAAGTCTGGAGAATATGAATTTCAGATTCTGGAAGAGATCAGAAGACATCTTTTTTGATAAATAATTTAAAACTATCACAGAGAGGCTTTTAAGAGAATAAATAGATAAATCAGCAAGAAATATAGAATGAGCCTTACTTATCCAAGCTGTTGTTTGGAAAAATATTGTTAGAGAAAGGGATAAATGTAGAAGAGAGCTAAAGGTCTTCAATTAATTAGGCAGTATTATTATGACTCTTCAACAGACAACTCACTTCTTTGTGCAGCCCACAATATACACAGGGAGTAATCCTAGCAAAAGCCTGCCTGCTGCTACAGCAACATAAAGTTTTGTTGTTAGGAGTCTTTTAACTCTTTGATTGGTAGTGATTACTAGGAAGATGAACTGAGGGGCCCATCAGCAAAACCTACCCAAAACCTACTGCTAGGGTACAGAAAAGCATAACAGAAGAGAGGAGGAGGGAAGGAAGCAGGAGAGAACAGAGAAGGGAGCACACAAAAAGTATTAGGAAAACAAAAGAAAATTAATTCAGTAATCATCAGGAAGCTAAATTCTAGCCCTCACTCTGCAACCCGCTAGGGACAGAATTAGATGAGGTCCATTGCTTTCTGGGCCTCAACTGTTTTCAAAATAAAGGTGTTAGACTAGAATAACATTTCCCCAAATAATGTATGTAGTCCTCAGATTCACAGGATACTGTTAGGTTGTATGCAAAAGGAAAAATTCACTTCTGTGATTAATCAAATTCGGAAAATGCTGGATTAAGCAAAACAAATGGGTTTCTTTGCTCTAGGATTTCCCATGCCTTTGAAGCTCTAATATGCTTTCTTTTCTCATCTTTAAAAGGGGATAATAATGCCTACACCATAAAGTTCTTGTAAAGATTAAATGAATCAATTCTACAGAGCTTAATAAATGTTAGCTTCTATTATTATGGCTATCATCATTATTAGTAGTAATCTGGAAAGGAGAGAATACAGCATCCTCCACATTTAGGAGTCTATAGAAATGTCTTATTCATTGGCTTGTGAACTTTCTCATTGGGGGCTCATATTTCTCATTACGCTACCTGAGAAATCCTATCTAGGATGATCCTCTGGTCCCTTCCATATCTGATGTCCTGTGACTTCACAGTAAAGCTTCTAAACATAGGCTCCCATACCCTGAGCAAGCATATAAAAAAGCCCATAACAACTACTGCATGAGTGTTTGTTGAATGAACACATGAATGATTCACTTTAAAGTCGAGAACACCCAGTTCATAGGCTCAAATTACAGCCCTGCCTCCTAGCTGGAGGGGTTTTTTAGAGCCTGTGGTTTGGATATTCTAACAGGGAAATATGAACTTTCAGTATATCTTCAAATGCTCAGTGTTATCCCCTCCCAGGCTAATTTGCCTGCAATCATCCAAGCCGATAGCTGCTTCATTCATTCACTCATTTATTCATTCATTAAACAAATATCTACAAAATTCCCCCAAGTTCCATGCATTGTTACAGCAATGAGGAGATAATGATGATGAATCATTCACAGAACATGCCTTCACAGTAACTGCAGTGTCCTAGACGAGAAAAGATATGTATAGTAATCATAATTTAAGGTGAGTAGTGGGGAGAGCAGCCACAGTTTAATGCAGTCACGGATGACAGTTGCCTTTGAGAAGCAGGAAAGTCTTCAGGAAAAAAGGCTTGTGGCATTTAACGCGGGTTTTAAAGGATCTGGACACATGGATATTTTAGGTAGAAGGAACTCATGAATTAATACGCACATAATATCAACAACCTAAATCATAATACAGGCCCCACCATATGCCACAACCTAGCAGTGTGTGAAGCCCTGGAATTATGTCACAGGTCTGCCACATACTAGTCACTTGGACTAAGAAGGTAATCTCTCCCATTTTCTTGATGACTTGTAAAATGTGAAAATTAATGGGAGATGAGTAAGCAATGGTAATACTTACAATTTATTTAGCCCTTGCAAAATTACAGGTACCATTTTAAGCCTTTTATATGGATTAGCTCATTTAATCTTGACAACAAACACATTTCTCAGGCGAAGTAGTTTGACCAAGGTCAAAGAGCAATGAGGATTGAAACCTAGACTTTTCCTCAATTCTTTCTTATGATAGACCCTGACCAAATCCTACTAACTGGTATCATCTCCATTGTTCCAGCAAAGAAACTAAAGCCCAACAAGATTAAGAAACTTGCTGGCCCAAGATTACACAGCTAGTAAGTTTCAGATCTGGGGTTCAAACTCAGACCTGTTGGATTTGCCTGCCTGTGCTCTTAAAGACCACACATGTTCTTAGGATGACAGCAGCAATAGCATCAACAACAATAGCAACAGCAGTAAATGTCTATAAAATCACTTAATATGTGCCAGACACTGTTTTTGCATTGTATATAGATTAACTCATTTAGTCCTCACGATGATCCCGTCAAGTAAGTACAAGTGAGAAAAGTGAAGTATATAGAGCTGGTAGGTAACTTGCCCAGAGCCATACAGCGAGGCATTGGCACACCTGAGACTTGGACTCAGGTAATCTGGCTTCAGACTCTGAGTTATTAACTATGACTCCATAATCCTTCTTTACAGGAAGGGATAGTGGTTAACGGGATGCATTTTGAAACTTTAAAACCACCTATCTTACTCAGGAGAAGCTCTAAATAATCTAAATTTCAAGGGCAACATATCTATAATACAAAGTGTTCCATGAGGATTACTCCTTTTCTGAGTTGGGTTGTTCATGTTGTCATTAGATAGACTGAGTAGGAGTTAGGAAAAGATTTCATCAAATGAATGATGTGGAACTTTCCATGTGTTTAAATTGACCTTGTCTATAAGCACCCTCATGGATGACATTTCAAAACTTTTAAAATAGGAGCATAGGCCGGGCGCAGTGGCTCACGCCTGTAATCCCACCATTTTGGGAGGCCAAGGCGGGTGGATCATGAGGTCAGGAGATCGAGACCATCCTGGCTAACACAGTGAAACCCCGTCTCTCCTAAAAATACAAAAAAAAAATTAGCCAGGCGTGGTGGCGGGCGCCTGTAGTCTCAGCTACTTGGGAGGCTGAGGTAGGAGAATGGCATGAACCTGGGAGGCGGAGCTTGCAGTGAGCTGAGATTTCGCCACTGCACTCCAGCCTCGGCAACAGAGTGGGACTCTGTCTCAAAAAAAAAAAAAAGGAGCATATACCCAGTGTGTTATTGCATTTGTGTGCATACGCACTATATGTAAAAAGAAGTGGAGGTAGCTATTAAAAGTATGATAGCCAAGTTAAAAAATACACCTTAAAATTAGAAAAGATTAGAGTTTCCAAAGCATAAATTAAAGGAATCCTATGGAGTCTTTTTATTTTTACCATTTCATGTTCTGTAACCTTCATTTTAATGGTAGCTATCATCTTCTCAAATGTGGTAGGCATTTTCTTAAGCTAGCAGTGATCATCAACCCTTGGAATTAAAAGGCACCAATAATCATCTGATAATTTGTGCCAATGAAGCCATTTCCTGATGCTTTCTTTTGGCCATTTGTATTCAAAATTGTGAAAAATGCATAAGGTGGATTTTCTGTTGAAAACAAAAGGAAGATGTATTTTGGCTAATCGCTTTGTGCAGGAGTTGTTTAGGAAATAAGAGCTACTGTTAAACTGCAAGATAAGTGTGCAATTAGTGACAACTGTGGAGGAATTAAAGAGCAGGAAAATATTACAGTGAGTCTAAGCTAATGGCATGAAAATAAAAACTCTCCACTCTCAAGGCAATCTCCTCTGCCTCCCTGCTTTATATTTAGAGCCCTTTTCAATTGACTGCAGGTCATGAAAAACAAAAAAGAAATTATCATCCATCTTTTACTTGCATTTGAAACTGCTATATGAAGTCATTATTGGTAGAAGTAAGTTATTTTAAAAGTTTATTACATCTATAATACATATAAAATATTAATAATGGTATTTATTAAAATATAATGATAACTAACAATTCCTGAGAATCACTACGTGCCAGGCTCTCTCCTTGTTTCACAAGCATTAGCTCATTTAGTCCTCACAATGTATAAAGATGAGTCATGTTAACCACTGAGAAAATGATGGCTCAAAGAGGTCAAGTAATTTATCAAAGACCATACAGATCATCAGGGATGAAGCAGGATTCCAGCCTATGGCCATCTGACCAAAAACCTGCTCTCCTAAAGGCCATTGTGTATGCCAGTTTCTCCTGTTGTTATTTCTTCTAGGCTTAAGCAATTCACTTGAAGCAGCAGAGAAATCTAAGAATGGCTACATTATTATTTGATAGTTGCATAAATTTGAGCTTCTCAAAAAGGAAGCTCTGAAACATAGGGAAGTGCCTGGGATACTGAAGCCGCAGTGTTCATAATAATGTCCGTTCTTGGAATCTTAAATCCAGTCAATGACTTAAGAGTAATCGGTAATTAAAAACACTATTTTTACATTAACACTAATCAGATGGAGTTGATGAAATAGAAGTCATATGCATTTTTTAGGTAAAAAATGAGAATTCAAAGAAATGTTGGATTCAGCTCTATCTCCCAAAAGGGCTAAGGCCCACCCCTAGAAGACTGATTCATCCTTCTCAAGTCAACATCACACCTTACCCTGCCCAGCATCCTCCTCCTTCTGGTGGTAGCACTGTGATTTCCCTCTAGGGAACCACCCCTCATACACACTCTCACTTCTGGTGATTCAGGATGGATCCCATTCCTGGCTCTATGAAAAGCCTGTCAACCAGATCTGACCAATGGGACTCAATTATAGAGTCCCATTATAGATAATTGGGAAAAAGAAGTTCTTTGTCTGGACTTGAAGCTGAGAGGAGGACGCCCTGGAGCTGCTCTGGGCCATCTGGCCACTACATGGGCAGAGTTTGTTGAGAACAAAGCCCACACAGAGGAAATCAGGGCCAAGTGATGGGGCAAGACCAATTCCTGCTGAAATTGTTTGAGTCTGGCTATGCCTGAGGCTAACTCCTGAACTTATTAGCTATGCAAGCCAGAAATTTTTTTTGTGTGTAAATGTGTTTGTGCTTCTGTCACTTGCAACCAAAAGTATCCTAATACTGTGTCCATCAATCCATTTGACTATTATGAAAATTCAGATGTCAAGCTGTTGGCAAAGGATGGAGAGAAAAATTCAGGGCTGCTGGTGGTGTTTCCACAATCTAGTTTATCTTCATATCATGGGAGAAAAAGGATCAGGACCCTAGAAGAAGGAGAGGTTATGGAAATGAACAGTCAGGACCCTCTACTTACACAAGCACATAAATCAAGCAATGAAATTAAAATGATTTACCCACCCCCCGCAAATGGCCAGGATTCCCAGAATAAATAATTCTTTCTGTTCCCATCATAATACGATGGTTGATATGCCTGGGTAGGAATGACCTGCATGATGAGACAAAGAAGAGAATAAATGTGAATTATCAATTATCCTATCCTTTAAGAAAACCATTTGCTGTTTTAGCAAAGAGAGAAATAATTTAAGAATGATGCTTGTTTATGTGTATTTCTACACACCTGTTCTATTATTCAGAGAACCTGAGTCTAGAATTGGCTGTGATTTTATTTGTTGGGTTCTTAACTTGGAAACTTTATTACCTGTTAGCTCCATAAAAATAGAGTGGTGGCCGAGTGTGGTGGCTCATGCCTGTAATCCCAGCACTTTGAGAGGCCCGGATGGGTGGATCCCAAGGTCAGGAGATCGAGACCATCCTGGCCAACATGGTGAAATCCTGTCTCTACTAAAATACAAAAAATAATAATAATAATTAGCCGGGCATGGTGGTGTGTGCCTGTAGTCCCAGCTACTCAGGAGGCTGGGGCAGGTGAATCGCTTGAACCCGGGAGGTGGGGATTGCAGTGAGCTGAGATCATGCCACTGCACTCCAGCCTGGTGACACAGCAAGATTCCATCTCAAAAAAAAAAAGCAGAGTTGTATCAAAGAGTGACCAATGTCAAAGAAAGCTAAGCTAAGGTCTGAAATCCAATCTCAGCTCTGTTAACTATTGCCATGTGGGATTGGGATTGTGACCTTGAAGGTATCCCCAGGTTTGGCCCCAAAGTAATGATCTCAGCTTCTTTCCTGATCGTCAACACACTCTCATCACCTTTGCCAGACCAGTCTCCCCTTCCCCTTGAACTAATTTCTACCAGCTATCTCTAATCTTGCTGTTCTACCTACTGGGAGGCCCTCTTCTGCACATGTCTCAATCTCACCTCCCTCCTAGCATCCATTTTAAGTCCTACCTACTCTGCAAAGTCCTCCTTACTATCTCAGTATACACTTATTTCCTCCTTCTGAGTTTTCAGAGCACAGAATACCAAGGAGGATGGTTTCAAGTTATTTAGTCCAACCCCACCCTCTTCCCACCAATCTGTGGTTTATGTTTTTAGCCACTGTAAACATACATGCCTGTCTGAGGCCCGAAATTCATACAAATGCATGAGAGGTGCAGGGAGGAAGAAAATGGGGCTAAGGTACATATTGAATGTAGGACTCAATGAGTTATCATGTTTTCTGAAATATTACACACACACACACACACACACACACACACACCAGCCAAACTGTTGGCTGATAGAACCCTGTCAGGACCATGGACCACCAGTCTGGATCCTGTCATCTATCATCTCAGCCATGCCATGATAACGAATCGTAACTGAAAACTACAGTTATATGGAGCACACTATTTCTCATTCCATTTACTTCAGCTCTATTAGAAATCCTTCTTTAGAAATCAATTAATACCTAGAGTCTTTGCTACATTAGGAAGCACTCAATCATCTCAAATCTCTTGTATCATTCCACAGGTATTTCAAACGCATTAATAGCCTTATTCCCCAAATGTAAGCTTTTTGAGAGCAAGACACAAGCCATTATGTGGCACAAAAGGTTGGATTAGAGATTGATTTTATTCCTTCGACTCATTCACCATATACTGACTATGGAAGTGTCTTGTTTGAACATAATTTCTCTGGAGGCCTATTTTAGAAAATGACAAATGAAGTGGCAAAGCAATTAAATCCAAAATGCCCACCCACAGGATGTTGGAGAGGATCTCTCATTTCATCCAGAAGTGTTGATTATGATATGATTTTGTTGTTGTTGTTTTGATGTGTCTGGAAGTAAAAATTCCTCAAGCATTCAGCACCCTGAAGTTATGCATAAATGTAGCAATTAAGTTTTCTTTTTTCCCAAGCTGGTGTCAGGAGGAATAAAACACCAAAACACATTAAATCCACTTAGGCAAGGCAGGTTTTAAAAAAAGAAAAACTTTAATGGGCCAATATCATGTCAATAATTCTCAGCTTCAGTTTAAAAACAGAAATCATGGTTATTTGACTAATTTTCCTTCCATTTTCATATACTTTGGAGGTTTTCTTACCTATGCCATCAGCCAGGTTAGGTCCTACTGTCTCACAAGTGAGGCTCGTTTAGTTCAGTGCAGCCAATCAGCGCCAAAGGGCAGAGCTCAGAAGACCTAAACATCCTCTGTAAGGGACCAATAAAGAGAACATGCTTGCTAGCCATTTCTGACAATAGAACGAAGGAACAATCAGGGTCTCAAAAAGTCCCTTAAAGAAAAGCACATGTGGCCGGGCGTGGTGGCTCACTCCTGTAATCCCAGCACTTTGGGAGGCCGAGGCAAGCAGATCATAAGGTCAGGAGATCGAGACCATCCTGGCTAACACAGTGAAACCCGTCTCCACTAAAAATACAAAAAATTAGCTGGGCGTGGTGGCACATGCCTGCAGTCCCAGCTACTTGGGAGGCTGAGGCAGGAGAATTGCTTGAACCCAGGAGGCAGAGGTTGCAGTGAGCCAAGATCATGCCACTGCCCTCCAGCCTGGGTGACAGAGTGAGACTCCATCTCAAAAAAAGAAAAGAAAAGAAAGAAAAGAAAAGAAAAGAACCTGTATCCATGCCTGGAACAGAGTTGACACTTGACTACTGATTGGCAAATGAGTGTTGAATGAGCAAATAGCTTCCTAATTTGGTTAGGTTTTAAATTTGATAGTTTTTCAAGGAAAAGGAAAACAGAGGTAGGGAATCCAGAAATTGATTATTATATGACATTTACTTATTTTACTCTAGAGTGTGAATGAGACACTATTCTGTTAATGTTGTACATACATGTGTTTGTTTTGATAAGCTTGCTCAATAAGAAACTCACCCCCACACATTTTATTTCTTCTGTATGAGCTCATTAATATCAAGAACTAATGCCTGAAAACCCTAAGGGGAAAATACTGACTATTTTAGGTTAATACTGCTAAATAACAATAATATTTATTGAGTATCATGTTCAATGAACTTCACATGTATTTTCTCAATCTTCCTAACAACCGTTTGAAATAATGAATATCATCTTCCATTTAAATGTGAGAAAACTGAGGCACAGACAGATTAAATATTTTACCTACAAGAATATAATTTTTTTTTGAGACAGGGTCTCGCTCTGTCACCCAGGCTGGGGTGCAATGGCACAACCGTGGCTCACTGCAGCCTTGACCTGCTAGGCTCAGGTGATTCTCTCACCTCAGCTTCCCAAGTAGTTGGGACTGCAGGCATGCACCACTATGTCTGGATAATTTTTTGTATTTTTTATAGAGATGGGGTTTTGCCAGGTTACCTAGGCTAGTCTCAAACCCCTGAACTCAAGCAATCTGTCCACCTCAGCCTCCCAAAGTGCTGGGATTACAGGTGTGAGGCACCGCACTTTGTCCAGATACAATTATTAAATAGGGGAGTTGAGATGTGAACTCTGACTTCAAAGACAGTGAATGTAAACACTCTGTGTTCTTGAATCCTACCTTTATTGCACCAAATGGTGTCCCAGTGAATCACTTTCATGAGACACTGGTGTTCCTAAGTAGCAACTAGCTTAAATTCACCAAATTAGCATCTCCAAATGTGTCTTGCATGGAATGCTACTCTTCTGTCAGGTATTCATTGGCAGAGCAATTTGATCAATTATGTTTTAGAAACTTGAAAATAAACCAGGGCAAACAGGTTGCTCTACTATAGCACCCCACAGAGCCTCGGATATGCCAATATGGGTTGCACTTAAAGTAAAATGCAAACTCCTCAGCATTTACCAGACCCATCACCTGGCTTCTGCCTACCTTTCCATATTCAAACCATGACACTCACATCTAATCTTATGCCCTAACCAAGCACCCCTACCTTCATTTCTTCCCCTCAGCCAGACTTCACTGCCTCAGAGTCTGTCTCAGCCCTTGCAGCTCCCTGTTCACTCAGCTCTTCCCATGACTGACTCCTGTCTCTCACCTGTCAGGCCTCAACTGAAATGTCAATTCCTTCATCAAGCCACCCCATCTAGAGCACAACTTGCCCATCCCAGTTATCCTTAACATATTACCTCTTTTATTTCCCCCACACACCTTGTTCATTTCCATATTTCCTTATCTTTAATTGATTATGGACCCTCTCTAACTGAAAGGTCCACAGGAACATGAGGATACAAAATCCAGAAGGACAAGGACAGTGCCTGTCTTTTTTTTTTTTTTTTTTTTTTTTTAAGTTGGAGTCTTACTCTGTTGCCCAGGCTGGAGTGCAGAGGCATGATCTCGGCTCACTGCAGCCTCTGCTTCCCAGGTTCCAGCAATCCTCCTGCCTCAGCCTTCTGTGTAGCTGGGATTACAGGCATACGCCATCCCACTCAGCTAATTTTTATATTTTTAGTAGAGATGGGGTTTCGCCATGTTGGACAGGCTAGTCTCAAACTCCTGACCTCAGGTGATCCGCCCACCTCGGCCTCCCAAATTGCTGGGAGTACAGGCTTGAGCCACTGTGCCCAGCCAGACAGTGCATATCTTACTCAGTGCTAAGTACTCTTTACTTACCACAATCTCCAACAACTACAGATGCCCGGAAAATGTGTCAAATAAATGAATGAATCTCCAAGTAGACCCAGCATGTTCTAAAGAAATCTGGCCATACAAGATCCTCTTTTAAAAATACCTATTATAGCTCACAGAAAGTTTGTATTCCACAGAAAACAGTTTGTGAAAAGCAAAACTAAACCAAATAAAGTCTCAATATTACTCAAAAGAAAGGAAAATTTAAATTATACTATTTCTGGCCTATCTTAGAATAGCTAGAATAGCTGTGCATTAAAATTAATATTGTTAGGGGTAGAGAGGGGCAGAGCAAGATAGCTGAATAGGAAGCACCACTGATCATTCCCCTCCACAGGTACACCGAATTTAACAACTATCTACACAAGAAATCACCTTCTTAAGAACCAAAAATCAGATGAGCACTCACAGTACCTGGTTTTAACTTAATATCACTGAAAGAGACACTGAAGAGGGTAGGAAAGATTGTCTGGAATCGCCAATGCAACGCAACTCCTCCCCCTTTCCCCAGCAGTGGCCAAGTGGCACGGAGAGAGAAACTGTGCGCTTGGGAGGGGGATGGCACAGTGATTGTGAGACTTTGCATTGAACTCAGTGTTGCCCTATCACAGTGGAAAGCAAAATCAACCTGCACTCAGTTGATACATGCCCACCGAGGGAGCAATTAGACAAGCCCTATCCAGAGGGGAACCACCCATCCCAGTTCCAGCAAGCCTCACCACCATGGGATAAAGTACCATGGGGCCCTAAATTAACTCAAAATGCAGTCTAAACCACAAAGACTGGAATTCCTAGGTTGAATCCTAGTGCTGAACTAAGCCGAGAGCCAGTGGACTTGGGAAGCATCCAACCTACTGAGACACCAGCCAAGGTGGCTAAGGGAGTGCTTGCACCAACCCTCCACCAATCTCAGGAAGCACAGCTCGTGGCTCTAAAAGAGACCTCTTCCTTTCACTTGAGGAGAGGAGAGGGAAGAGTAAAGAGGAGTTTGTCTTACATCTTGGATACCAGTTCAGCCACAGTAGGATGGGGTATCAGTCAGAGTTGTGAGGCCCCCATTTCAGGCCCTAGCTCCCAGATAACATTTCTAGATGCATCTGGGCCAGAAGGGAACCCACTGTAAAGATCTAGTTCTGGCAGAATCCATCACCTGCAGATTAAAGAGCTCTTGGGCCCTGAATAACCATCAGTGCTGCCCAGGTAGTAGGTCATGGGCCTTGGGTGAGACTCTGAGACATGCTGGCTTCAGGCACCAGCTTGGTCACAGTGGATAGAGCACCAAGAAGGCTCTTAGGATCCCTGATTCCAGGTCTTGGCTCTTGGATGGCATTTCTGGACCTGCCCTGGCCCAAAGGGGAGCCTACTGCCCTGAATGATGAGTCCCTGGCCTGTCAGCATTCACCACAAGCTGACTGAAGAGTCCTTGGCCTTAAGTGAACATTGGTTGTAGTCTGGAAATACTCCCTGTGGGCCTGTGGTGGTGGCCAAGGGGTGAGTCTCATCTGCCTGCAGAAAAGGGAAGAAAGAGTGGAAAGAACTGTTTTATGGTTTGAATGCCAGCTCAACTGCAGTATAATGGAACACCATGTACATTTCTAAGGTTTTATTATTATTTTTTTACTCTATTCCCTGGCTCCTGGACAGCACCTCTGGACCAGCCTGAGGCCTGGGGGGAACTCACTGCCCTGAAGGGAAGGAAACAAGTCTGGCTGATTTTACCACCTGCTGATTGTAGAGCCCTTGAGCCTTGAGCAAACAGGCAGTTGCCAGATAGGGGTTACAGTGGCCTATGGATAAGATCCAGTGCTGTGTTGGCTTCAGGTCTAACCCAGAGCAGTATTAGAGGTGGTGGCCACAGGGGTGCTTATGTCACCCTATCTGCAGCTCCAGGTGGCTCAGCACACAGAGAGAGACTCCATTTTTTTGGAAGTAAAAGAAGAGAATGAACAAAAGTCTCTGCCTGGTAATCTAGAGAATTCTTCTGCATATTACCCAAGACCTATTTATAAGATAAAAATAGAAACAACAAAAAGTTTAAAAGTGGAGGAATGAAGTTAAAGTGTACAGTTTTTATTAGTTTTCTTTTTGCTCTTTTGTTTATGCAAGCAGTGTTCATTTGTTATCAGCTTAAAATAATGGATTTTTAGATAGTATTTGCAAGCCTCATGGTGACCTCAAACCAAAAAAAAATATGACAGATACACAAAAAATAAAAAGCAAGAAATTAAATCATATCACCAGAGAAAATCACCTTCACTAAAAGGAAGACAGGAAGGAAGGAAAGAAGGATTTGAAGAACACAAAACTATGAGAAAACAAATAACAAAATGGCGGGAGTAAGCCTTTGCTTATCAATAATAGCATTGAATGTAAATGGACTAAACTCTTCAATAAAAAGACATAGAGTGGGTGAATGGATTAAAAAAAAAAACAAGAATCATTGATCTGCTGCTTATAAGAAACATAGTTCACCTATCAAGACACACATAGAGTGAAAATAGAAGGATTGAAAAAGATATTCCATGTGAATGGATAAAAAAAGAGCAGGAGTGGCTACACTTTCTGAAACAAAATAGATTTCAAGACAAAAACTCTAAGAAGAGACAGGGAAGACTATTATATAATGATATTGGGGTCAATTCAGAAGAGAATATAACAATTGTAAATATATATGCATCCAACACTGGAGCACCCAGATATATAAGACAAATATTATTAGAGCTAAAGAGACAGACTCCAAAACAACAATATCTAGAGATTTCAACAACTCACTTTTAGCATTGGAAAGATATTCCAGAGAGAAAATCAACAAAGAAACATCAGATTTAATCTGCATTATAGACCAAATGGATCTAATAGATATTTACGGAACATTTCATCCAATGACTGTAGAATATTCATTCTTTTCCTCAGCACATGGATCATTTTCAAGGATAGACCATAGGTTGGGTCACAAAATAAGTCTTAAAACATTCAAAAAATTTAAATAATACCAAGCATCTTCTCTGACCACGACAGAATAAAACTAGAAATCAGTAACAGGAATTTGGGAAACTATAAAAATACATGGAAATTAAACAATATGCTCCTGAATGACCAGTGGGTCAATGAAGAAATTAAGAGAGAAATTGAAAAATTTCTTGAAATAAATGATAATGGATACAGTGAAAGCAGTACTAAGATGGAAGTTTATAGCTGTAAATACCTACGTCAAAAAAGAAAAACTTTAAACTACTTAATACATTTTAAAGAACTAGAAAAGCAAGAGCAAATGAAACCCAAAATTAGTAGAAGAAAAGAAATAATAAAGATCAGAGGAGACATTAAGTGAAATTAAAATGAAGAAAACAATACCAAAAATCAACGAAACAAAAAGTTGGTTTTTTGAAAAGATAAACAAAATTGACAAAGCTTTAGCCAGATAAACTAAGAAAAAAGAAAGAAGTCCCAAATAAATAAAATCAGAGATAGAAAGGGAGACATTATAAACTACATGGCAGAAATTTAAAGGATCATTAGTGGCTACTATGAGCAACTATATGCCAATACATTGGAAAATCTAGAAGAAATGAATAAATTCCTAGACACATACATCCTACCAAGATTGAGCCATGAAGACACCCAAAACCTGAACAGACAAATAACAAGTAATGAGATCAAAGCTATAATAAAGTGTTCCAGTAGAGGAAAAACCCACGACCTGATGGCTTTACTGCTGAATTTTGCCAAACATTTAAAGAACTAATACTAATCCTACTCAAACTGTTCCAAAATATAAAGAAGGAGGGAATACTTTTAAACTCATTCTACCAGGCCAATATTACGCTTATGTGAAAACCAGACCAAAACACATCAAAAAAAAGAAAACCATAGGCCAATATCCCTGAAGAATATTTATGCAAAAATCCTAAACAAAATACTATCAAACAGAATTCAGCAGCACAGAAAGATCATTCATCATGATCAAGTGGGATTTATCCCAAGGATGCAAGGATGCAAGGATGGTTCAACATACACAAATCAATCTAAGTGATACATCATATCAACAGAATGAAGGACAAAATGATCATTTTAATTGATGCTGAAAAAGAATTTAATAAAATTCAACATCCCTTCATAATAAAAACTCTCAAAAAATTGGGTTTATAAGGAACATACTCAACACAATAAAAGCCATCTATGACAGACCCATAGCTAGTATCATACTGAAAGTCTTTTCTCTAAGATGGGGAACATGACAAGGATGACCACTCTCACCACTGTTATTCAACGTAGTACTGGAAGTCTGGGCTAGAGCAATCAGACACAAGAAAGAAATAAAAGGCATCCAAATTGTAAAGGAAGAAGTCAAATTATCCTTGTTTGCAGATGATACAATCTTATATTTGGAAAAACCTAAAGATTTCACCAAAAAGCTACTAGAACTGATAAATTTAATAAAGGTACAGGATACTAAATCAATGTGCAAAGATCAGTAGCATTTCTATATGCCAATAGCAAATAATCTAAAAAAGAAATCAAGAAAGTAAACTCATTTACAATAGCTACAAATAAAATAAAATACCTAGGAATTAACCAAAGAAGTGAAAGATCTTTACAATGAAAACTATAAAACCTGATGCAAAAAAATTGAAGAAGACACCAAAAAGTAGAAAAATATCTCAGGTTCATGGTTTGGAAGAAGGAATATTGTTAAAATGTCCATACTACCCAGAGCAAATCTACAGATTTCATGCAATCTCCACAAAAATACCAATGACATTCTTCACAGAAATACAAAAGAAAAGTCCTAAAATTTATATGGAACCACAAAAGACCCAGAATAGCCAAAACTATCCTAAACTGAAAGAACAAAGCAGGAGAAATCACCTTACCTGACTTTAAATTATACTAAAGAGCTATAGTAACCAAAATGGCATGGTATTGGCATGCAAACAGACACATAGATGAGTAGAACAGAATAGAGAACCCAGAGGTAAATCCACCCATCTACAATGAACTTATTTTTGACAAAGCTACCAAGAACATACACTGGGGAAAGGACAGTCTCTTCAATAAATGGTGCAGGGAATATTGGTTATCAATGTGCAGAAGAATTAAAGTAGACCCCTATCTCTTGCCATATGCAAAAACCAAATCAAAATAAAGACTTAAATCTAAGGCCTCAAACTATGAAACTACTAAAAGAAAGCAATGGGGAAACTCCCCAGAAAATTAGAGTGGACAAAGAAGTCTTAAGTAACACCCCACAAGCACAGGCAACCAAAGCAAAAATGGACAAATGGGATCACATCAAGTTAAAAAGCTTCTGCACAGTAAAGGAAACAATCAACAAAGTGAATAGACAACCAACAGAATGGGAAAAAATATTTGTGAACTACCCACTGACAAGAGATTAGTAATCAATATATATAAGGAGCTCAAACAACTCTATAGGAAAACATGTAAAATCTGATTTTAAAATGGGCAAAATATCTTAATAGACATTTCACAAAAGAAGACATACAATGACAAACAGGTATATGAAAAGGTCCTCAACATCTTTGATCATCAGAGAAATGCAAATCAAAACTACAATGAGATATCATCTGACCACCATTAAAATGGCTTTTATCCAAAAGACAGGCAATAACAAATGCTGTCAAGAACGTGGAGAAAAGGGAACTCTCATATACTGTTAGTGGGAATATAAATTAGTGCAACTACAACCACTATGGAGAACAGTTTGGAGATTCCTCAAAATTTTAAAAATAGAGGTACCATATGATCCAGCAATCCTACTTCTAGGTATATATCCAAAACGAAAGAAAATCGGTATATTGAAGAGATATCTGCACTTCCATGTTTATTGCAGCACTATTCACAATAGCCAAGATTTGGAAGCAACCTATGTGTCCATCAACAGAAGAATGGATAAAGAAGATGTGGTACATATACACAATGGGGTACTATTCAGCCATAAAAAGAATGAGATCCTGTCATTTGCAACATGGATGGAACTGGAGATTATTATGTTAAGTGAAATAAGCCAGGCACAGAGAGACAAGCTAAGCATGTTCTCACTTATTTGTGAGAGCTAAAAATTAAAACAATTGAACTCATGGAAATAGAAAGTAGAAGGATAGTTATCAGAAGCTGAGAAGGATAGTTGGTGGGGGTGGGAGGGAAGTGGGAATGGTGAAGGAGTACAAAAAAAATTAGAGAGAATGAATAAGACCTAGTATTTGCTTGCACAACGGGATGACTATAGGCAAAAATAGTTTAATTGTACATTTTAAAATAAGTAGAAGAGTATAATTGAATTGTTTGTAACACAAAGGATAAATGCTTGAGATGATGGATACTCCACTTACCCTGATGTGATTATTATGCATTGCATGCCTGCATCAAAATATCTCATATAACCCATAAATATATACATCTACTATGTACACATAAAAATTAAAAATTAAAAAAAGTTGTGGGAATAGTTCTGATGAAATTATTAAATGTAGTAATTGGTATAATTATGTTCAATTAGATCAATTAAATATGTCTAGCATTTCTAGAATGAATATGGAATTTTTCATCCTCAAAAATATACTTGGACCAGACCGGGTGCAGTGGCTCATGCCTGGAATCCCAGCACTTTGAGAGACTGAGGCAGAAGAATTGCTTGAGCCCAGGAGTTTGAGACCAACCTTGGCAACATGACAAAACCTCATCTCTTCCACAAATACAAAACTTAGCCAGGTGTGGTGGCGTGTGCCTGTAGTCCCAGCTACTCGTGTGGGCTGAGTTGAGAGGACTGATTGAGCCTGGGACGACAAGGCTGCAGTGAGCTGTGATCATACTACTGCACTTCAGCCTGGGTGACAGAGTGCAAATATATATATGTCAAATACATATATACACCTGGGCCAAATGGTGACGTTAGAAGTAATGCCTGTTTTAAATATAAATAGACTTCTTGAAATCCCTGAATTCCCCTGTATTTTAGCCCAGGTCCTCTAAGAAAGACACACTAAAATGGATAGTGTGGGTTGAATTGTATCCCCAGAAAATCTGTTGAAGTCCTAATCCTTCAGTACTTGTGAATGTGATCTAATCTGCAAGTAGAATTTTTTGCAGATGATCAAGTTAACATGAGGTCATTAAAGTAAGCCCTAATTCAATATGACTGTGCCTTTATAAAAAGGGGAAATCTGGACACAGACACAAACACGTACAAAGGGCAGAGGATGTAAAGACAGAAGGATAACATCACCCACAATCCAAGAAACATCTAAGGCTATGGAAACTAGAAGAGAAGCATGGACCAGCCCTCAGAAGGACCCAAGCCTGCAGACACCTAGATCTTGAACTTCCAGCCTTCAGAATTGCAAGCAATACATTTCTCTTTGTTTAAGCAACCCAGTTTGAGGTAGTTTTTAAAGCAACCATAAGAAGCTAATACAGTGGATTAGACCTGCAAGAGATTAATTAGAGAAGACACCAGTGTCGAAAAATGGGGCTGGCATCAAAGGAGGATGGGAATCCCATCAGAGTTCCATGCAGGTCTGTCCCTTATGAACCAGAAAAGGAAGGAAGGTTAAGTGGGAGAGTCTTTGACTGCACTCCGATTCTAAGAAAGCTTGGCAAAGCCGATAGAAGGTCCTTGAAACAAAGTTCTTGAACCCATAAGACAAGTCCCGCATCTCCCAGGAATAGGCTAGTCTTAGTGTCTTTGCCAAGCTCAGTCATTGGCTGGGAGCAGCCCATGGGAAGTATGGCTTTACCTCTAATGTAGTGATGGCTTTCAGAACATGGCAGCTGAGAGAAATAGAGAAAGGAGAGGCACCTTTTCACTGCTTCCACATCTAGTCCTGCTTATATCATGAAAGTCTTGCTGAAAGCTAAGCTGTAAAGATTTTGGAATCTTTCTAAGAAAGTTACCATATACATAGTGGTTAAGAGCCTAGCCTCCAAAATCAGAGGCTAATCTAAATCAATAGACTAGACATGAGTGTTAGTTCTTCCTCTGTTACTTACCAACTGTGTGATCTCAAGCAGCTAATAAAACTCTTTGGACCTCAGTTTCTTCTTCTGTAAAATGGGGATAACAACACCTACCTCAAAAGGTCACTATGGTTTTAAATGAAATAATGTAAGAAAAGCACTCAGCATAGTTTCTGGCACATATTATCAAACAAAAAAATATGATGCATGGCTATTATACCATCATTATCATTATTATTGATATTATCGATTGATATTAATGATATTATCACTTTTGAGGTTTACTTCAGTTGTTTGTTTTTCCAGACCCAAATTGCTTAGCTCCCCTCCTCCCTTTTTTTAAATAACGAAGCTAGTCTTTCCTGTAGAGAACACAGGTGGTGATGAGTCCCTCACCACCTGCCCATCCCTGGGATAGTTGCAAATCTTAGAGATAGCTCATTAAAAGTTTCCATTTCCTGCATCATCAGGGATAGTGACATATCCTGATGGGGCTAACTGTGGTCATCCTCTTGTTAAATTAAGTTTAACCCAGGGCTGCCTCCTTACGTATTTTAAGTTTTTCCTAAAGGTGTCACTGTACATGGTGAACTGTAACCTAACTGGAGGTGTAAACAGACTGTAAGCTACTCTTATGCCAATCACCTAGTTTGGGCCAATCAAGAAGCAGGGGCAACTGTTCAAACAGCATTCAAACAAGGCAAATGCTGAGCTGTAACCAATCCAGTTGTTTCTGTACCTCACTTCCATTTCTGGTACGTCACTTTCCCTTTTCTGTCCATAAATCTTCTTCTACCACATGGCTTTGCTGGGGTCTCTCTCAGACTACTCTGGCTCAGGGGCTGCCTGAGCTCTGTTAAATTAAATTTGTCTACAGTTTTCCTTTTATCACTGTCCACCGAAGCTTCCAGGGAAGAGGTCCTCTTTCTACAGTGGCTGTGAAGTCCTAAATGTTTCTGCAGAAGCTGGGTCCTGCTGACCCCTGCTATGTCAGTTTGTGCCACTCTCCTCTTTGTCCCCTGTCCTCCAGCTACACAGGCCTTCTTTCAGGTCCTCAGGTGTCATAAGTCCTTTCTTGAATGAGGCCTTTGCCTTCTCCTACTCCCCTGGCTGCTCCTGCACTTGGTCAGCTCATCTTTCAAATATTGTCTTAAATATCTCTTCCTTGGAGAGACATTAAGCTTTCTCTGAGGTCTCTAAGGCATCACTAAGTTAATATATCTAAATCTAAATTCATGATCATCTACCCAAACCTGGTCCTCTATCCCTGTGAACAGTTCCACCATTCACGAGTTAATTAAGTTAGAAGCACGAATTTTGACGTGCTGATGATAATCATGCATTGCCTGTGTGTAGAGCCATAGGAGAGCTAAAAATGCAGAACCTTGCAGCTAGCTATAACTGGACTTTGCAGATAACTGAGCCAATACATCTGATTTTCTTCTTAAGCAAGTTTGAGCAGGGTTTCTATTACTAGAGTCAAAGCAGCCCAAGCTAATACATTTATCGTCATCATCATCATCATCATCACTATCAACATAATTAAGATATTTGTTGCTATTTTTATGTATTTAAAAAATTAGGGGCCCCATCTCTCCAGAAGATATACATGTGAACTTATCGGCAGACAATGGGGTTGGCTTGATGACAAATCAGAGCTTCATCCAGATAAATGGTTTTAGGAGCCAGAACATCAGAGGTGAGCTTCTTGCTAAGGTTTTGCTGTTCTTAACCTTCAGCAGAGCTCATTTTTCACAGTCACAAAAACCATTTCACAAAACTTTGAGAACTCCATTCATCCATCCATCTGGGTGTCACTGAGAGTGATTTAGAAGGATTACAAATCTTCCGTGCCTTTCCGTTGTCCTTAGAATAGACAAAAATCTAGCCTGAGATCCCAGCGCAGCATGAACTAGAACACCTTGACACTAAGTCCAGTTTCTACTAGGGGATGAATCTGGGGTGGGGAAGCTGGCTGGAATGCATGATCTACGCTAAGCACCTTCTGATTTCTAGCCACAGTGATTGATTCAGGGGTGGGCCTTAACCTCAGCTTGACCAGTCAGGTTGAGAATCAGACAATATTTACTGGGGTTGCTGAAACAAAGACTTTTCTTTCCTGCTGGGTATAAATGAGTAAGTATAAAATTCCAGGAGCTTATAAAAACCATCCTGAGGCTCAAAGGTGAATCAGCCTAAGAATGAAGTTAAACTTGGGGAAAGAAAAACAGAAATGGAGAAGAAATATCTGAGCCTCTGTGACATTGTTGAGTTACCTGATCAACTCTCACCTGGAGCCAGATCCTCCTGGACTTTTTGATTACTTGAATCAACAAATTTCCTTTATAGTTTAAGCCTGTACACAGGGTTCTCTGTCTCTTGCAACCAAGCATCCGAAGAGACATATATAAACATATACATATATTTTTTTTTTTCTGAAAAGAAGGTCAGAGTTTCTATCATATTCTTAAAAGATCTGTGACCCCAAATAAATATTTTTAAACCCTGGACTAAAGAATTCCTAATATTCCTTGCAATATTAGCATTCTGTGATCTTCTAGTTAATTTTGTTTTAAATTCCAAGCTTAGCTGATAATGCATAAAGCAAGACACTATAAAAATATGTCTCCAAATAAAATTAGGCTTTTCTATTATAAAAAGAAACATAAACTTATTGGAAAAACATTTGAAAAATACGAAAAGCATAAAATAACAGGGAGACAGCCCATGTTAATATTTGGAGGTTATTTTTGTAAGCATTTTTATACACAATTTTATGGAAGGTTTAATATGGCTAAGTTCATACTATAAATATACAATGTTTTGTCTGAATATTTTTACTTGACATTATAATGTAAGTATTCTCCAGAGTATTAGAAACCTTTTGTAAGCATCTTTTTAAATGGCTACATAACTTTCTTCTGATCACTATAATTTCCTTAATGTTAGACAAAATGAGGTGGAAAATATGTGACCTTATTGAAAAAGGATTCTAGCTTGAATGTTAAACAAGGAGCCCCTAGTGGTGGAATTATTCATCGCGATTGCAGTCAAACCATGGGTAAAACTTGGGGAAGGAAGTAGGAGTATTAGGATGCTCTAAGGAGCACTTCTCTCCTCATTTTTGCCCCTCTCTGAGTGTCACCTTCATCCTTCTCTTGCTGTAGAATATCTTCCTCTGGTCCTTAGGCCACACCGAAGCTTATAGCCATTAATGGCCTTCACATTCCATGGTTAGCCCCTAGAGAGATTGACTCTAGCTAAATCTTGATGTTAGCTTACCAGGAGAGGAACTCTGACTGGTCTAACCTGAATCAGATGCCCACTCTGAGTCCTTTCAGCTCTGCCAGGGCAGGGGATGGGAGGTGGATGGTCATATGGTACAAAATGACTGCTGCTGGGAATTCACCAACATGAATTTGGGCCTCTCTCATATTGATCAGAAGAAGGAACAGTTTCCAGAAACAACCAACCAACCACAGGTCATTGACTCATGCTCTGGGAAAACACTCCAAATTATCCACCATAACAACAGGTTACAAATGTCACCCTGTCCACATCCTAAACTTTTCCACTATTCTCTGCTCTAAATATCAATCTATATAAAAGACTTCCCCAATAACTATGAGTTTTCCTGCTGGGCTCCACATGGTGATTAGATAAAAAGATTCATTTTTTATTTTCATGGCTTTTTTTAAATTATTATACTTTAAGTTCTAGGGTACATGTGCACAACGTGCAGGTTTGTTACATATGTAGACATGTGCTCACGGCTTTTTTTTAATCCATTTTCTGCCCAACTTCTTCAAGACCAGATTTAGCTGAGGCCAGCCTGTGCTAATTTGCAAGGCTGCATGAACTTTCTCATTGTTTGTAATACAAAACACTTCCCTCCAGGATCTTCCCTAACAAAGAGCTTAAAAACGCTGGCTTGTTCTGCATACTTGATTCATTAGGTTTTTGATGTCTCCTGCCTGCCCATGGCTGCTCCATGGGTTGGGGAGGTTGGGGTGCAGCAGGCAGCAGGGAGGAGGAAGAGGATAGGTAAGAGAAAAGTAGCAGAGGATTTAAGTAACTCCTCTGGGCTCCGGTACGTGTCTTGTAAATATTCACTGAGAACTCTCTGAAGTTTACATTCTTTTGAAGGGCACGGTTAATAAATGTGTATCTCTCCAGAGACATAGAAGCGCCCATGTAGGCTGTTGCTTGCAGATCTAATCGGCAGCTACCCACATCACATGTTTGTTAACTATTCACAGTCTGAATGGCATTGATTGTAGGAATTTCCTTACTTCAAGAGTTCTCCTGCCACTAGAAACTTAATCAGGGATTGTCCTAGTGCTGTAAGTAACACAAATAGAAATAAGACAGAGCCCAGATCCTAAAGATGTTTCCAGTCTAATGAGTGAGCAAAAGACTACAATGAGGTACATAGTATAATCAAAGAATGGGCAAAAGAAGGGGTAACTCTGTGAGATTAGAAAGGTTCATGAAGAAAGTAAAATTCACTTGCATCCTTAAAGTGAATATGATCCAGATGAGGAGAAAAGTGGTGGAGTGAAGAAGATACTCAAGTAAAAGAATAATATAACTAAAAAAGAAAGAGATGGGAAGAAAATAAAAAACAATAAATGGCGCTTATTCAGAGACCATTGCCTATTCCAGTAAGATTTTAACAGAAAGTGCAAATGGTGGATTCAGAAGACAAAATGGTGGAGAGACAGACGAAAGCCAGTCATTGGCAGACTCTAAATGTTGGGCTAAGGCATTTGGACTTTATCTTGTAGGCAGTGGTAGAGTCATAGAAGGTTTTTCAGTTAGAGAAAAAACAGGGTCTTATTTTCCTTAAAAGTAAACTCGGGAGGCAGTTGAAAGAATGGATTGAGAAAAGGTTGAGAAGTTGTGCTATGCTTAGGCAAGAATCCCTCCAATTTTGACAGAGACAAAAGAATAGAAGAAAACCATCACCAATGCTTTGCATCTACAATAAGCACTTGAAATAATTTTCTTGTCTGAGACCAAAGGAAGGAGAGATTCATGTAAGCTGGATTTATTAGGAAAAGAGAAGGTGGGTCTTAAGGAAAAGGTATGCAGCAATCCAATAAGTATTTCTAGACATCTCTAATTCAATTTAACATAAAGGATGTGTAATCTGAATAATGAAGAGGCAAGAGAGGAAGAGCATCCTATATATTAGGTTGGTGCATTAGAGCAATGGCAAAAACCACGACAACTTTTGCACCAACTTTTAGAAACACCATAAACTGAGACTCCCAAGGCCTGACAAGCAGGGCATGTTGGGAAAGCTTAGCGAGGCAGGCTGATGATCTTCAGTGAGACTTAAAATCAGATAGAAGGTAGAATAGGAGGATGAACTTCTTGAACCTTAGCTAGGGAAAGGCAGGTGTGGGCTGAACACAGAGATAATCCATTGCAGTGTGGTGAACAAGGAAGTGTGAGGTTAAAGAAGTATTATGAGTCAAGTGGTCTTAGAGTGGACTGTGATTTACATAGCAAAAAAGAAGTCAGCTCCTCTGTGGTCACTCCCTCTATGTTTAAACCAAGATCATTCTACCATATTCTAGATCTGAAGGAAGAACATTTGCACCCAAAATGACTGACCAATACTTGCAACTGCAGTTGACAATACACTCTGTAATAAGGCCTAGGCAATTTCCATCCCATCTCTTTTTGCAATTTTATAGCTGGGAAGTCAGTATTTTAAAAAATTTTTTAAAAAAGCTAAAAAGCACTAGGCTGTTTCTGTGGAGGCACTGGTCATCTTTGCTTGGGTATTTCTTCATGCATAAAATGAGGATTAATTATCTAGCCAGTCTTTGTAAAAGAGTTCTTGAGGGGACAGAATGACAGAAAGTATATGCAAATGCCTTGAAAGTAAAATCAGCAAAGTAAGCTGCATACAGTCAATATAATATTTGATTCAAAATTTAATCTGAGTATGTGGATAGCAATTGAAAAAAAAACAGCAAAAATCGAAACAAATGTTTTTCTTCTACACATAATACGGACCAGGTTCTATGCTAGAGGTTTTATATTAATAACCTCATTTAATTCTCCCAAGAATTCTATCAAATTTTATTCCTTTTTTTTTTTCAGATGGAAACAGTGAGACTCAGAGAAGTTAAGGGTCAGATCTAAGATCTTGAAGTTAGAAACAGCAGAATTTGAACCCAGGCTGGCTGATAATAAAGCTCATTCATATAACTTCCTATACTACACTGCCTCCAAAGGACCCCAAGCTCAGTAGGATACCTAGAGATAAACATGGAGATGGATTGACAAGGACAGACTCTCTGTATAGTTGACAGTCTCTCTGGATAGTTGATGGTCATACCTAGAGCTCAGCTCCCACTGAAGACACATGTCCAGCCTAGCGTCAGGCTGTAGGAGGCAAGGAAAAAGAAATGATGGTATACTTTTTGATGATACAGCCATCAAAAGTAAAAGAAATAAGGCACAGGCTGGGTACATTACAGGTACACATAGCTGAAAACTGGAAAATAGCTACGGGTGGTATGGATGAATGAACAAATGAATAGGTAGATACACTTATATACTTGGTGCGATGAAGTCCTCCCATTTTGCTGGGCAATTGTCTTTGGCTAAATTGTATTTTTTTTAGTTCTTCTTTATACAATATCGCTTATGAGCAGTTGGGAAAGGACGGGAGAAACAGATTCTCATAATTACTAAAACAAACCATTTTTGAGACTCTGAACAAGACAGTGCCTTGAAGCTAGTCCTTCAGTGTCTTATTTCTAGGTGTGACTGATCCAACACGCCCCAGTTAGCTAGTCCAGTAACTATTCAATCATAAAAGGCTTCTACAGAAAAGATCTTGCAGGAAGACATGTCCAGGGAACATATTAATTATATGGTTCTGTCACAAAGCAACAAATGTCATGAATGGGTGAACTTACGGAGCTGCTATATGTTCCATGTATTCTGTACCTTCAGTAAATCCCGACCTACTTCTTTTTTTTTTTTTTTTGACCTACTTCTTTTATCTGTGGACAGGGAGAGATGGGTAGTGTAGTATAGTTCTCGTTCTACCACTAAGTTGCTATAATATCTAGGAAAGTCATCACCTCTCTAAGCTTCTGTTTCCTAACCTATAAAATGGGAACAATAATGATGCTTATCTCAGGATATTCTGAAGATAAAAATGAAATGACACATGTTAAGTACTTAGCTTGGTGCCAGGAACATGATCATATTTCCAAACTGTTAGCTGCTTTATAATTATTACTGTTGTCACAAGTAATGTATCTACAATGGAAAACCCTCACAGCCCATCCTCCAACAGCAGAGGCTAAGAAGCAATGTGTCCTTGTTTTATAACCATTAAGATGTTTCTCTATAAAAATAAAAAAAGGGAAATGGTATTTTTTCTTTCATCACTGTTTCATCTGAAATAAAAATTTTATCAGGTATTCTATATGTGATAAAATCAATATAAAAGGGAAGATGTCTTGTGAGCCCCTCCAAATACTTACTTACAAATGATAGGTGTTCACAGTTTCAGCATGTTATAGTCCTCCCAAGGTACAAAGTAGAATGATCCATCAGATAAATTGCTGGAGACATAAGTGACCCGGATGGCAAGGGCTAAAGGACTGTGTTTGGAGCAGTAGCTTAGAGTCTGTCCCTCTGGTGACTCATGGCTCCCCACCAGGAGGTACAATTTATTCTGGCATTGCAGTAATACACCTTATGGTTAGCACAGGACTTAGGTTTTCCATCATTTCTCATACCCTTTCTTTTGCCTCTTTGGGTAGGTGAATGATGTCTCATTTCATGGCCAATTCTTTTTGAATCTCAGAGATTCTTAGAATGTAAGACTTTGTAACAGATCTGGCAGAGAGCCTGCTTACAAGCTGGGGATAGAGCCCACTCAGAATGATGGGCTAAGGGTGATAACAGGGATGCAGTTCTGGACAATTTCTGAGACTGCCTAAATGCAGACCAGGAAGTGAATGGGTAGCAAAAGAGGTTCTTAGCAGTCAAAAGTATGAACCATAGCATATTAATTCTGGAAAGACTTTCAGGAATTCTTCATTCCAAGTTCACAAACTGGTGGCTTGGAAAACAAAACAAATCCAAAGAAGAGTTTTGTCTGGCATGCTTAGTCTTTAAGATTAATTTAAAGGAGATATCAATCTTTCAAAATTAGGAAATTATGAATGGTAATCAAGATTTCTGGCTTCTCAAAAAAAAAAACAAAAACAAAAATCTGAAGGTTTTGATAACCCTGGGTCCAGTGGCAACAATCTGAGTATCGGCTGCCCTCTTCAAGTGTTTTCATGGTCCTGTGACATCTGAAGTCTCCTCATTGTCGAAACCAAGGGAAAGCTGTCATTTACTATTGAGACTGTGCTGCAGCATGGTTTCTGTAAACATGTTGCTATCAAAAGTAGGAAAATATAAGATAGACCAGGAGAGCTCGGTTTTCCAAGGAAGATGAGAGAGGGAAAATGTATTTTCTGATGTGAGGGCAATTTCTGTGCATTTATCATCCAAACAAAGTACGTCTTTGTCAAAAAATAAAATAAAACTTAAGGCAGACACTGTTGTGAAACAAGCCTAGCCTGCTTTAGTCATTATTCACCTGTCTAATCCCTATTGACACCTGAGTTTGTAGCCCTGGCTAATTCAAACCCAACCATTGTACAGGTAGAGAAAGTGGGGCACAGAGAAGGGCCAAGATCCCAGGTACACACGACCACACTGGCACCAGGCTACAAATCTATGAAATCATATTGCACACAGTTAAGGAGCAGGGGCCCAAGTGAGTGGTTTGCATTGAGAAGATGG
This sequence comes from Hylobates moloch, assembly GCF_009828535.3. Classification (NCBI taxonomy): domain Eukaryota; kingdom Metazoa; phylum Chordata; class Mammalia; order Primates; family Hylobatidae; genus Hylobates; species Hylobates moloch. The sequence continues at coordinate 132,560,092 of NW_026652281.1, read as the reverse complement.
ACGGTGGAATGATGCAGGCATGGGGAGGTGTGTATGGGTAGAGTTTAATCTAAGCCCTGAAGGAAGGTCTTTGTATGCCTCATGTGCAGCATTGCAAATCTTCTTGGCAACAGCCAGTTCTGTGCAGGCTCCAGTCAGCTTTGGGCAGGTTCTGCTTTGGGGCTTGGCATTCACACATGCACATTCCAGGAGTACAGAGAAGTTAATACTCCTCAAGACCACCCTTGGCTGAAAAGGACAGATGCTGATGGGCAAAAGAGACTCTTCTTTATTCCCTCCAAATGCACGCTTCTAAGACAATTTTACATGACTTCTCAAAATGTCCCATAAAACAGCAACAGTCACCTGTAATGAAGGCCAATTTCATAACATAGCCTCATTTTCTCTTTCTCCTTCCCCAGTGACTTAGCTCAGACTGCCATAACAAAAATGTCAGAAATTGGATGGCTTAAACAACAAAAACTTATTTCTCGCAGTTCTGGAGGCTGGGAAGTCCAAGATAACTTGTCATCAGATCCAGTGTCTGGTAAGGTTCCATCTCCTTTTTTGCAGATGCCGACCTTTTGGCCATATCTTCGTAGGGAAGAAAGAGAGAGAGAGAGAGAGAGCAAGCAAGTACTCTCATGTCTCTGCTTATAAGGGCACTAATCCTACTGAGGAAGATGACCTTATGACACACTCTTATGATCTAATTGCTTCCCAAGGGCCTTATATCCTAATACCATCACACAGGGAATGAGGCTTCAACACATGAATTTTAGGGAGACAAAACATTCAGTCCATAGCACCCAGTCATGCTCATTTCTGATAACTGGAACATACCTTCAAATAAACTACTCCCAAGGAAGCCTGTGTCTCGGGCTTTGCTTTAGGGGAGCTCAGGCTAAGACATGAATTCCGTGGTGGTAGAAGATAGATAGATATCATTTCAGATAGGATGGCAGGTAATGTTCAGGGACAGGACTGCACATCTCCAAAGCAAGGCTTCTTGGCAAAGGAATACCTGGGAATAATTAGTTTCCTTGGAATAACATCATACAAACCCTTGTGAGTTTTAATTAAAGGATTTAAGAAATGCCCTTACAATGCCCTGTTCAGTGATTCATTGCCAAGAGTAGTTGAAACAGAGTTATGAGATTAAAACAGCTCAGGCATTAGGAATTGAAGTTTGTTTTTGTTTTTAATATTTAATTCAAAGTATTCTGGAAATGTTCAATGGAATGAATCAGTCAAAATTTTTAGAACTACTTCAATAGGTGGCCAAATCTTCAAATTATGCCATTATTTGAGACAGAGTTTCATATTATCTTAAATGGGTTCAGATTCTATTGTTTGGTTTCACCTTTCTTGATAATTTTAATGAGTGAAGTCTAGACCTTTTCCTTTCAGGGTTCCCAGGGTAAGATTTGGGGTTATTTCTGAAGGTACTTTGTCAGGAAAACGTGTGTGTGTGATGTGACATTAGATGAAGATAGCTCTGGTCTGGCACTCATTCCCTGGATGACCTTAGCTAAGTCTCTTTTCCTGTGGTTGCCTCAGTTTCCTCATCTATAAAACAAAGGACCATAACCATAGCATTGGGAAGAAGCATGTACATTAGGTAGTTCAATTCTAGGGTGTGAATCCCTTATTCAACATTCTAGGAAACTAGCCATCTCATTTCAACATGAATCTACCCAGTGTCTTGCACCAAATGCTTTCCAAAACAGCCCATTCCCTTTTGTGGAGAGTGCTAACTTGCTCTGCTAGCCAAAGTGCCAGTTTGAAATTTTATAAATGGAGAAAAGATACTTGTTTATTTGTTTGCTTGCTTGCTTCTTTGTATGTCTGATTTATAGAGGGTTACCCCAAATATAATTCAATATGACAAGGAGTTTTCACAAGTCCAAGAGTCTTTAATTTACCACCATTATCAATGATTTTCTTGCTTTTCTTTGGTTTACTTTAATTTGGCTTAGCTCCAAAATTTTCTCCCCAAAGCTCTTGGGTTTCATAGTTTTAAATGATTCCTTAGTCTGGAAGGCTGAGAAACATTATTTCCCACCAAATGCCACATTAACTCCTCAGAATACTGGTAGTGGCATAATCTGACCTGTCCTACGGTGGGAGACTCACACTTTAAGCACCTGTCTCTGGCCCCATGTGAGCCTACTTACTCCAAAATAAGTAGAATCAGGTCAGTGGATCTCTGGCCTTTGAGCTATCTTTTCATCCAGCATCTGTAATATGGTTTGGCTCTGTGTCCCCACCCAAACCTCACCTCGGATTGTAATCCCCATAATCCCCACAATCCCCACAGGTCAAGGGCAGGAACCCAGGTGGAGGTAATTGGATCATGGGGGCGGTTTCCCCCACGCTGTTCTCGCGATACGAAGGAGTCTCACGAGATCTGACGCTTTTACAAGCACCTGGCATTTCCCCTGCTTGCATTCACTCCATCCTACCGCCCTGGAAAGAAGGTGCCCGCTTCTCCTTTGCCTTCTGCCATGATTGTAAGTCTCCTGAGGCCTCCCCAGCAATGTGGAACTGTGAGTCAATTAAACCTCTTTCCTTTATAAATTACCCAGTCTCAGGTATTTCTTCAAAGCAGGGTAAGAATGAACTAATGCAATCAGTATAATTGAGAGTGACTATCAGTTATCTTACTCACACAAACTTGGCCTCAGGATAATGCCTTAAAAACTCTTTCCAGAAGAAAGAATATGACAGAGAGTTGTAACCTGGCTTTCTCTTTGGCTGGAGTCTCTAAAGATCTGGAGTCGGTCATGGCTAAGGCTGACATTTCTGGGCACTCTCTGTGTGGGTGCCATCTGATTAAGCATCTGTAAGTGTCAAAGCCTGGCTGACATCCAGACCTTTCCTTCTGGCTAGACTTCAGTGGCCAAATGTGGCCTTTCAGCTCACATCTGTCCTCCAGGCTGGTCACACACTGGGTACTAGCATTTTGGCAGACTGTAGAAGCACAACAATTACAGCTGTCTCTGTGTGGTCCTGCACATCCAATCCTCTTAATTAGCTAGCTTGCTTTAAGTTCATTATTTGAAATCTTGCCCTTAACCCCAACAGTGTAGTCCTCCCCAAAGAGGTTTTAAAGCACCTCTTTCTCTTTCATTAGATTATTTCTAGATACTTGATATATTTGCTCCTCTAATGATATGTTTTCTTGAATTTCACTTTCTACTTGTTTCTGGTCCACTCCAGACCATGTTTGCCTGGGTATCAGCAGCGGAGGCTGCAGAACAGCGGATTCTCGTGAACCGCTAATGCTGCTGCCTGATCGTTCCTCTGGAAGTTTTGTCTCAGAGGAGTACCCGGCCGTGTGAGGTGTCAGTCTGCCCCTACTTGGGGGTGCCTCCCAGTTAGGCTGCTCGGGGATCAGGGGTCAGGGACCCACTTGAGGAGGCAGTCTGCCTGTTCTCAGATCTCCAGCTGCATTCTGGGAGAACCACTACTCTCTTCAAAGCTGTCAGACAGGGACATTTAAGTCTGCAGAGAATCCACATTGAGTAATTCACATGGCTGGCAAGGTGGTACTGGCTGTTGGTGGAAAGCCTCCATTTCTCTTCAGATGAGCCTCTCCACACAGCATGGTGTCCTCACGAGATGATGACTGGCTTCCCACAGAGCAAGTATTCCAGGATAGAGAGAGAGTAGGCAAAAGCTACTCTTTTAATTATGTAGCTTTGGACATAGTATCATTGATACCACATTCTATTCATTAGAAGAAAATCACTAAATCTTGTCTATACTCAAAAAAGAGGTAAATTAGGCTCCATCCAGTAAAAAGAGGAGTACCAAAGAATATGAACCAATTTTAAAACCACCCATTCTTTTTTTGTTGTTATTGAGATGGAATCTCACTCCATCACCCAGGCTAAAGTACAGTGGCGTGATCTCAGCTCACTGCAACCTCAGCCTCCTGGGATCAAGCGATTCTCATGCCTTGGCCACCCATGTAGCTGGGATTACAGGTGTGCACCACCATGCCAGGCTAATTTTTATATTTTTAGTAGAGATAGGGTTTCACCATGTTGGCTAGGCTGATCTCAAACTCCTGAACTCAAGTGATCCACCCGCCTCAGCCTCCCAAAGTGCCAGGATTACAGGTGTAAGCCACCACACCGAGGCCCCATTATTCTTTATAATATTTTCCCCTACTCCTATTTTCTGTTGCTCCACTTTTTTTTTTAATTTCAATTAAATATAGGTTAAGCTTTCTTATTGTATCTATGTCTCTTACATTTTCTTCTGTGTTTTCTATCTCTTTTTACTGTGTTACACTATAGATAACTTTCTCTGTCCAATCTTTCAGTTAATCAATTATATTATTAACCATATCAAGTCTGCTATTAACCCCATGAGGTTTTCAAGTTCAGTCATTTCATTTCAAAAAACTTTTTGTTAATCCAAAAATGAATTGTGTCTATATATTTCATTTGGTTCATTTTCAAATCTACTAAATCACTTCCAGCAATATCTTATTTCTTGCAAATAACTTCATTTTGCATTACATTTCTTTAAACATAATTATCAATTTTGTTTCCAGATCTGTCTCTGCTAATAGCAGTATCTGAAGTCTTTGTGGAATTTTGTACGCTTTCTCTGCTGATTTTTACGTAAGGAGGCTAATTTTCTCATATGCTTGAATCTTCAGTTAAATACTAAACAATTTTAGTATTTAAAGAATTGTTCTGTTCTGCCCTACACACAGAGAACACTCTGAGTCTACAAACACCTTAAAACCAGCTCAAGATTTGAGATTCTGGGAAAAGGCAGAAGATTCAGTCCCTGGCTGTAATTCCTCAAAAGAATTTTCCTACTTCTTCTTCCCTCTCTCTCTCAGTGGTTAGAGACTTTGAGAATTGTAGGTGAGTGTGGTTAGAGGATTGGCTAGACTCCTACTTTATGACAAGATGTTTATGTTTGTCCATCTTACCCCAAAGAGTAATCAGATAACATCCTTGAGGGAACACAGTAATTAAATATTAGAATTGAGACTTGAACCAAGGCTCTTATGTTTCTCCTATGCCATATCTGATCTCTACAATCAATAACTGGTAATGTTGGACAGTGATGATTATGGTATTGCCTTTTCTTTCTCTTCTCCCACAATAGAGCCTCCAGGGGAATGTCCTACTCTGCAATATCAAGCCATATAAGGGCTTAGGTATGCTGGTGAAAGAAGTTCATAGATGCTGAAGGCAGAAGTTCTGCCTTTTACTATCTAGACTGCCAGTGAACAGAAGTAAAACCTTCAACTTGAGTAATATGAGGGGTGCTAGCTGACTACTGGGAGAACAATTGTGTACCTTCTGAGACAGGGCTGCCACTACTGCAGAAATATAACAGCACTGTCTATAAAATAACAGGGTATTTTTTCATGGTGCATGTCAGCAGGGCATCTGATTGATATACTGCATTGTTTTCAATCATGATTTTATGAGGTCCCCATTAAATATTGAAAACCAAGCTATATATTTAGAACAGTAATTAGTTTGAAGGAGCTTCTGTGCCTTATCCCCTTTAAAGTTTTAAAGTAAACCAAGGATAATAAATATTTAATGTACTGTACCTCATTGTCATCTGATAATAAGATTTGTTATAGGGTTATAGAATGTTATGTTAGGTTCTTACGGCACATCATTAATATTATAAAATGTAGCTGGGCTCCCAGGCAGAGCTGTCTGACAGAAAAACAATAGAAAGATAAGTGATATCAACCATTTTCTCCAAGGGCTTAGAAGACAACCAACTAAGAGGTCAAAAGATGTTTTTAGTGCATTGGATATACATTAAAGAGAAAAGAAGGGAGAAGACAATGAGGAAAGTAAAAGAGAACAAACACACAGAGGTAAAAACACACACAGGAAAACATAGACAGGAAATTTCCAAGAACATATAGAAAACAAAGAAAAGAGGTAGAGAGGTGATTAGCTGTGGGAAGAATTCAAAGATCAGGTAGAAAGTTGGATGGAATAAACATTAGTTTTTTGATACATTTAGATATTAGGATTCCATGTTCCCTTAAAAGGGGATTAGTATATAGCACCCCATAATATGCCATTTTGACATAATAATGATTTTGAGCTGGAAGCAACTGAGACAAATCAGACATAGGAAGGGCTCTCTGTCCTTCCCCATCTGCCTAAAAGCAGGGCATAAATTTTCCTTGTTAAACAGGTGTCCCTTCTTTCCCATATCAGAAAGAGGAGTGCCAAAATGAGTCTATATAAAGAAATGTTGCTAAAGAACTCTTATCTACCATTAGTTTCCTCCATATATGTTCTACTCACCCTCCCACAATTTATTGACCCTAGAAGTCCAAACTCCTTTCCTTTTTCTAGGTTCTTCTCCACAATTTATCACCCTTTGTTAAAATTGTATATAAACCCCAGAGTACAACTCCCTCTTTGGATTTTTCACTTCTTTTCTGTGAAGCCCTCATGCACCTAAAATTAAAAATATTAGCATCAATAAAATATATGTGTTTTTTTCTTGCTAATTGTTCTTTTATGAGTTTAATTATCTGACCCCAGTTATAAAAACCTAAATGTGTAGAGAAATAGTTTTTCCTTCCTTACACCTTATGGTTGAAATTATAGCCATAGGGATCTCATGAGGCAATTTATTCTATCTCATGGATTCTCTGAAATAATCCAGTAGCCCTTCCAAATGATTGCTGCTATCCACAGAGTAAACTCTGATAATAAAATAAGTATTGCTTGGCAATAGCAATAGTAAACCAAGATTAGAGTTTAGACATTGTTATTTACTTCTGGTCCATTTCTGTCAACTACATAAACAGGCTAAAGTTTAAAAGTGATATCAAAATCTAATTTAGGGCCATAACTTTCAAACCATTAATATCAGAAGGGACCTTGGCAATCATAACAGTCTATAGTAATTAGGAGTATGACCTTAGAAGACAGTTAAATTCATGTTTCATGCTTAACATACATTACCTGTGTGACTATAGACTTCCCAGGCATCACTGTCCTCATCTGTACAACTTACAGTTGATAATAACTAAGATTATGCAAGTAATGCACTTAACACAATGACTGCATGTTTTAAATAATAAATGTGAACACTGATGCTGACAGTGAAAAAGAGGAAAAGAAGAAGAAATTATCCAACTTGCTATTTTACAAATAAGACAATTAAGGCCCAGAGAGGAGAGATAGCTTGTCAGAGACAACACAGCCTATTGTTGCTGAAACAGAGGGCAGAGTCAAAAATCGCTTTTTCACTGTAAGCTACAATTTATGGCTCTTATTATGTATCTATTTTGGCATCAGGTGCATTAGGATCAATAAAAAAAAAATACAAAACATGGTCTTTAATATCAAGAAATAAGATTTTTCTGTTGAACACTGGGAGAATATAAAATTTATGCCATGACTAACACTTATTTAATAAGTATTATAGAAATTATATATGTCTGCAAAAAATGAAATTGAGAGAAAAATGTTTATGCTATAATGCAAAATTTAAAAGAAAATACCATTATGTGTAGATACATAAGAAAGGAAAAAAATAGACCAGAATAAAAGATACCAAAATAATGACAATGATTTTTTTTCTCTAAGTGGTTTTCTTCTTCATCATGCTTTTAAGATATTTTCCATAATTTCTACCAATGCACATATTACTTTCTAGATTTATAAGAAGGATATGTTTTGTCTCACCAAAGGAACATCACATATAGTGGGAAAAGTGTCTATTCATAATAACAACTATAGCATATATAAAATATCCAGAAATACAATTTTAAAGAAGGTAATATGACTTATATAAATAAAACAAAATAACCCCTAAGACAATATTCTATTGTACTGACTCCTATAAAAAATTTTTCCAGAAAATAAAGCTCTTCTAAACTTCATCTAGAATTCAAAAACTACAATAATTAGAAAAAAATAATTTAAGACTAAGGAAAATGCAGATAATTTTTCAGTCATCTGATTGACCAGGCTGAAACAGACGGACAATGCCCAGTGCTGGCACTTTTGGTGGACATGTACTATCTTTCTAAAGGAAAGTTTGGCAATATGCATGAACATTTCAAATGGGTATGCTCTCTGACCTGTTGATTCTCAATGTTAGTAATTTAAGGAGATAATCAGACATGTGTACAGAAAAGGTTGGGGAAGCATTGTTGTGTTCACATAGAATGAAAGAACAACCTAAAAACAACTAAGCATGGCCACCATGAATTATTCAGTAAATAAATCATAGTTCATTAATACGAAGGAATTTTAAGTAGCCACTAAAAACTGTATGGCTCTAAACTCATGGTATTTTGTTAAACGAAAGGGGAGATTACAAAATAACACGTGTAACATGTAATACTTACGTGAAATTACAAACACACTGAGAAATATTTGGGAAAAGGGCCATTTCACAATGTTGAGATTTTGAGTTTGGGGTTTTTTTTTTTTGTTTCTTATTTATACTTTTTTGTTGTTCATTTTTCCCAATAAGCTTGAATCATGTTCATAATCAGAAATAAATTATAAAGCTCATTTCATGTTGGAAAAAAAGTAGTACTTTCAGTGAAGAGACAGGAAAACAACAGAGTGAGTCAATGTAATCTAAGGAGAAAAGATGAATCTAAAATCTTTGTTTTGCTAAATTACTTCAATCTCCTCCTTTGTCAAAACTTATCAAAGAGTCCAGGGAGTTAGTAAGCTGATTAGTTTACAAATGTTCTTTATCTTCTCTTGAAACTATAGCAATTTTAACGAGCAGGAAAATGTCCAAAAAGAAGAAAAATAGGCTATCCAACTCTGGGAAAGATATGAAGATAACTTCTGTAGGGTCCTAAGAGATGGGAAAATAAGATAACCTGAACCTAAAGAGAGATTTGGAGTTGGTTTGAGAAAGAATATTCAAGCTCAGAATCCCTGGAGATCTTCAAGCAGAGCTGGACCACTATTTGTTGAAGATGTTTTATAGGAAATGGACTTATCAGAGGAGGCACTGGACTAGATGATCTCTGAGTTACATTCTAATCTAAAACTCACTCTGTTTCTCTGTAGCACTTAAAAAAAAATTCCAAGAAAATGGTGGCTTGAATGCAATTCCTTTACTCTCCTCAATTCAAATCATTTTATTTCATTTATATCAAAGCCTGGGGCTCTGGTGGCTGAGTGCAAATTTGTAAGAGACCCAGGCTGCACACAGTTTATCAGCCTTTGTTAAAATTATATATAAGCCCCAGAGTGTAACTGCTTCTTTGGGAGAATAAAAGGGAAGGCTTTCTTTGTTATATATAGAAAGACATATTAAGACTACTGTCAGAACAAGGAAATAAAGGTTTACTTCTCTTAAGAAAAAGAGAGAGAGAGAGAGAAAGCCTTGGGAGAAGGATTTCAACTAAAATGTGGATCTTGGGAATGTTTGGCTTACAGAGATCTGTGGACCCAGGGGACAGATAAACAGAGGCCCTAGTGTCTATCAGATCTCTCAGGCTCCTCGAAAAAATGTTAACAGGTGAGTGAAGCATTCCCACCCTTCAGGCTGAGTGAGTACAGGAGACACGAAAGCAGAGAGATGTACTCCATGTTAACAATACCTCAGAGCAGCATAGCAGCCAGAGACAGAAAGATCAATCAAAACAAACAAAACACAGAACCAACCTCTGATAGATGCTAGAAGAGACAGATGACAATTTGAAAAGAAAAAACAATAAGAGCTTAGGGATATCTGTGTATACCCCCTTTACCTTCTACTCCCATTTCTCAAGGGTACTTTCCAGAAATAAAAGAAATAGTTTCCAACTAAACTATTTAGGAGATGAATTAAGGGAGAAGATGTTCAAGATCACTGCTGAGACAAGATTTAGTGGCCTAAAAAATTTAGAGTATGAAGAAATACATAAAAACATAAACATCACAAGACAAAAAAGATGAAAATGAATTGGAGGAGGACTATGAGAGATTTAACATACAAATCAAAAGAGCTCTAGAAGATGTTTTTTAATTATTATGGATGCATAGTAGTTGTACATATTTGTAGCGTACATGTGATATTTTTATATAAGCATACAATATGAAATGATCAAATCAGAATGATCAGGATATTCATCACTTCAAGGATTTATCATTTCTTAGTGTTAATAACATTTCAGTCCCACTCTTTTAGTTATTTTGAAGTGCACAATAAAATATTGTTAACAATAAGATCTATTGTGCTACCAAACACTAGATCTTATTCTATTTGAGTGTATTTTTGTACACTTTAGCCATTCCCTCTTTATCTCACCTCTCCATATTACCTTTCTCAGCCTTTGGTAACCATCATTCTTCTCTCTATCTCCATGAGTTGAATTTCTTTTTTAGCTCCCACATTTGAGTGAGAACACACAATATTTGTCTTTCTGCACCTTTGTTATTTCACTTAACATAATGTTCTCCATATCTATCCATGTTGCTGCAAATGACAGGATTTCATTTTTTTATGGTCAATAATATTCCATTGTGGATATGTACATTTTCTTTATCCATTCATCCGTTAATGGACACACAGGTTGATTCCATATCTTGGCTATTGTGACTAGTACTGCAATAAACATGAGTGTGCATGTATCTCTTTGATATCCCAGTTTTCTTTCTTTTGGGTATACATGCTGCAGTGGTATTGCTAGATCATATGATAGATATAAATAGAGACAACAATTCAAAAAGTGAGAGGGATGGAGTTAAATTGTAGAGTTTTTTTGTTTTGTTTTTGTTTTTCACATTTCAAGTTTATTAAAACTTTAGCAGTACAAGTTATCCAGATTGCAGATTATCAAAAGATCAACTCAATGAAATCCACATTTTAAGAAAAGGGGCAAGCATAACACAACCCAAAAACAATGAAAAGGAAAACAACATAAAGAAGATTCACTAGCAAGTCTCTCAAACTTAAAATTCAAAACAGAACAGAAATAAGTTTATATAACTCACTCATCCACTTTTGTCTTCATCTGTTTCAGGGCTTGATTCATAATCAAATTTTCTTTTCTTTCATGTACATGGTCACTTTCTTGACCCTTTGATTCTTGGTTTTCTTTTTCCACTGAGGATCTGATCTTCTCATCCTCCTTATTTTTCAATGTGTTGACTGCTTTTTTTTTTTTTGAGAAGGGATTTTATCTATATCCGCCTTTTTCCCTGGTTTTTTGATTTATGATCCTGATTTTTTTTGAGACGGAGTCTCGCTCTGTCGCCCAGGCTGGAGTGCAGTGGCGCGATCTTGGCTCACTGCAAGCTCTGCCTCCTGGGTTCACGCCATTCTCCTGCCTCAGCCTCTCCGAGTAGCTGGGACTACAGGCGCCTGCCACCACGCCCGCTAACTTTTTTTTGTATTTTTTTTAGTAGAGACGGGGTTTCACCGTGGTCTCGATCTCCTGACCTCGTGATCCGCCTGCCTCGGCCTCCCAAAGTGCTGGGATTACAAGCGTGAGCCACCGCGCAGTACATTTCTTTTCTCACTCTCAGAATTTTTTCTGTGTGAACTCTTACTTTCTTGGTTTCTGTATTTTTCTTTGTTTCTGTTTTAACTTTCTTCTGTCTCTGAGCTCCATGAGTCTCTCCTCCTTCTCCCCCTATCTTTACTTCTTGATCTTCCTGGTGGTGTTCTTCTCCCTCGGCTTTGTGACTGTCCTCTTCTGTATTCCTGTTCTCTGTATCTGTGGTACTCCTTGCTTCCGCTGCAATCTCTGTCACGGCTTCTAGATCGCACTCTTCTTCTTCTGTCCCTACTTCTGCTTTGCTCTCCTGTTCTGCTATTATAACTGTGTCTACCTTTAGTTATACCACATTCTCTACTCTTGGATTGTGCACATCTATCCTTTTCCTTAGTTTTACTATGATCATGCTCATTACTCTTTGACTCTGTTTAGACTTCTCTTTACTTCTACCCCTTTCCTGATCATTTTCTTTACAATCAGGCTGCTTTTCTTTTTCTTTAACATTCTCATGATCCCTTCCTTTGCTCCTTGACCTCATCCTCTTTTCTTCATGTCTATTATGTTTTGAATCTCCTTCTTTACTCTTTGATTTCTCTTTGCTCTTACTCTTAATTTTAGATTTGGCCCTTTTTCTTCACTTTGTTCATATTATATTTATCATCTTTTTCTGAATTTCTTCTGATGTCTCTCTGCTGTTAGATTTACAGTCTTTAACTTGCTTTTTCCTTCTCATTTTTTCTTTTGGACTCTCAAATACATTCCTGTGGTTAGTTAGTTTTCTCTCTTTTACTCTAACTGACTTCTCTGATTTTCTTTCATTTCATTCAACTCACTCTTATCCCCTTTGATCCATCTTTCACCACTTGATACCCTCATCCTTTGAGCTCTCTGCATCTCTTGCCTCCAATGTGCAGGAGTCTCACTAAGTCTGAAACAATCCCTTGATCTGGATCTGGAAGGAGGTTGATAACACCTTGATCCTCTTCCTTTAATTCTCCTGCCAGATCTAGTAACTAAAAGTTGTCTCTGGTATGAAGCAGGCTGGGAGTTAGATGGATTACATTCTCGTTCTCTTTCTCTCTCTCTCTGGCTTTTCCTTTCCATTGCATCAGCTTTAGGAGGACTTTTTCTCATTAGGAATCTATTTTCAGGTATCGGAGGGATCTCTTCTAGACAGACAGTAGACTGGAGTTGTGCTTTAAGATTTTCAGCTTCTTTCTTTCACTTCTTTTCATTCTTGTGTTTTTGGGAATTTTTCCTATGTTTTTTTTCTCTTTTCTTTGATTTCTCTTCAGAAGCACTTTCAGAATCACAGGAATCAGGTGAGAACTGAGAATCACTTGAGCTATCTTAGTCACTAGATGATGAGGAGGAAGATGATTATGATTTATACCTTTTCTTTTCTTCTTTCTTAACTTTAGATTTGGGAATCAGCTCTCCACAACTGAGTATCTGTAGCTCTGTAAATGCTTTGCTAGCAGCATCCATCTTGTGGTTTTCTATCTCTCTTACAACTTCTTGGCTAGAGATTACTTGTTCAAAAACAACATGATGCCCATCTAAATGAAGAGTTGGTTCCATTGTTATGAAAAACCGTAAACCATTTGTATCCTTCCTTCTGTTGGCCATTGACAAGAGAAATTCTTTGTTGTTTTTTAACAGCAAAATTCTCGTCTTCAAAAAATCCTTCTTAGATAGATTCCCCTCCTCGTCCGTTTCCCTCACTGAAGTCATCACCTTAAACCATAAAATCCTTGACAGCTCTGTGAAAGAGACAACTCTTATAATGTAATGGCTCTGAGTTGATTTCCCTGTTCCCTTTTCACCTGTACAAAGACAACTAAACTTCTCACATGTTTTGGGGCACACATCAGAAAATAATTCAAAGACAACTCTTCCAGCAGGTTGTTAATGGCAATGTCAAAAAAAAAAAATCGAGGACATTGAACCTTTATTCCCATGGCTCCAATACCTAATCTTCAAATGAAGAAAAGACCAAAAAAAAAAAAAACCAAGGACAACTGATGCCTTGGCTCTTGCAATGGTAAGAGTTTCTCCTTCTTTTGGTCCAGTCCTTTAAACCGCTTCATATCTACCCCCTCCAGAAAAGGAGCTAAAGCCCGCTAACCGCCTCCCTCCCCGACAGTTCAGTCCTAATTGTAGAGGTTTTTTTTTTTTTTAGTTTTTTTCTTTATTTGCTTGTTTTTTCTATTCTTTGTAATCAGAGTTGTCATCAGTTTAAAATAATTGATTATGAGATGTTATTTGCAAGCCTCACATTAACCACAAAACAAAAACATATAATACACACAAAATAAAAAGCAAGAAATTAAAACATACTATCAGAAAAAAATTACTTTTATGCAAAAGAAGTCAGGAGAAAAGGATACAAGAAAGAGAGGCTCAACAAAACAACCAGAAAACAAATAAAATGGCAGTAGCAAGTCCTTGACTATCAATAATAACACTGAATAGAAACGGGGTAAATTATAAATTATCTAATCAAAAGACATGAAGAGGCTGAATAAAACACACAAAACACACACACACACCCGCACACACACACACACCCGCACACACACACACACACACACAAACAAGACCCGACTATATGCTACCTACAGGAAATTTACTTCTTGTATAAAGACACAGACGAGCTAAAAATAAAGAAATGGAAAAAGACAATTCAAGCAAATGGAAACTGAAAAAAAGCAGTATATCTACTTATCAGACAAAGTAGATTTGAAGATAAAAACTGTAAAAAGATATAAGGTCCTTATATAATGATAAAGGGGTCAATTCATCAAGGGGGATATAACAATTGTAAGTATTTACGTGGAAAATATTTGCATTTGAAATACAAATAAAAGGAGCCTCAGAAATGGAAGAAAGGTAAAAATTTAAAAATTTTTAAAAAGACAGAAAATCTATAACTTTAATGAATTTCTAATCAAAATTTAAACAGGGTTTCCATAGAAATAGAAAAATGGATTTTAAAATTTATACAGAAATGCAAACACTTTGGAATAATTAATGAAAATTCTAAATAAATGATGAAGACTACTCAAATGAGAACAACCAAAGACTATTCATTTGGAGCTTGCTATAGTAAGAGAGTCAGCCACTACCACTTGTACTTGGCAGAAACACAAAGCAGGCAAGGGAGCTGGAATAGCATTAACCATTAGAATAGCTAAAATTAAAAAGCCTGAAAATAGCACACATTGGTGAGGATGTAGAAAAAATAGAACTCTTATAACACAGCTGGTAGGAATATAAAATAGTACAACCACTTGGATATCAGTTTGGCAGTCTCCTAAAAGTTAAACATAACTTACTGTACTGCCCAACTATTCTACTTCTAAATAGTTAACAGAAGTAAAAATATATTTACAAAAAACATCATACATAAATGTTCATAGCCAATTTATTTGTAATTGCTAATCATTGGAGATAATTAAAATGTCTCTCAACAGAGCCACAGTGTGAAAAGAAAACAAATCTTGGGGCCCCAAAATCACTAAGCTAAAGGGAAAAGTCAAGATGGGAACTGCATAAGGCAAACCTGCTTTCCCATTCTATTTAGTCATCCTTCTGCTCACTGAGATAAATGCATATCTGATTGCCTCCTTTGGAAAGGCTAATCAGAAACTCAAAGTATGCAACCAATTGTCTCTCACCTACCTGTGACCTGGAAGCCCCATCCCTGCTTCCAGTTGTCCTGTCTTTCCAGACCAACCCAATGTTCATCTTGCATATGTTGATTGATGTCTCATGTTTCCCTAAAATGTAGAAAACCAAGCTGTGCTCTGACCACCTTGGACACATGTTGTTAGGACCTCCTGAAGCTAAGTCACAGGCACACATCATTAACCTTGGCAAAATAAACTTTCTAAATTAACTGAGACCTGTCTCAGATATTTGGGGTTCACAATAGATAAGCAAAATGGGATATTTCCATCCAATAGAACATTCTTCAATAAACAAAACAATCAACACAGATAACAAACAAATTCTGAATTAAAGTATCGGATTTAAAGGATCTACATGGCACATACCCTAAAATCGACCACATAACTGGACATAAAAACATTCTCAGCAAATGCAAAAGAACTGAAATCATACCAAACACTCTCAGGTCACAAAACAATAAAAATAGAAGTCAAGACAAAAAAAATCACTCAAAACCATGCGATTATATGGAAATTAAACATGTTCCTGAATGACTTTTGGGTAAATAATGAAATTAAGGCAGAAATCACAAAGTTCTTTGAAAATAACGAAACAAAGATACAACATACCAGAATCTCTGGGACACAGTGAAGGTGGTGTTAAGAGGGAAATTCATAGCACTAAATGCCCACATCAAAAAGTTAGAAAGATCTCCAATTCACAACTTCACAACTGAAAGAATTTGAAAAGCAAGAATACATCAACCCCAAAGCTAGCAGAAGATGAAAAATAACAAAAACCAGAGCTGAACTGAAAGAAATCGAGACACAAAAAGCCATTCAAAAGATCAGTGAATCCAGGAGTTGGGTTTTTGTGAAGAAATTAATAAAATACATATACAAAATGAACTTCTAATTTACAATTACAAGGTAAAGATGTAACAGAGGGGGAAAAAAGAAAAACAAATTCTGCAAGAAAAAATAGGTGACTTCATATATAATCTCATGGTAAAGCAGATTCCTTTATCTAAAACTAGAAAATAAAGTGTTCTAAAAATCATTTCTAGCCATATAAAAGTTCAAACATTTATAGCAAAAGACATTGTCTTAGTCCATTCAGGCTACTATAACAGAATACCAGAGATTGGGTGCCTTATAAACAACAGAAATTCATTTCTTACAGTTCTGGAGGCTGGGAAGACCAAGATCAAGGCACTGGTGGATTTGGTGTTTGGTGAAGGCCTACGTCCTAGTTCACAGAGGGCCATGTTTTCACTGTATAATCACATGGTGGAAGGGATGAACAAACTCTCTGGGGTCTCTTTTATAAGGGAACAAATCCCATTCTTAATGGGACTTGATACCTTCCCAAAGGGCTCATCTTCAAATATCACCACCTTAGAGATTTGGTTTCAACCTAGGAATCTGGAGGGAAGAAAACATTCAGTCCATAGCAAACACTATAATCAAATTCCAATGCTGAAAAGTGAAAATGGGTGCCAGTAATATACTTTTTATCTCTTTTACATTGACAAGAAGGAAAATTTCCAAGAGAAAAGTATGTGAGATTGTGAATAGGAATTCACAAAGGACAAATCCAAATAGCCAATAGAATGTCGAAAAAGGCTTAAAATCTCTACCAGTCAGGAACATGTGAACAACTAATCCAACAATGAGTTACGATTTTATAAACATTAGACTGGCAAAAGACCAATAACAATTCTTGCTAGCGTAGACTTGGGAAGGAAAAGTTTATTCTTGCACACTTCTGATAAAATGTAAATTATTCCTGTTTTTTGGAATACATTCTAGAAACATTTATTACAATTAAAAATATATATACTTTTGACTCAGTAGTTCTACTCTTGGGAATTTTTTCCATAAAAATAAAATTTTCACTATATAAAGATATATTTTTAATGATATTTGATGCAACATTGTTTGAAGCGGGGGGAAAAAAGATAAAATAAACACTGAACAAAAAAAATCCACCAATTGAAGAAAGGCAGACAAAATTGTAACCGTTCACGCCATAAAATAGTATGCTACCATGATAAGTAATCAATTAGAACTTCAACAAGATTTCACTGAAGAAAACGAGATCCAGGGAAGTCTGCATATCAGTCAAGAATGTCTTTGGCTGTAAAGAAAAGAAAACTCACTGATCATGGTTTAAGCAAATTGGGGTTTATTTTGGAAATCCCAAGGTCAGCAGTTGCAGGTATTAATTCAGCCACTGAAAATGCTATCAGGCACTCAGCCTGATATTTCTGTCATGCCACCATTAACATTATAGCTTTTATCCTCACATGTGTCCCATCATGGTCCAAAGATGATATTGTCATTTCAGGTTTTATTTCCACTTTCCAAGATGGATCAAGGGACAACAACAACAACAGCCAAATTTATCCCATTTATTAAGAAAGAAAACTTTCCTAGAAATCCTTGCAACAGATTTCCTCGTGGGTATAGTTGACCAGCACAGGGACATTTGCCTACCCTACCCCTCAGCACCAAAGACGTTCACTGTGACTTCAAATGTTAAGCTTTCCAGCCTCTGTTAGTAAAGGAAGGGTCAGGAAAAGATATTTTATAATTTGCAAATATTGTAAAAATATATTTGTATACTATAATCTTATTTTTATAAATCAATGACAAAATTCTACGAATATGCATATGTGTTTTTGTCTATGATTATATGAGCTTGAAGGAAAATATAGACACATACCTACTAAGCCTTTATGTGGATTTCCTCAAGATAGGTAATATGGATAGAGAAGGCATGAAGAGAGAAAGCAAGCCAAAAAAAAAAAAACATTGTTAACTATGATGTGATCTTATGCATGCATTTAAATAAAATAAGATATATATAAATATTTTAAAATGTTTCCAGCATATCTTTAAAGATAGTAATTTACATCACAGTATGCATAATGAGGACCATTTCATTTGTTATAAAATACGTAAACTTATATGTGCCTGGAAAAATAATACCCAACATTCATTGAGCTCTTACTTTGTGCCATACATATTTATACAAATGACTTACCTATTTTAATCCTCTCAGCAATGCTATAAGTAACTGGTGTTATCCCCAGTTTACAGATATGAAAACTAAGGCTTAAAGGAGTTCAGCGGCTCACCCAAATAACACAACAGGTGAGTGAAAGAACATACATCATATTAACATCGCTCACCTCTGGAAGTGGAATAAGGATAGGGTTGGGGAAAGAGGAAGAGAGGTATACACTTTTCCCTTTATTTACACAGAACATTTTCACTATTTTTTGATGAGTTTGTGTTTTATAAACAAGTCGAGATTTCAAAAAAAAATTGCAGCCAATTTTATCCCATTTATTAGGACCTACACTTAACCATAGCAGTGAGGAAATTTTATTTCCTTTTCTATACCGTTTCTATATTTAAATTTATTTTCTCCACTTACTTCCCTATATCATTTTTCTTTACTTTTATTTCTGCCTCCTAATAACACTGTTTAGTCTCCTCAATATTTCTCCAATTCTCTTCTTCAAAGTAAGATAAATTATATCCCCCATCCCCTCACACACACAGAAAGAAATCCTAGGGAAAAGAACAGAAACCAAGCTCTCTTCTCAAGCTTAGAGAGGATTACACATGTCAGAGAAATGCATTTTGATGTAAAACAGATCTGAATGCAAACTCCAGAGAACTGAACTCTCAAGCATTATTTGAGGAGGGTGATCAGGCAATGTGCCTGGGAGTCCCAACAGATAGAATTCATTGTCATACATGGTAAGAAGGAAGCAGAACTAAGATAGGGAATGTGGATACCGTCAAAGTCTGTGTATTAAACAGAGATTGGAATGCTACACTCCAGTGTCAAATCCCACAACAGTCTGGAGAAAAATTTTGACTCAGAAAGAGAAAATCTCTTCAGCCTCTTAAGTCACTAGATCCCTGCCTCCACTTAGCTCCTGACTTTGAGCATGGCCCAGGCTTCAGTTGGAAATTGCAGTGGGGAGTGGATTAAGCACAGCTGAGCTTTCACACTTAAACCTTGAGCATTAACGGTTCAGCAAAGCAAGGTTTTCCCATTAGAGCTACTGTACTTCCAAGTCCAAACTATTGATAAGCTCCCAAGTTTAGTCCATCTGTAAGAAATATGCAAGCATGTTGCCCATAAACTAGAGCACACATCTTAAAGTGGAATCAGAGTCAAGGAAAACAGCCAAGTTGAAACTGTCTTGCTAAACAAATAGTACTTCTCACACATTGCTGAGGTAAAAAGAATAAAAGTTTTCTCCACACCAACTTGTCAAATACGATAACAATTGGACATTTAAGGGATGGGAGAGATCGCCATTAAATGCAATTGTTTTTTAAAAAGACTCCAAACAACACACACACACACACAAAATGTTACTATTCTCCTCTTAATAAAATAATATCTAGAATGCATTTTCAAAAAGTTTGATAATTTAGCTTCAATTCATTATTATTATAATAAATGCATAGGGACATCCTTACCCATAGTGGTCTCAGTTTTAAAAATCTTACTATATTTACAACTTGTTTGAAGATGCTGAGTGAGATTTCATCCTAGTTTGGAACATCTAGGGGCTCATATTTTCCTTTATAGCTTTTACCCTGAAATTTACCTGAATTCTCAAAAGACCACAAGAAGTGAGATTTAGAAAATGGGAAACATTCCATAAAAGTATTACTAAAATAATCTAAAATTATGTTTCACTAGTGTAAAGGGAAATCCACTAAGACTCGCCCAGAGGCTAACATTTCTCCATTGTTACTAAAATTTTCTAGGAATAACTTTTAATAATTTAGGTTCCCTGTGAGTGGTCTTATCATGGGATAAGGGAAGGGAAGGCATTGAACACTGACAAGAGAGGTGAATGGACTCAAAGACAAGCACAATAAACAGGTGCTGATAATGAGAAGGAATTTTTCCTTTTTCAAAGAAAAATAACAGTAGGAAAATAACAATAATAATAGAAGTTAGAAATTAAATCGAATAGACAAAGCTTACCAATCTTTAGTTACCCACCACGGGCTAGTTATGACACCAAGTGTTTTCCTTGTAAACCTCACGTGAACACCTTTATTCCTTCCATTTGGAATATGAGAAAACTGGGTCTGAGGGAGGAGCTTGCCCTTGGTCACACAGCTAGCAAGTGACATAGGTGAAATAAAATATCTATCCTGTCTGATTCTAAAGCCTTGCTTAGAATCACCTGAGAGAAAGAGATGCTGCTTAATATTAGCCACAGAGATAAACAGGGTAGAAAATGGTTGTACAACATATGTGCAAGAGAAGGAAAGGAGAGTTGAAACCTTGAGGAAGAAGGATTAAGGGAGAAGAGGAGAGGGGAAGAGAAGGGGAAAGAAGGAGAGAACAAAATGGAGTTTCCTTGGAGGGCCCTGGGAAGTCACCCAGGGATGATGGGGACTACATTGTTTTTCAAGCTAGATTTTCCTGTTTGTGTCCCTCAGCTACCAAACTGATTCAAAGCTCTCTTCTTACCTTATATACTTCTGAACCTTATACCACAGATAATTCAGAATCTTTGCTAATGAACCAAAACAGAAGAATCCAAGCTGTGACATTCAAGCTCCAGATATCCAAAGGCAGACTGATATTGAGTTGTTGCTAATTAAACTTAACTTAGGAGATATATCTCCAGAACCCAGCCCAAAGTTTGTAGAACCATGACCATATAGGGCTGTAATTTCACTGTGACCTATTCTGTCAATTCTACCTAAAATAGATAGGGCACTAAGCCATTGTATCCTGCCCTTGAATTCTCAGCATCCCATCGGGAACATAACAGAGAAACTGCGCTTACTAGGATCAAGCAACATAAAATCCGTGCAACCAAGACTTTCTGTAGCATAGTAGCCAGATCAGTTGTGTGTTTCTTTGTTTTGTTTGCAAGCAGTAAAACTGGCTCTGGCTAACTGAAGCAAAGCAGCTTTAGTGGTAAGACATAGGATCATTTGAAAACTTAAAAAATCTCTAAAGAGCCCATCTTAGGGGAAAAAAAGAAGCAGACATCCAAGCAGCAGGAACTAATCAACAATTAAGGTGACAACACTATGAAGAATCAGCACCAATCATCTTTTCATCCTGGCATCGCTGAACTGTGTAATATTTGGAGTCCTCAAAATGAGAAATGAGTTGGCCTTATTTGGTTCTCTTACTGATCTCTTGGCTAGGGCAACTTGATTGACAGCTCCATCAAGAATATGAACAATGGGGAAGAGACAGTTATACAAAGGAAAATCGGGGACTGCGCTCTCAAACGGGCGGTGGCGGGGGGCGGTGAGGTGAGAAACCAATGTTTTAAGTAAAGGGAAAAAAATCCACTCCAGTATCCCAGGGCTTTGATTTCCCTTAGGGATCTGGATTCTCTCATTCACGCATGTGCATGTATGTTCTTTCTTTCTCTCTTTCTCTCTGTCTCTCTACCTCTCTCTCTCTCTCTCTCTCTCAAGACAGGGAGAGAGGGAGAAGTGATAAAGAAAAGAACATGCAGAAAGAGGGATGACTTTCAAAAATATCCAAGGCAACTATTCTGGATGAAAATAATGAGCTTGTGACACTTTTTTTTTAGGTTTTTCAGCCTTTTTTTGGTAGAGCAGTTTTAGGTACACAGCAAAATTAATAAGAAGGGACAGATATTTCCCATATAACATCTGCCCTAGCACAGGCATAGCCTCCTCCATTATCAACATCCGCCACCAGAATGGTACATTTGTGAGCCATTATTATACTGACACATCAATATCACTCAAAGTCCATAGTTTACATTAGGGTTCACTCCGTGTTGTGCATTCTATGAGTTTGGACAACTATACAATGACACGTAGCCATCACTACAGTATCATACAGAATATTGTCACTATTTTTAAAATCTTCTATTCTCTCCCTACTTAACCCTTGCAACCACTGACCTTTTTACTATCTGCATAGCTTTGCCTTTTAAAGAATGTCATATAGCTGCATCATACAGTATGTAATATTTTCAGGTTGGCTTATTTCATTTAGTAAGACCCTTTAAAGTTTCCTTCTTATCTTTTCACGGCTTGATAGCTCATTTCTTTTTAGCCCTGAGTAATACTCTATTATCTGGATATACCACAGTTAATTTATCATTCACCTACTGAAGGACATTTTAGCTGCTTCTGGGTTTCAGCAATTATGAATAAAGCTGCTAAAAGTATCTACGTGTAGGACATAAGTTTTGTGTGGACATAAGCTTTCAACTCTTGGGTAAATATAGAGGAGCTCAATTGGCAGATTGTATAAGAGTATGTTTAGTTTTATAAGAGACTGACAAAATGTCTTCCAATGTGGCTGTAACACTTTTCTATCAGCAATGTATAAGAGTTCCTGTTGCTCCATAGTCTTGCCAGCATTTGGTGTTGTCAGTGTCCCACATATTGGCCATTCTAATAAGTGTGTAGCAGTATCTCGTTGTTTTAATTTGCATTTTCCTGCTGACATACGATGTAGAGCATCTTTTCATATGTTATTTGTTATTTGTATATATTTTTGAGTGAAGAGTCCGTGATGGTCTTTGGCCCATTCAGACAATTTTAAAAGACTTTTTGGAATGGTATAATAATAGCAGAAATGTTTATTTTTGACACCTTAAAATAGCTGTTTTAAGAAAATTAATTTTGATGAAAATGAAGCCCTTTAGTCTGCTGGCACCTTGACATGCAAATCTGGGAGAAGTTATAGAGAGTGTGGAGTTTGTAACAGAAGACAGTTTGAAGAGCTGTGGGATAAGAATGTGGAACTGGAAATCAGAAAGTATACTCTGTTAGCAGCAAACCCTGGACTGCTCAGGACATGGACACCAAGACTGCCCTTTTGGGAAAGCCATTTATGATCTATGTTCCAAAACAAAGCTGAAAGAGGTGATAACAAAGCAAAACAAGATAGAAAAGTGAAATAGTAGAACACACAGATCCAGAGGAGTCTATACAGAAGACATAGGAAACAGGATTAACAGAATAACTGCCTTGATAGCTAGTGGTCTTTCAAGTCCAGTTCATGTCCCTCTTGAAGAGTGGTGAAATTTCTACGCCTTGGGGAAAAGATATACCCATGATAAATCCTTCTATAATTAAACCAGATGGATTGGTTTCTGGTTTACTGCTATTAAAACAATTCCAGGATAAGACAAATACCCTTAGTTAATTTTGCACCAAAAGTTCATGTCCTGGCCAGGAATCCCAGAAGGCTGGATGCCAGTCAAGATGGGTCATTTGACACAAAGGAAGGAGAGGCCTATAAGGGAACCCTGCTATGGAAGCTTTAGCATCAGTAACTGTGAGGATGAAGATATGAGCATTTGCCAACTCGGGCAAATAATAATTATAAACAGAGACCTGAAACTTGCAGTTCTGGCAGGCATTCCATTGCTAGCCCCACAGCCTGTGTTGGGTGAATCATGACACTCCTATCAGCCTCCCTCAGATTGTGAGCAACCGAGTGTGATGAGGATACTTGTCACTACTTTTCACAGCTCATGAGTGGTGAGTGATTACTGTGATTAACAAGGACACTGGGTCCATTCACATGGTGAACTTGCAGCTTTGGACAGTGAGGAATTATGGCGATTAGCAATTCAGAGTGATTAAAAGTTCACTGGCTAAGGCAAAACCTCAGCCGATGGGGAAAAAGTGATGGAGGGGGGCATGCCCACTGCATGGAGAGTGGATGCTGGCTGATACAGAGCCACTAATATGAGAAGCAGAGGACCGACATCAATTGTCATTAATTTGGTTGCATCCACAATGACCCATAATAAACTGACCTTCCCTGACAGAGAGAAAAGGGGAGAAAAAGCAATTATTAACAGATGAATATTTTTTGTTTGGGGGGAGGAGGGATTAAAATCCTCTTTATCCTGAGAAAATAGGATTAACTTTAAAACATCTCCATTAACTCTATTTTGGCCAGATTCAAGGATAGTTGGGTCTAAGAAATGCAGGTATATAAAATGGCATTGAAAACACTTGGCATAACGGTTAGTAACCTAGGCTCTGGGATCAGATACATCAAGGTTAATTATCTTCTACTTAACAGCTGTGACCTTGTGAAGTTCACTCAGTCTGAAAAACATCAGTAACTCTAAACACCGAATTGCTGAAGGATTCATTGAGAAAAATGCTTAGAAATGTGCCTAGCCTGCCACCCTCAAGAAATATTATTATTAGTAACCACAAAAACAATCTAGAAATCATTTTGTCATTCATTGCAAATCCAAGGGATTCATATACTTTTATGTGCCCATTGAAGTCTGTGTCACTTAGGCATACTTACCAAATTTACAATTGATATGATACTGTGAAAAATATTCAATTGAAATGGATAACAAAATTGAGATCTCAAATGTTCTCAACTATCTGAGATAATAATCCAACTCTAACATAACGAAAATTGAATTCTGTAACTTATTCCACATCAGTCATCATACTCAGCAATGGGCATATAAAGATGATTAAGAAGGGGGCTATGCTATCAAAATGCTCAAGGTCCAGTTGGAGAGTGTCAGTCCATCTGTGTTGCTATAAACGAATACCTGGGGCTGGGTAATCTATAAAGAAAATAGGTTTATTTGGCTCACAGTTCTGCAGGCTATATAAGAAACATTGCACCAGCGTCTGCTTCTGATGAGGGCCTCAGGCTGCTTCCATTCATAGTGGAAGGCAAGCCAGTGTATGCAGTGAGAAAGGAAATGAGAGAGAGAGAGAGAGGGAGGAGGTGCTATGCTCTTTTTAATAACCAGCTTTTTTGGGAACTAACAGAGATGGAACTCACTCATTACTATGAGGATGTTACCAAGCCATTCATGAGGGATCCACCTACATGACTCAAACACCTCTCATTAGGCTCCAACTTCAATACTGGGGATCAAATTTCAATGTGATATGTTGAGATGTCAAACAAACCATACTCAAACTATAGCAGAGAGAGATGTACACACCAACAAAGGCAATCCCCTTGGATAAGCATAGTCACAAGGCCGTTCCAGAGAAAGGAGTATGTAATCTTCTACAGGATGGGAGGAAGAGAGAAATCAAGGGAGTTTTATCTCATCTGAATTTCAGGCAGAGAAAACACAATATGTAAAGAAATGAAACGTTAAATGACATATTATATTTGAGAGACTATAGTAGAAGGAGAGAAGTGGTGAGTGAAAGGAGAAAACGAGAGAGAAATATATGCTGCTAAAGATACTGAGAGACCTCAAGTGCCATGCTGAAGAATGTAGGTGTTATCTTGAAAGGTACAAGGGAGGAGTTAAATAGTTGATTCAAAAAATCTATTTAGTAAGCACCTTCTGTGTGCTAGACATTGGCACTTAGAATGTATCTGGTAGCAGACAAGATTTCCTGACCTCCTGGGACTTATATTCTAATGACAGAAAGGAATAATATTGAGCATGTAAATAAATTTTAAAACTTTTTTCCAAATAGTATTAGGTGCTATTAAATATGCTGCAAAGAAGGTATAATAGGGTAAAGAAATAGTGATGTGGACAAGGATGCTACCTTGAGCCAAGGTAGTCTAGGAGTGCTTCTCTCAGGAGGTGACATTTGAGCTGAGGTGTGAATAACAAGAAAACCAAACCAGGCAAAGATTTGGAGACACAACAGTTCAAAGTATAGAAAAAGAAAAGCAAATTACTCACTCTTTTAAGAAAGTGAGAAGGAGGTAATGAGTTTGGAGCTTGTGAGGAAAGGATGGTAGGAGTTACAACTAGAGAAGAAAGAAGTCAGGAGCCAGATATTGTAGGCCAGAGGTTCTCCCTGAGAGGCGTCAGGGTAGCCATACCTATGGGCATTTCTGGGACTCTGTCAGAGTGGGTTTTTTTGTTTGTCAGTGACAACAACAGAAACTCCTTCCTGGCATTGAGAAAACACAAAACAGGACAACAAGGGTTCCTGTAGCACACAGGAAAGTCTACATATCAGAGTTGTGATTCATCTTATATGACTTTCTAATGTCCCACTAAACACTTATTTAGATAAAATGCCAGCTGATAGTTATCCGATCCTAAAATCTAACTTCATTTTAAATCAGAGCATTTTTTAAACTAAAGATATATTAGTCCCCAACTCTTCCAAAAACACAAATACCTTATAAACTGAGGGAAGAGTAAACATAGTTTTGTTCTGAACATTACCAGAAACATTTTGGGATATAATGTCACCATAGCAATGCTGCTTAAGGTGTCTGAGTTACTAATCAAAACACAAACACACCTGTATCAATCTGCATTTGTTGCTCACATGTTCCTCATAACTTTACCTATAGATGCAAGTATTTATTTACTCACATCTTCTAGTGTAATTATGCCTATGTATGTACATGCTGAATATATATTGCATTATTATAAACCACTTTCCTTCTATTCTGCATTATACGAAACTAGGACATTATTTCTATATTTGAATTCATGATCAGATAGGTTATATTATCTGTAAAGTTCATTATGAAAGTAAAGTGGGTAAATGAAAATATTTGTTCATAAAATGAAGCTATTGGCTCTGATAGAGCTGAGGACCACTATAGGACATGGTGAGGAAAGTGGATTTTATTCTAAGACCAGTGAGAAATTTAGAGAATATTTTAAAAGAAGTGTTGTGATCTGATTTGCAGCTTTAAAAGCTCACATCTGCATTTGTAGAAACCTGATTGTGGATGGCAAGACAGAAATCAAAGAGACCAGAGAGAAGCTTGATGCAGAAGTCAAGGTAGGCAAGGACAGGGGCCTGGACTAATGAGCTAAGAATCGTTTGTGAAAGTATATGTTTTTGTCTGCTTAGAACACTTGAAGTATTTAAAGATGTTTATCATATCATTTCTTATTATTTTCCACTTTTTGCTAAATATGCCTAGATCCTTCAATTATATTCTATATGACATAGTTTCTATGCTTGATCTTAGCCAAAAGGCTGAGAAGTAATTGACATGGTTTCTAGACTTCTTTCCACCTTCGCTGACATCTTCTGAAAATATTCTAGGTTGTCCATGTCTCTCTTGGACTTCCCAGAATTGAGGGCAATTCTGCAAATGGAGTTTGACTCATTCACTGGACAATTAAACAACTAGCACCTGTGACTGCTCTACCTTGCTGCCTATTGAAGAATGAATTCGTATTTTTTTGTAGCTGCATTGTGTCGTTTATTTATATTCCACTTTTTGTGAACTATGACTTCTTCTCTTTGAGCCTATATGCCGGCCTTTATATTTCTAACAGTGTTACCCAGGTTAGCTTTCATTTCTCCCTCTCCTTTACCACTGGAATTCAATACATCATGAGGTGGAATTGGAAAGAGATGTGCTCTACACATTACAAAAGCCTTAAAAAAATAAGCCAACATGTGACAAATTTCAGAATAGTCCAAACAGCAGGTGTCATGGTGCTTGCCATTTTTTCATAAGCTCCAACCTGTATAGGTGGAACCTTTCCTCAAAACCATTTTATCTTAGACATCTATGTTTGTTGTGTCACCAACCATATCTACCTAGCAATAAAAATCTCTCTCTCCAACCCAACCAGTTGTACCTCTGCAAGAGATGATGTTTTATTAAATAATGAGTTCCTATCATTGAAAGCATTTAAGCAAACTTTAGATATACTAGATGCTTTGGATCTACTAGATGGAATTTAGGGTTCCTTATAATTCTAAATTCTACTGATACCATGATTTTTATCACCTTTTACCAACTGGGCTTGCAGTTACACTAGTTCTCCTACTCACACTTGCTTGGGGGAATGGCTTCATGAAACTGTTACAGCTGTCTACTGCTATATAATGAACCACCCCAAAACTTATTGACATAAAACGGTAATTTTATTACACTTATGGATTCTACAGGTTAGAAATTTGGACAGAGAACAATAGAGATAGTTTGTCTCTGCTCCCCAATGTCTGGGACCTCTATTTTGAAGACATGCATAGCTAAGTATGACTAAGCTATCTGGAGATAGCTCTAACCACTGGGGCCTAGAATTATCCAGAAGTATCTTCATTCACATATCTGACACCTAGGCCGGCATAACTCAGGAGCTAGTCTCAACTGAAACTAACTGGGACATCATGAGGCTTCTCAATGCGACTTGGGCTTCGTCACAATATGGTGAGTGTAAGAGCAGTCAAACTTCTTACATGGCAGCATAGGGCTCCAAGAGCAAGTGTTCAAAGGGCAAGGCGGAAATGGCATGCTTTTTATGACTGAGTCTCATAAATCATCTATCACCATGTATTATTGGTTGAATCTGTCATACACCTGCCCAGATTTAAGGGGAGAGAGTTATAGACCCCACCTCTCAATGGGAGAAATGAAGCTGCATTTTTTAAGTTGCCACATTCCCTATTGGGTTTACTTCAAAATTTCAGATCATAACAACCAAGGTTTGTTTTTCTCCCTAAATTTCCTGACTCTGGTTGAAGTAAAATATGCACCTTCATCATGTATGAACAGGCACTGGGGCTTCTAAGCACAACAGAGAAGAAGAGGCAACCAATGCTTCCACTAGACATGAGGAGATTTTTCTGGAGCCTAACAGCACATATGCCTTTGTAGTGGAACAAAGACTGACGTTCTGAACACCTGCTGCTTTCTTTATAGACCCTCAGAGCTCCAAGATTAAACTCTGCAGCATCCCAAACCCTGGGAGGAAAAAAGCCTGGCTCAGATTCAGTTTATTGGACACTGACCTTTAATCCACTGAAATGTGTATGTATTCTACAAGTCTCTTGATGCTCTGTTTGGCCTAATTGGTTACCTAGACATGTCCTTATCCTCACCTGGGGACTGTAAACCTTCTTAGGCCTGGGAGAGGAAGTGTGGAGAAAGAGATGACTAGGCTTCCCACAGAGACCCATCAAGTTTCACTTCAGAGTAACAAAGAAAAAGGAGGAAAGCTACCTCAGCAAGGGAATTGAAATGCTAGAGGAAGCATCCCCTCCTGGCTGAGTGTAGTGCAGTTCTCTGCACCGACCTCCAACTAATTATTCCTCACTGCACATCAGCAAAGGCAAATCTGATTAAAAACATAAATCAGCACTGTTTCTGTGGGAAGGGTGTGGAGTTGGTGTGTTCATTAAGATATACAACATTATCAAAAATGGGGGCTTTGATCATGCCATGGCCATTCCCTAGTTTAACTCAAGATGCCAGATTCTAGGTTCAGAAATAGTGACCTTTCAGTTTAAATTCCAAACCATTGAAATTGAAGGCAGAATGCAAGTCAACATCCCCATCTTTTACAGCAGGCCAGGCAGTCCTGGCTAGGAGGAAGAAATGAGAATGATATGTGGTCACTGATCAGTCTTCATAATGGTAGTTAATGAAAGCTAACTAACTAAGCACTTGACATGTAAGTGCCAAACTCTTTACATGCATCATCTCATTTTATCCTTGTAACAATTCCGTTTTACCCAAGTGGAGACTGAGACCCAGAGAAGTAAAGTAAGTAACTGCCCCAAATTACAGTGTTTAGAAGTGATGGAACCAGGATTGAGCCAATCTTGGTCTAGATCTACTACTTTAACCACAAGCAATACTGCCTCTGCTTATGAGCATGTGTGAGACACCTTCTAAATACTACCTGGACAATCAGAAAGAGCTAAGGAAGGTGATGCCTGACCTGAGTCCTTAGGGTAAGGAGAAACCAACCAGTCTGAGAAAGAGAAAACAGGTGTTTAGAGAGCATTGCAAGGAAAGAGGAATGGAACAGACAGAGCATAGAAGACTTTTTGGGCAGTTAAATTACTCTGTATGATATTACAATGATTGACACATACCACTATATGTTTATCAAAACCCACAGAATGTACAACACCAAAAGTGAACCTTAAGATAAACTATGGACTTTGGGAGATTACGAGTCAGTGTGGTCTCATCAGTTGTAACAAATCTACCACTCTTTTGGGGGATAATAATAGTAATAATAATAATGAGGGAGGCTATAGATGTGTGGGGGTAGGGAGTCGATGGGAACTCTCTGTACCTTCTGCTCAATTTCACTACAAAAACTACTCTAAAAAAGGGGGGTTGAAAAATTACATGTTGGGTACAAGTTTCACTATTCAGGAGATGGGTACGCTGAAAGCCCAGACTTTACCACTACGCAATATATGCATGTAAGAAACCTGCCCTTGTACCCCCTAAATCTATTAAAAATAAAAAATAAAAAATGAAGTCTATATTTTAAAAAAGCTAACTGTCCGTAAGAGCCTGAAGGCTTCTGAGAGCCAGGATGAAAGCTCCTTGAAGTCAGGAATCACGTTGTCTTGCTCACTGTGGAAGCCCTTGGCACTCGGCACATAATAGCCACATGAAGAATCAAGAGGACAATAGTTGCAAGCATGGGCTCTCAAGCCAGACTACCAGTGTTGAGCTCTGTAACCTTTAATGCAGAGCTTCACATTTATGAGCTTTTGTTTCCCCATCTGTAAAAAAAAGGGGGTGGTAAGAGAATCTGCCTCCTAGAGTTGTAAGGTAGGATCAAATGAGATCATGTGGGTCAAGTGCATACCTGGTCTAGCGTCAGCCATAGGATCAGAGCTCAAAACAATGGTAAAGATGGTTATTTATTTTTAGACCTCAGTAAGTCTTTGTCAGGGAAATGAATAAATGCTGTTGGTATGATTTATTAGAAGGCAGCAAGGATTTCAACACAACTACAAAGGGTGAGAAACAAGTAGGGCAAGATAAAGCTGATGCCAAATTGGACATCCTTACTTTGCCTCCTACCTTTTCCTTATATTTCATGATCCTAATGGTGATGGTGATGAGAAGAAGAAAGATACTGCTTTCTATTTACACTGAAATTTGCACTTCATAGCATATTTCCATGGTAATTATTTAATTCACCCTTCCAAGCAAATATACTCACGGAATAATGTTTTGGTCAACAATTAACCACATACAGCATGGTAGTTTTTTAAGCTTATAATGCCATAACTTTACAGTACCTTTTTTATGTTTATATACACAAATACTTGTCATTGTGTTATAATTTCCTGCAGTGTTCAGTACTGTAACTTGCTGTACAGGTTTGCAGCCTAGGAGCAGCAGGCCATACTATATAGCCTAAGTGTACAGCAGGCTATCCCATCTAAGTGTGTGTAAGTACATTTTATCATGTTCACACAACAATGAAATCATCAAGTAACATATGACAGTATATGACAAATATACAATATGTGTGTCTTGTCCCCATTTTATGTAAACCTATTGAAACCCAGAGAGGAAAACTGCCCGTAAAAAGTCGACAGATTGATAAGTAACAGAAAAATACAGCCCAGTTATTCTGACCCTGGCCTCTTTATCACTCTACATGGATAATAGAGTTAGCATAGAAATGCTCAGGGAATTTCTTCAACACCAGAGAATCAGTTTGACAGATTTGCTGACTATTCACAAAACCTGGTTTTTTTTCCTGGAACACACCTTTACTAAATTTTCTTTACTACATTCACTATATTTTTATGGTATCTTAAAATGGTTGTTTTTGTCAGAATAGCCTAGAATTTCTATAAATATTTTGGTTTATTATAATGAGCATGTTCCTCCCTAGAAAAAAATTATTCAAAATAATTCTTTCAGGTAAAAAACTTTAAAACAATTCTGATCTTTTAGAAGAAAAAAAGGTTATTAAGATCCCTTCAGCTTGATAAATAGGAATTATCTTTTCTGGTTGCACTCTAGTGAACATGAGTGCACTTCATATGCTCACTGACTGTGTTCCTACATCTCCCTTGCAGGGAGGTGTGATCATGTGACTGAGCGCTGGTCAAATGATCGTGGAAACATCCAGGCTCGACCCATGAGATCTTCCCCTTTTACTCCTTGAACAGCAACATTACAAGTTGAATTCTGCAGACTTGCAAAATAGAAGAAACCTGAATTCCTAAATCACAGCTTTGGACAGAATTGCCAAATGATCTCGAACCCCATTTGGAAATTACATAAATGAGAAATATATTTCTATTATGCTAAGCTGCTGAGGTTTATCTGTTTCAGCAGGTAGCCTTCATTAACCTTAACTAAATAAAAGCAGGGAAAGGAATATCAATATTACAAACGCAGACATTCAAATAAGAGCAATCTTCAGAATGTCCAGGCCCTATACTCCAATAAACCTTAGGTTCTTTTCTAGAATTGCAGTTGGTGGCAATCCTGACAATGGGTAGTAATAGATGAGAATTGTAAGACAGTAAATTCCTTTAGGGCAGGGGTCCTATCTATCTGTGTGTCCTCAGCACCTCACATAATACCAGACACAGGGTTGATGTTTAATAAAAGGTGATATGTAAATGGTTAATAACCATCCTAACATCCATCACCTAAGGAGATGACAGTTGAATGGGTCTTGAATGTTTAGGTTCTTCAAATGGAAAAGAGCAATTTCCCACAGGAAACCTCTTACAGAACAGATCTTCCATGACTTGGTGATAGTTAAGATGGTAACGGACTTGATTCATCATTTCTTCAAAGCTATTTATTGAGTACCCATTATATGCCTGGCATTATTATAACAGTACAGCAAATGCAAAAAGCAGTACAGAGGATAAGAGGTCAGCAAAAAATAAAACAAATAAAGGCTTTGTTTTCTTGGCTCTTGCACTCTAGTGAATCTCTACATACACGTTGAAACCCTTATGAACAAAAACCTAGGTTCAAATCAGCTAGGTACTCAGTAGTCTGAGTGCATATTATAACAATGAGTGTGTTCCAGGCTAGCAAAGTTTTGATGAGAGACACATTATAATAATAGTCCATTCTCCCAAAGCATGAGAACACCTTATCCAAACATATGAATAAAGAAAATCATCAACTGAAATCTGGACAACAATTAACCAGATCCACACTCAAGAAGTTAAATTATGCAGGGAAGAAAAAATCACAATAACAAATGATTGGTAAAGATAACCCTCTGTGGCTGGTTATATGGTAGGTGATGATGATAGCATCAATCCATTCTGTTTCTAAGCTCCTGTTTTAAAAGAGTTAATCATATAATTTGGCTACAGAAACACCAGCAATGGCAGATGTGCTGTCCAACTGACCAGGTTAAGAAAAATAAAGGCAGATGGTTTTAGATTAAAGTCTGCATGGCAACGTTGTCATTAGAGAATTGATGTTCTGTCACTAGGCCAAGGTTCTTCTATTCTATTTACTTTACTGTCTAAATGATCTGCCACCTGGTGGTCCAGGGAATAATTTAGCAGTTTAGTCACGGGCAGCTGATAAAAACTAATTAATTTGGATTCTGTGATTCATTCAACAAATATTTATTGCATGCCTACTATGTGTGCAACATCATCGCAAGTGCTGGGGAATACAGCAACCATCCAAACAGTAAGCAAATAAGGTGGCTTTAGATTCTGTTAAGTGCTCACAAGAGAATAAATCAAGATCATAGGGGCAGGCGACACAAAACATTAGAGGGCTCAGGGAAAGCCTATCTGAGGAAATGATAAGAGCTGAGACGTGAAAGATGAGATATTAGTTTTCTATTATTGTGTAACAAATTGCCACAAACTCAGCACCTTTACACAGCTTACTGTCTTACTTACTGAAGTTTCTGTGAGTCAGGAGGCTGGTGCAGGTTTGTCGATCCTCCACTCTGGGTCTTGCAGGCTGAAGTCAAGGTGTTGGCAGGAGCTGTGATCTCATTTGAGGTGCAGAGTAGTCCTCTCCCAAGCTCGTTGGTTGTTGGCAGGATTCTTTTCCTTGTGTCTGTTTAACAATGGTGCCCGTTGTCTTGCTAGCTATTGGCTGGGGACTACCCTCAGCTCCTAGACATCGACACCACCCTCAGGCATGTACCACATGGCCCCTCCTCTCACAATATGGCTGTTTGCTTTCCATTAGGCCAGCAGGGGAGTGTCTTTCTGATAATTCATCTTCTTTTAAAGGGATCACTAAATTAGATCAGACACACCTGGGAGTCTCTCTTTTGATTAACTCCATCAACTGATCAGTAACAACATCACTGGAGTGATGTAGCATCATATTCACTGGCCCCCCACCCCCAGCAGTCAGTGTGAGTGGTATATGGTACATGCACCTGATAGTAATAACTTAAGCATACCTTGAGAATGACCCTGTATGGCACGTGCACCTGGGTGGGGTTAGGGATTCTGAGCTAGAGAATCCGGGAGTGGCCAACCCAGGGATCCATTCCTTATCTGTGAGGAACACCTGAGCCCCCTCCCCATCAGTGTTAGGCAAGCCATACAGGATACTCAGGCCCTTTGTTTTGGGTTAAATGAAGGCTGCCAGGTGGAAGTTGTTAGTGGGAGGGTGCAAAGTGAAAATGCTATACAAACTGCATGTTTTTTGTAAATGGTTGCAGTTTTCCTGCCCAGCCACCACCACTGGACTCTCTACCCTGTATGGAAGCCCCCAGTAAGAACCCATGTCTCATTTGCTGGCTTTAGGTTTCTTCTTTGGCTTCTCAAACTTGGTGGCATCCCTACTGAGATTCAAAGGGGTCCAGCACAACAGTGGATTATATAGGGTGTGGGAAGCTTGGGGTGTGGGAAGAACAGTGGATTATATAGGGTGTGGGAAACTCTCGAGTGTGGGAAGCTTGGGGGCCTTCTTAGAATTTGGCCTATAGCCATTCCAAATCAGGGAAAAGGCTTTAAAGCACAGTCCCCAGAAAGCACAAAGAGCCTGCACATTTGAACAAACTTGTATTTTTAGGAAAGGGAAAAATGGGTGTACTGAAACATGTGGATGAGGCACAGGGAGGGAGCACAGGAGGTAGGAGGCATCAGCAGGTGTCAGCCCACTTGATAGCCATGATCATGAGAGTTTGGATTTCACTGTAGGTGTGAAGGGAAGCCCCTAACATTGAGTCCCCTGGTATGATCTTAGGCTTGTCCATGACAGATCAATGGATCCCAAGTCAAGAGAAACGAGAGACAACTGGCTGGGGCTTCTTCTCATTTTGCAAAATGAGGCCCATGCTAAAGGCTCTTTACAGGTCTGACATTCCATTTTTTTCTAGGTTCTATTTAAAAGACTATTCAGGTGAAAGCAGAAATAATATGAACGTAATCACTTTCTAGTCTTGGCTGACCTAATTAGAAAGGAATCTGGTCTTCTGCTTCTTCCATACATCTTCCAACACTCATGAACGCACACTTGAGTCACTTCATAAATAGCAATAATAACATTAACAATATAGAGGCATTTCCAGGAGCAAAATGCAATTTGTCCTTTGGTCAGGGGAGAATTCATAATTACTGTTTTTAAAAATTTCTATCAATGCAGATTTTCAAAATACTGAGACAAGTGTTTATTGTTAAGAAATGCTAGCTCATCACAGTCATTTTTTCTTCTTCCTAAGCTGAGGCTAAAAGGGAAAACCAAGTCTGAATTAAGCAACCTATGGAAACGTCACTATGTCCTAATCTACCCAGAAGTCAGAGGCATAAACTGCTTTCTCAATATCTTCAATTGAAGTACTAGCAGGATTTACTTGAGGCTTTCCTTTGAGGCTCTGATTAGCAAAGAGAAAAACAAATTTAAGAAATGCTAGAACTAAGATTCTAAAAGTTGAGGCCCCAATGAGAGCTGTTTGATGACTCCTAGATTTTGTAAAGTGCCTACCATTAATGTAACTTTCCAAGTCTCATCTGGACTAGAATTTGGATTATCAATAAAATAAGGCGATATAAAATCCTCCTTTTTTCAATGGCCTTTTCTGGTTTCCATGGCTGAGGCCTCACATTGTAAAGATCATATTACACTATTTTCCTCTCAGGAAAGAAGAGAAATTTATTCCGTGAAGCAATCTAAAAATAACTCATTCGAGAGCCAGTGGCTTCCATGGTTACCAAAGACCCTGTTGATTCTTTACTCTAATAGGCAACCACAGTTGGAGAATCATTTGAATAGAAACAACATACACTCAAAATAGCATGAAGGTCCCTAGAACAGGGCAGTGCATCCCTCCATTCCACTAAGTGCAATCTTCTTCACAGCCCTATGAAAAGCCCATGCCAGGAAGAAAGGAATATACTTTCAAAAGCTAAATGAAATTTTGCCATGAATCAATTTCCTGTTATGGGAATCCCGACCATGCTCCGTATGCACTGACAAACCCCACAGTACTTCATAATGTAAATTTTTGAAATACTGTACTCATAAATAACCGATTATATAATTTCAATTAAAGGCATCAAAGGGGTATTAGGTAAGGTATTGCTTTCTTCAGGTAAAATTACATCACATAGCATTACATGAAAGTTACACATGTACGTGATGTGGTTGAAAATAAGATAATGTACGTGTGTGTGTGTATATATATGTTCAAAAAATATATACTTATATATTTATGCATTCCTTTATGTATATGAAGTCTCCTATGAGTCTAAAACCCCATTCCAATTTGTTTTCAGAAGCAGGGATCTAAGAATCTACTTTTGAAAAAACAATTTCATATTTTCATCACAGATTCTCAGGTCTAGCATACCCAAAATGTGTTTGTTGAAATATAAGAAAAATATACAATAAAATACACTAAAATTGTCTGCACATTAACTATGCTATAATAAATGCTCAAAGAAAGCCAAAGATATGTTTAATATATTTATGTACCAGCAACCAAGATTAGAAGCATAGACAGATCTGACATAAATTGGTTCAAAAATTGATTTTTAAAATATAAGTATAAATTAGCTTAAACATTTTTGCACCCACAGTGGGATCACAGTTCTTTTTAACATCCAGAAATATCCAGCAAGTGGCTTCCATGTGCTGAGTACTTTCTAAGCATGAGGTTATAGCTGTGAACAAGATGAACAAGTTACCTGTCCTCATGAAGCTTATATTCTAATGGGGGAGATAGACAAACCAAGAAAATTCCAAATGATAATGAATTCCATTGAGAAAAATAAAGTGATTTGATATTAGGGAAAAGCTACTTTAGGTAGTATGGTCAGAAAAGCTTCTGTAAGATTTTGAGCTCTGCTTTAAAGTAAGTAGGAACAGCGAGCAATGAAAAGATCTAGATGAAGTGCACATGGGAAGAGAGAACAACAAACACTGTCTTCTAAGATAGTGTCTCTCAAGCTTGAATGTTCAGGAACTCCCAGTTTGGGCTATGATGGAATACAGAGACTAGATTTACCCTCCTGACTTAGACAACTTAAAAATTGATAAAATATATGAAACAACAGTATTCAAATGTTTGGACAACAGGCAGTAAACGACAGTGATCCCCAAAGGAAGATAAAGAAATTAGGGTGGTCCTGTGATTACTCTGGCTAACTACAAAGAGCGGGAGGTAAGAAAGAACTTGGCTCGCTAGAAAGACAGGAAGCAAGCCAGGATGCTTGGAGCAGAGGAAACAAGCAATACGAGATGAGCTGGAAAGGAAGCCAGAAGCCAGACGGGCTGTGATAAGAAGCTTAGATTTCACTCTAAGTGCCTTGGGAAGCCATTAGAAAAATTTAAGAAGGGTAGTAATAGGATCAGAAATGAGCTTTTAAAAAATGACTCTGGCTGATTGTATGGACAAAGGACTGAAATATGCAAAGAGCATGAACAAGGTGATTACTTCGGGGGCCATGCAGTAGTACAAGTGGGAAATGATGTTGGCTTGGCAAGAGTGGTGGCAGAAAGGTGGAGAAACACAAGTGGCGTTTCTTAGACATTAATATAGGGCAGACCCAAAAATGCTAAGGAAACCCAAAGTCTTCATTTTCCAGAGTTGTGGGTATGGGAGAGTTAGGTGTCTCTCATTTATGAGTGGGCTGTGTTCCCAAAGCTTGTTTCAAATTCAGGCTACCTGTTTCCAAAGATATGCATGAGTATCTTCTGGGATTTCTATGAATAATGAATTGGTTTCATATTCAAATTGGTGATGGGCAGAAAATTTCCAGAGTTCCACCCTTTTCCTATTATCTGACCTAATTTCAAAGCAGAATGGCTTCAAATGGTCACACATTTGCCTAATGGATTTTTTTATGTTTTTGTCTTTTCTGTTGCCTCAACTAATTGCTTTAGAATATCACTTTTATTATCTCCCAGATCTTTTCAATAGAAAACAATCTCAGTGATATATATTATTAAGGTATTTGGGTTCTCCAGAGACGGATACTGAACTTATCAGTGATCTCATAAATCTTGGTTTACAAAGAGTACATCAACTCTAGCGTAGAAGGTATCAGAAACCTCTTTTCAGAAAAAGGGTGGCATCTGAGAAGAAATTACAAAAAAAAAATTGTATTGGGTCTATAAAATCTTAGGGGATGACCCCATCTCTGAGCAAGTTTGGATAGAACTTTATGGACACAATGAGGCTAATGAAGTCTTCTAAGATTGTTTCTCAAGCTTGAATGTGCAAGAACTCCATATAGAGACTAGATTTACCCTCCTGCCTTAGACAATTATAAAATTTGATAAAATATATGAAACAGTGGTATTCAAACGTTTGGACAACAGGCAGTACAGGACAGTGATCCCTGAAGGAAGAAAAACAAATTAAGTGGATCCTATGATTACTCTGGCTAACTACCTCGAAAAAGTTTCAAGGTCACAGTGCAGGAAAGGGGAACCCAAACAGAACCCAGTGTACTACCTCAGTTGAAGAAACAGTGATGAAAATTTGGGAGGCCAAGGTGGCTCGAATTTGCAGAGCAGAGCTGGATAAGAGATGGTTGCACAGAGAGAGAGCCCCAGAAATCTGCAAAGGGTTCAGCTGAGTACAGGTGAATGCATCACAGATGTAAGAAAACTATATAATTCCTGGATAAAGGAAATGAAATAATCCCTGGAGCTCATACAGGGTGGTCATAGTTTGTGTTCCCACCAGCCAGAGCAGGAAGAACTTTGTAATACATGGACATCAGATATCGTTCTGCTTCTAAGGATGTAGAATGAAATTAGCCCTAGACTAAAAAGTTACCTTTGTCCTACCTAGCAAAGCTTAAAAGCAAGTCCTTGAAAGGATAAAATTATTTCTAAATAAATTGTGTCCCAGAATAAAGCATATGAATATTTAAAGGAATATAAGATGTTTACCAAACAAAATAAAGTCTACAATGTCTGGCACCCAGTAAAAAATTCCAGGTAGACAAAAAAAGTGAGAAAATAGCACCCATAATGAGGAAAGAAATCAATCAATGTAAATAGGCTCAGAAATGACACAGATGATAGAATTAGTAGAAAAGGACATTAAAACAGTTATTATAAATACATTCCATATGTTAAAGAAGGTAGAGGAAGGCAGGAGGACATTATAGACATGACTATATATATTATATATAACTATTATATATATTTTAAAGATCTAAGTTGAACTAAATAATAAAAATGCAATAATTGAGATGAAAAATATACCAGACAGGATTAACTGTGGGATTAAACACTGTTGAAGAAAATATTACTAAACTTGAAGACATCAAAATAAAACTTCAAAAGGAAACACAGAAGAAGAAACTGAAAAAAAATGAACACAGCATAGATGAATTGCAGAAAAACTTTACACAGGATTGTATATGTAAGTTGAGGTACTTGAAGGAAAAGAGGAAGTATGGTATTGTAAAAATATTGAAGGAATAATGACTGAAATTTTTACAAATGTGTTGGCCCAAGAAGCTCAATTAACCCCAAACATAAGACATGAAGAAAAGGATACCAAGGTACATCAAAATCAAATTGCTTAAAACCAGTGATAAAGAAAAAACTCTTAATCAGCCATGAAAAAGCTTTAATGTAAATACAAGTTCCTTAGGTATTTGTTACAATGCAAGTTCTGACTCAACAGGTCTGGGGTGGGACCTGAGATTCTGCATTTCTGAAGGTTCCCGGGTGAACCAAATGCTGCTAATATGAGAATCACACTTTTGAGAAGCAAATTCCTAAGATTCAAGTGGCCAAACTCTTTTGTTTTTCTAAGTTAATTCAAGATACTAAAAGACTCATAACTGAAAGAGAAAAGATGGATCTATGGAAATATGTGATAAGGTGTTCGGGTTTTGAGCCAATTTCATTTTATACATTGATTGAGAACATAGAGAATTACATCAAAACCTAGTCTTTAAAAATTCACCTTCCATATCTTTGGGAATAAGGCCAAGTATAGTTTATGTTTTTGCCTTCCTACAGCCATTCCTTCTTATTTGATTATTTTACCCTGATTTTCTTTTGAAACTTTATCCCCTTATCCACTCCCAAATTATTTACTTGGAGTGAGGATTCCCTCTAAATCCAAGAGTGGAACCCATAAGCCAGCCCTAGCCAATCAGCTCACTTCATTTCACTAGCCACAGTGACTGGATCAGGAAAGAACATGTGATTCTAGTTTGTCCAATTAGACTCATGTGGGAACTTCAAGAAAGAGATTGCTCTTCCACTTGAACCTGGTTGAAGTATGCTGGCTCTGCTGCAAGCAATTGTCTCTTTTAGAAGTGAAAGTGTGTAATAATGTACTCCAGACAGAAGAAGGAGAGTCAAGACAAGGAGAGAGAAAAACTAGGTGCTGGTGTGTCACATTAACTCTAGATCATGCC
Organism: Hylobates moloch; assembly: GCF_009828535.3. Lineage (NCBI taxonomy): Eukaryota > Metazoa > Chordata > Mammalia > Primates > Hylobatidae > Hylobates > Hylobates moloch. The sequence continues at coordinate 132,519,397 of NW_026652281.1, read as the reverse complement.
ATTACTGAGGCTAGGTTTATCGTTGGACTCTTCGGATACATAAGCCATTAAGTAGTCTTTTTTATTTAAGTTATAATTCATTTCACTAATATTTTCTTTTTATTGCACAGAAAGAACCCTAACAGAAACAAAAAATGTGTGAGTTAAGTAAGCTTTTGTGACCTAGTTCAGGAATTTAATCCCAGTTTATAATACAATTTCTGTTACTGACCATGGATTTCAAATCAGGTCTCAGAATTATTAGCGACATTTCTTCCCTACTTGCTGTTAAAGCATTTGTGGTTAGAGGGGAACATAGGTTCTGCCGGGCTTGGTCAGAGTGATTTGTCAAAGAGTCCCTAAAATTGTTAGTCTAGCCCAATATTCAGTAACTAATGTCCCAGAATGTTTCTAAAAGTCAGCATCAAAAAAGATTTTGTGAGTAAAGTAAAAGAAAAGCAGCAACATCATATTCATAAATATCTTGACTTGGAAGAGGAAATTCATTAACTAAGACAATGAGTAGCTGATTTATGCTCACCTTCTTTCTTAATTAAAAAAATTACACTGAAATGAATTTGGAGACTCAGATAATTCCAAGAATACAGAAACCTTAAAATTAAACATGATGCATTTTCACTAAGAAGACCATAGGATACATACAATGGAAGAAGTGTTCTGGGAAATTATTTTTACTTTCTGGGTCTCAAATTCCGTACATTAGAGGAATTGGGTCAGATAGCCTTTTAGTTCTGTTTCTATGATTCCATTAAGAAATAATAGTTAATTAAGGTTTCAAAAGCCTGACAATTGATAATTCAAGCCCTTAGCTGGGTCTGAATTAAGGCCCAATATTAATCATAAATCAGTATAATAGTCTAGTATAAACTCAGGTGAGCAGAAAATACTTTAATCTGTTAACAGTCACATTCTGTGCTAGGTTACTGACCATCTCTCCCCAAAGTCAAATGACATTGGGTTCACATATGGCCTTCTTTTTATTCCAAACCAGATATATTAGAAACCTTCTACTGATACCTCGCTCAAGTCTAGAGTTCTCTTATCATAGAAGCACCTTCAGTTTCCTTAGAGAAAGATCCTCAAAGGGAGAAAAGTTAAAACAGAGTTCCAAGGATGCTGGCCTATTGGTAACATCCCAAAACAAAGGAAGACAAGACTCCTAGTAAAGATAGCATCAGAAATCCTCCATCTGCTTTGTTTATTATGGGCGTTACCATGAAGATACGAGGGGTTGGTCTTGAAGGAAATTAGTAAAAATAATATAAAATTGTGGCCAAAAAAATCTTCATGAAAGTAATACTGAGTCAGGCTTGTATCTGAATATTGCTCAATTCCCTGGCATGATTAGCACCATGTTACTCAGTGACAAAATAGCTCAAGTCTTTTCTGGTCTCTACCTTAGGTATCTCTGGGATACTAAGGGTCCAAGTTGCCTGGAGAGTAGGTCTTGGTCGTTGTAATAATATAGATACTTTCATTTAGAATCAAGTTTGATCTTTTTTAAATACAATATGTTTTTAATTCCTATTCCCACACATCAATCCTGGAATGTGATAGTACTCTATGGAACTTACAAGTGGAAATAATTTCTTTCTATTATTCCTAAAGTAAATAATAGCTCCTCCTCAGAAGTGAAATCTATTGTTAGGATTCCAAAGAGTCATTGTTGTCTCTAATAGCCTCTTATTAATTTTAGACTCTTTTTCTCTGGGTTTCTGGAGTCAGACCCTGGCATCTCTCTTTTCTCTTACACACAAAGAAAGGAAGATGCACTGAGGCCATCTATCATACATGAGGAAGTGTGCCCAGCACAAGAGGTAACCAAAAAGAAGACCAATTGTTTGGACAATTTGACTGGAAAGAGAGAGTGATGCCTTCCAGGACATAACGAAATTTACTGCAGAAGGACAGTAAAGTCTCCATCTCACTATTAACCAAATTCAATCAATAGCAAGCCATAGGAGATGGGTTAGTGGATCAAACACCTACCTATAGCTTTCAGCCTTTCTAGAACCATGGGAGATTATCACTGTGTTACATGTTTCCGAGGCAAATAAACCCAGCCTCCAGCAGCTTACAATGAGGACATCTTCCAGAGCAGACCACAAACGTCCAATCTTGCCTCATCTAGCAGCAAGTAGCCTAACAAATATCCGATCTTAAGCTTCAAAGAATATAGATTTACTACTTCTTGAGTCCTATGGACAAAACCTTTAATCCCGTATCAGATAATTCCAGCTTCACAAATGATGTGGATCCATTTCTTATAAGCTCAGAGATTTCCTAGCACTGACTCCAAGATCCTTCCTGTTAAGGAGGACAGGATGTTATCCCGTTTAGCTCTAAAAATGCTGTTCCTCTTCTCTCCTACTAAGTCAGTGTGTGTATGTGCATGTGCGTGTTTGGGATGGAGCTATTGTCTAATTCATTCATTTATTCATTCTGCAAATATTTAGAGACTTACTGTGTGCCAAGTATACATGGTGCATGAAAATGCACTAGTGACTACAACAGTCACCAGCTAAAGTCCCTGTATACATAGAGCTTACAGACCAATGAGGGCAAATATTTAAACAGGTAACTCAATAAGCAGTGATGAAGGAAATGAGAAAAGTGAACCTAAAAAAGATCATCTACTTTAAAAAGCCTTCAGTAATAACCCAGTCTAAATGGTTCCTGATGCCCCCAAACCACACCCACCTTAATTTTTGATCATTTTCTCATTTGCTTCATAATATCCATCTCAATTATATATTGCTTTCTTAGTGTATTGTTTCCCTGCTTTTGACCCTGGACTTTAGGCTTCAGAAAGGCTGCCTTCATGTCTTTCTATCTATACTCAGAACAGTGCTTGGAACCTAGCAGGGGCTGAATAACGTGTGTTTAATGAATAAATGAATTTGGAAGTAAACAAGATTCATATGATTATTTTTAAAAAATCATCACAGCTTTCCATGTATCTTACATCATACAATTGCAAAATCCAGTATCCACATTTTCTCAGGCTTCCCTTGCCCCAAGAACATTGGCTGCTTTGCACATACCACAGACTACCCAGAGCTGGAATCACTGGGCAGTATTAACAGACAGCTTGGGGCTGAGTCAGCAAACACTGCCCATAGTCAGCACCTTTATCTTAGGGCTGCAGGAAGGCAGAAAATCCCAGTATTCCCAACACATCTACTTGCTAGTAAACATGATAAAGGTGAAATCTGTTAGTGTTTAGGGAGATGATGTTCCAAACACCTGCTATTTAGATTGGCTGCAGGTAACCCCATGAAAGAACTGGACTCTGGTCCCTGAAGTTGCTACAGTAAACATTATCTGTGTGTAATGGAGGGAATATTGACTGAAAAGGATGAGTCTTTTGTACAGAGTGCAATTGATTTTCTAAAAAATAAACACAGTTATTGGCAGAGAGCCTGTCAGTGGTTAATTTGAAAGGGAATTATAAAAATTACTTTTAAACAAGAGCTTAACTTTCTTAGGGTGAATGTCACTGAATTTGGTGGAAAGTGGTAGAAAACCTTAACATGGATTTAAGCAAAAACCAAGATGGATATTCTCAGTCGAGAAGTATGTTTAGCTTAATTCAGGGATCCTCTCACTCTAGGGTGAGTTTAGTCCTTCAAAATAGGAAGAATTTCAAGCTGTAGGCCATAGGAAAGGGGGCCTTTGTTGCCACCTTTGGATGCATTGATGGGACTGAGGCATGAAGACTGAGTCCCAACTGGAACTCTGTCTGGGACAGAGCACCTAGGGCAAAACCGCTTGCAAGGACTGCAGCTTGGTCTTTTTGGTTACCTCGTGCCGGGCACACTTCCTCATATATGATAGATGGCTAGAAAGGTGTGCAATGGGTGAGTAAATACATGAGCTGTAATGTAGACCATGAAAGGCTGAGAATGCAGAGACAGAGAGAGTTGCTGTTTTTTTTCCTATGCAAAGGTATTTTCTGGATTTAGAAAAAATGCCACCAGAATTCCAAGCAAAGCATATTTGTTTAAAAAAAAAAAAAGAGAGAGTGATATCACAATATACACGGCATTTGTAAAGTGTCATAGGCTAGGGCCCAAGCAGCTCTTGGGTTCCCTTTGAGTTGGTTGAATGGGGCAGGTGGCAGAGGATGAGAGAAGAGCTGCCTTCTCTCCCACTGAGAGCCAGTTGGAAGGCTTTCATCTAGAGAGTACTGCTGCAGAGCTTAAGAAGATCTCTTCGGTTGAAATGTATAAATAGAAGTAATACTATTTTGTAATAATCAAAGCACGTTTACATACATTGTTTTCTCTTAAGTTCATAAAACTATTTCTCACCTGTAAAATGAGATGAGAATTCCTACCTGATAGGACAGTTTTGCAGAGAAAACAGAACGATGTTTATACAAGACTTGGTATCTTGCCTGACCTATAGTCAGCATGCAATAAATGGTAGCTGCTATTATCATGACTAGCATTATTATTATGGCTGTCCCAGATTGGGTTTCCTGGGACAGATATTTGCACATCAGCAATTTATTAGGGAGTGCTCTCAGAATCAACACCTGTGGAAGGAAGGAAGAAGGAAGCAGGATTGGGGAGAGGGAGAAGGTGAATTGTGACAGTTACAACAAAGGCCTCAGGGATTTTTTGTCAGGGCCACAGGGACATCTGGCCCAGGCTGGCTCTTCAAAATTGTCACTGGCTGGGGCAAGGAGTCTGGGCCTTTGTATCCCTGCATGGATGAATCAGTATTATAGGTTGCTCTAGAAGGAGGCAGACCTGGGAAAAGGCAGTTTGCTTCAACTGAGGCCATCCCTAAAGAGGGCTCCAAGCTGAGGACCATCTTCCAGGAGAACTTCCAGAAGCTAGAGGAGTAAACAATTCATTTCTGAGAGGATTCCTGAGTGCATCACAGGGTCCATCCTAATTAGTAAGTACGAAGAGTGCTTCAGAGGGCTTATATGACTTGTCCAAGACCACAGCACAGAAATAGCAGTGCTAGGAACAAAAGTTATGTTTTCTGACCTCTAATTCAGTCCTCTTTAAGGGCCCAGGACTCTTCCAAATCAGCTGGCATTTCTACTCATTATTGTGCCAGCAACTCCTGCACCTCATCTGATCCTACAGAAATCAAGGAACATCTGCTTAAAGTAGTTGTTGTGTCTTTTCCTGAGGATTAGATGGTTACGTTTACTCCAGAAAAAGAAAAAAGAATTATGGAAAGGGGTTTTTTTTTTTTCAACTTATGCTTACCCCTACGAAGATTCTCATATTTGCACCATGTTCCCCATCATTAGAAACACACACACACACACACACACACACACACACACGATCCCAAGAGGATTTGTTTAAATGAAGATTTTGGCCATAGACCTACAAAATTAGAATCTCTAGGGATGAGGCCCTAGAAGCTGCCTTTCTCACAATAACCTCAAGTGAGCCATAAGCAGACTAAAGTCTGTGAACTACTGCTATAAATGACCCATATAACAGGTCTAAATTTATGATCACATTTTTACTTTGCACCTATAAATTGACTTTGAAAGCAATTTGTAGAATCAAAGAATTCTCACATTAAAAGGCATTGTATTATTGAGTCTCCATGTTTGAGAAGAAAAAACTCAAGGCCAAAGTGGAAGAGTAACTTGCCCAGGGTAGAAGAAGAGATTAAGGACTAGAGCCAGGCTCTCACTCTGAGTCAAATCCTCTTACTGCTCCAACAGACTCCTTCAAAGAAGAGATTTAAACCACTTCCCAAAAATAAAAACAACTTTAAAAATGTTACAGGGCTATTCTCAAACACACAAGACACTGAAATTTATAATATCTCATTCATCTAGGTCTGTTGTAAATACCCTATAACATCACTTAGAACTGTTCCAACTCATGAATCTTGTGACTAGAAATACTCAAAGCCTAGTTATTTGAATATGGTTGACCCAATGGGAAGAGAAGACTTGAAAGCCATCCATGCCAAAAGAAATGGTATTTCCTTCTGTATCAGTCCATTCTCATACTACTATAAAGATACTACCTAAGACTGGGTAATTTATAAAGGAAAGAGGTTTAATTGAATTAACTCACAGTTCCACATGGCTGGGGAGGCCTCAGGAAACTTACAAGTATGGCAGAAGGCAAAGGGAAAGCAAAGCATGTCTTACATGGTGGCAGAAGGGAGACAGAGAGAGCAAAGGGGGAACTGCCAAACACTTTTAAAACCATAAGCTGTCATGAGAATTCACTCACTATTACAAGAACAGCATAGGGGAAACCGTCACCATGATCCAATCACCTCCCACCAGGTCCCTCCCTCACACCTGGAGATTACAATTCAAGATGTGATTTGGGAGCGGACACAAAGTCCAACCATATCACCTTCTAAAGTTAGCTGGAAATGAACATTAAAATCTAACTTATTTTTATTCAGACATGAGCTTGGGTTTTCAAATATAGTCCTTAAAGAAGGAGAGGGAGAGAAGAGGGACACTTCAGGGCACAATCACATTTCAGAGATTTTTATTCACTTGAAATCTCTCAGGCTTTGATTAATAGCACTTACAATAACAACAGCAATGACAATGATGATGATAGAAATCAACCTACACTTTTCTCTTTGATGGTTCCCACACTCAGTGACTCAAATAAGCATAAAATATGAAAGATGTGGCTGCTTCTGTTGGAACCTGTGGCTTTTCAGGTCTCCAAATGGCCTGTTGTTAATTCCATTTATAGCAAATTGAAGAAATAAATAAACTCTTAAGTTGGGTACCTATGAAAATATGCCAGGCTGGCATGCTGGCAGTCAAAAATCTGCTTTAACTGGTGTTCCTGCTCATTAATTCCATTAAAAGTGTCTAAACTCAAAACCCAGCTTAAAGTGAGATGCAGAACATTTTTGATTCTGTTCAGGGAGGTGATATGGGATAGTGGGGAACCCAGCCGAGAAGTCAGGAGGCTAAAGGCTCCAACTCTGGCTTCCACCAACACATGGTGTATGTTTTAAAAACATTCCTTTCTTGATGCTTCAAGCATTGTGTCTACTGCTGGGTGCTTTTCATGCCTGAGTCTTGTTACCTGAAGCTGTTCACAACATCTAAGGCTATAGGAACTTTAGGGTGTTACATGGACCATATCCATGTTTCAAAGCTAACCTGACTTTTCATCATCCCAAGGGGGAAGAAAGAGCTAATTTCTTTTTTATCTAAAACAAAGGGGGGTGGGGGAGAGGGGAAGGCATGGTGGCTATAATCTCAGCACTTTGGGAGGCTGAGGTGGGCAGAGTCCAGGAGTTCAAGATCAGCCAGGGCAACAAGGTGAAATCCCATCTACACAAAAAATACAAAATTTAGCCAGGCATGGTGGCACACACCTCTAGTCCCAGCTATTCGGGAGGCTGAGCTGGGAGGATCACTTGAGCCCAGGAGGCAGAGGTTGCAGTGAGCCAAGATTAAGCCACTGCACTCCAGCCTGGGTAACAGAGTGAGACCCCGTGTCAAAAAAAAAAAAAAAAAGACTGCAGACACAACCTTAGCAGTGCTGTAACCACAGATATGGCCTCAGAATACAGAGCTCAAAGATCAAAAAATTGGTCAGCTCTGACACTTATTAATCATTTATTGACCACAAGTCCGTGTCTTCCCAGAATCAGTCCAGACTGGAGTAGGCTAAATATTATGACTTAAGATGCTTTTCAGTAGCCACTCTAAGCAGAAATGGCTTCTCTTTCACCACTGAAAACTTTCCCATTTAGAAATGTATTGAGTTCAAAATAGATGTTTCTGGAGAAGTAGGAAAGGACTAACAGTCATCTACACTTCAGTGCAGATTTCAGAGTACCGTTTGTATCAGGGTTCTTTGTAGGCCTTCAACAGGAATTAACACTGACTTCACGTAAGGGAGAAAGTAAAATTTAAGCAGAGGATCTGGGATTACTCATAAACCTGACAGAAGAGCCAATTAACCAGAAATTGAAGTGCACTGGCAGCAGGGTTGCTCCAAGATTCCAACCCCTAGGAGAGAGAACCTGAGTGATCAGTGTTGGCTCATTGCTTGCCCACTGCCTGCTCTGCCCCAGACCAGGGGCAGGGACCACATCAGCTATATAACACTATTTAACATATTGTTTACAGTAACACAAGAAAAGGAGTGGGCAGTAGCTGAGGGAATCCACCCTGGGCCACACCCACTTCTTCTTCTCTGCTGGCTGGATACTCACAGAAGGTACACACATTAGAGCTCTGAGTGCATTCTTCTGATAAATAATGTGACAAAGGAATGAGCCATAGCCATTCCATATTTGCATATGAACTAAAAACGTTAAAAGAATAAAATAGATCATTGATAGAAATGCTAAAATAAAGACATAAATTATATAACAATTATTTATTGAGTACCCACTTTGTTCCAATAGATAATAACTCTTCCATTGTGTTGAAGTGTCTGAGGATGACTAAGACATATTTTATGTGGTTCTTGCTCTTAGGGAAGTTTTAATCTACTTGGAGTTTAATTGTGAATTCATTTATCAGTGCAAGACACTGGACATACTGGTAGATGAAAAAGCATGGTCCTGCTCCTCAATGCAGCTCACAATCTAGTGCAGAAAAAGATGTCAGACTACAAAATAAATATTAAATACCACATCATGACATGAAACAATCGAGGGGTATATCACCAGAAAACTATAACTAATATAGAGAGACAAACATTTGTTAAAGGGAACACATTCAAGGTTATCCCTGTAACTTTGCATTCTTACAAGTTTTCTTAAATAGAAGAGAAAGAAATGTTCAGGCTTATTTATAGATACAAAAACAATAAATAAAATAATAACATTTATTCTGTGGGTTTGCTCTGTATAAAGCACTTTTCCAAATGATGTTGTTCAATCCTCATAACAACACAGTTAAGTATTAGTATTTTATTTTATCCAATAGGAAAGCAGAGCTCAGAGAAGTCTTTGTCTGAGATTCTATAGCAACTAGCTGGGGGAGTCACTATTTCAACCCAAGTCTGCCCAACTCCAGAGCCCAACCCTCTGAACCACTCCAATCACAATGCCATGTGAATTTCATCCATCGTGTGTGACATGGTGGAAAATCGGCGAGAACACTGATGTTGGAACTCAATGAGTTCTGAGAGTGAAGAAATGAAATGATCCCCCATCTGGATTCATCCTATTAGACTCCTGGTCCCCTTCCCCCTGTATCTTGGCTAGAGAGTTTCAGATATGCTAGGGGAAGCAGTTGAACTCCTGGGGCTTGCTGTCAGGGCTAAGAAAAACCAGTTCCGAAAGCCAATGACTTCAGCATCTAGGTAGAGTTAGAGGACTTCCTTCCTGACATGAGTGGACCCCCCAGCCCAGTGACCAGTTGGGGTCAATTACAGTGAATTTCAGGATATGTGCAGGACTTCTGGAAAACAACATGCAGAAAAGACACAGGCCAGAGCTGCTACAGCCATCTTATCACCAGGGGAAAACTGGTATGAGAATAGAGCCAACAGAGAGAATGGAGCCAAGAGACAGGAAAGAGAAATCAAATCCAGGTGAGTTGTTTACACTCCTGTATCCATCCAGGCCAGAAGCACCTTCTGCCGTTAACACTGCTCAGTTATATGAGTTAATTAAGACTCTTTTTGCCTAAAAACCTGAATGTCACATCTTTAGTCACTCCTGAACAAAAGAGTTCTAACTGTTCAATGTAAAAGTGGTTTACGAGAAGGCTGAGAGTCTTGCCCAAGGTCATGGACTCTTTTAACGGATGAGTGGGTCCATGAGCACAGATCCCCAATACCTAGCTCAGAGTATATTCTACCACACCCCAGGCCTCTTGCTTTTTAGCATCAATAAAAACTCCTTCCTCCCTTTTACAAAGGAAGGTTTAAATCCTTTCTGACCTGGAATCACCTATCAATGACCCAGACCTTAACTCCTTGTGTTCTTATCTGCTCAGGACAAGAGGGCCACTGGACATAATTTCCAAATGTGCAGAGTCACAGTGTCTTTAATTATCTGTCTGACATGCAAGAATGGCCCTCAGAGCAACGGCTGTGCAACCAACTGTTCCCCTCAGTGTGATTTCTATGGCATGGCCACAGCCAGCTTCTAAATTTAAGTTCGTACTGCCTTTTAATTGGGTGGTTAAATATTGTTTCCCACCCACTCTTGCTACTAGCTTAGCCTCAGGCTACTAATTACCAGCAGGACAGGTCACTTGTCACATCTGCACCAATTCCATCATTTCTGACATCCTCACACAATGACAGGTTCGCCCTCTTCCTTTTAGCAAAACTGGGTTAGCCAGTATTTGGCTTCATTTTCATGAACACAGGATACCTAGTATTTCTATCAGTTACTTAAATTATTTAGTTGAAATGTTCTGCAGCTAAAATGTGTCTGTCTAGTCAACAAATATTTATTTATTCAAGGTTTTCCTTGTGCCCACCCTCTGCTAGCCCCTGAGCATACACAAGAGAGTTAAATAGACAAGGTCTTGCCTTCATGGAGCCTATTGTCCAGTGAGAGAGATGGACAGTGACCTAGCAAAGAATCAAATAAACATAGACATGAATACAAATTGTGTTCAGAGCCAAAAAAAGCAGAAGGAAAAAATGCTATGAGAAAAAAAAAAACAAAACAAAACAGGAGAACCTAATTCAGATAGGGAAGAGAAGGCAAGGAAGGCCTCTGGTAGGAAGTGACAAGCAAACTGAGACCCAAATGATGCGGAGGTGCTTGCAGGTAAAAGTGGAGAGCAAGGCACTGCACACACATGGAACAGCAATGGAGAAACCTAGAGGCAGAAAGGCTCGGGATGGATTCAAAGAACCAAAAGAAGGCTAGACTATGTAGCAAGCAAAGGAGAGAGAGCTGAAGATGAAGCTGAAGGCTAGAAAGGGCCTTGTGGGTCATGTTAAGAAATCTGGATTTTATCGAAAGCCAACGGAGAGAGTTCATTTATGCATTCATTTCATCAGCCAGTCAACAATTTACTAAGCAACTGCCATGTACTGGGCACCATTCTAGGCACCAAGAATACATCAATACAGAAAAACAAACAATTCCCTGTCTTCCTGGAGCTTACATTCTAGATGGGGACTCTAACAGAAGGAGGTTATAGTTCTTCCACATTTGAAAAAAGATCGCTTTGTTGTTCTATGAAGAATGGAAGAGGGAGGCCAGGCAGCTTTTGTCTAGCATCTGCAGGAGAGATGGAGAACAGTGGAGGCTTCCTGTGCTTCTGAGTAGAGGGTATTATGCCTGACACCTTCTTTAAAGTAGCATTTTATGCTGGGTTGGTTTGTTTTGTTTTGTTTTGTTTTGTTTTTGCAGGGGTGGTGGGGTCTGGGGGGATTTGGTTTGGTTTTGGCTAAAATAGTACTGGTTTTACATGGCTTCATTACTCCATCTTCCCAGTGGTCAAAAGAAATATTTTGAGAAGATGGATAAAGCTGAATTGCAATCTATGGCTTAGAAATGACCAATGCTAGTCAATGCCTTTGGGACTTTTTGAAGCAAGAAGCTATGTGCACCTAGGATACATGTTGAACACAGCCGTTGCACTAAAGGAAAAATATATACCCAATTCCTCAGTCCTCCCTAATAACACATCCCTTTCTCCTGATAACCTAGTTATCTCTTCATGGTTTTCCTTCTCTTTCTATCCCTTCACCTTACACACACTTACACATACACACACACACACACACACACACAGACACATACACACACACATAGGCTTTTAAGGCAAAACCAACAGAAATTGGGCCCTACAGAAAATGAATTCAGAACCATGACCACATAATCAAAACAGGTGAATCTAGCTTTTCTCAAGATGTGATCCTAGAATCATCTGTATCACGAGTACTGAGGAGTAAATATATGTCCAGGTACCTGTGTAACCACCACCCTCTCCACCAACTCACAGGGTAAAATCCAGGAATCCTCATATTTCACACATTACCCAGGGATTTCTGCATCACTTCTCTCACCACAAGAACTAAGTCATTCAGCTAAAGGTAAACTACACAATTTCAGTGTCTGCTCATTTCTCTATAATTAGGGGTTGATGAGAACCAGGGACTATGACAGGTTCTCTAAAAGCCTTTCCTTCCCTGAGAGGCAGGATTTCGTAGTGTTAAGTTAAGGGGCTTTGGGATGAGCCACATCTAGGTTCAAATGCTAGCTGTAACAATAACTAGCTATGTAGCCATAACAAGATATTTAATATCTTCAGATCTTAGTTTTTCTCATCTGGAAAATGGAGACAGCACTACTTCATGTATTTACTGTGAGGATTACATGAAGCAAGAAAATTATAGAATAGATCTTGAATATGTTAGGTGCTTAATATATGACCATCATGATGATCATTGTTCTATGATTTTTTTTCCTGTCCTTCACCTTTGCTACTTACTATTAGGACCTGGAAGGGGTATTAGAGAAGTAAAAGATGGGGAAAGATTACAGAATAACAGATACCTGTTCTTTCCTCTCTATAAGTGAATTTTATTCACCATCATCACCATTCAAGGAACGGTTCTTTAGCTGAGGACACAGAGAATGCCAGCCTGGATCCCTTATGTAAGTGTAGAAATAGTTGTTCCCACAAGGAATAGAAGCAGAACTCCCACACTCTCGCTCTCCCATGCTCACATAAGGCTGCAAAAGCTGGGCTTGTCAGAAGATACCTCTTTGATCTGCCCTAGAATTAATTTTATGCCACTGGGGGAGAGGGCATGGAAGAGAAAGGAAAGGAAGGGGGCATCTAATGCCATCACCAGAATTCAGTTCTGTTTCAAACTTGAAACCTAATAAAGGTAGGAGCCTCTTAAGAAATAAGTTGCAAAAAAAACATATTATTCCCAAGTGGCAGACGGGAAACCAAAAGCTTAGAGAAGCAAAATATACTATTCAGGACTGTCAATTATAATAAACCAAAAGATGCTTCTCTCGCCACTTTTCCTTATTCTAATGGCTATCTCCTTGCTGTAACTCATCTTTTTCCTTTTTGGATGTGGCCCTCTGATATGGTTTGGATGTTTTGTCCCCTGCAAATCTCCTGCTGAAATGCGACCTCCAATGTTGGAGGTGGGCCTGGTGAGAGGTTTTTGGGTCATGCAGGTGGATCCCTTATGAATGACTTAGTGCCCTCCCCATGATAATGAATGAGTTCTCACTCTGTGAGTTCACTCGAGAGCTGGTTGTTTAAAAAAGCCTGGAATCTCTCTTGCTTCCTCTCTCTTTTGCCATGTGACATGCCTGCTCCCTCTTTGCCTTCTGCCCTGATTGTAAGCTTCCTGAGGCCTCACCAAAAGCCAAGCAGATGCTAGTGCCATGCCTGTACAGCCTGTAGAACCATGAGCTAAATAAATCTTTTTCAAAATAAATTACCCAGATTAAGGTATTCATTTATGGCAACACAAATGAACTAATACAGAAAATTGGTAATGAGGAGTGGGGCATTGCTATAAGGATATCTGAAGGTGTGGAAGTGGCTTTGGATCTGGGTAATGGGCAGAGGTTGGAAGAGCTTGGAGGGGGCAGAAAAAGAAAGGAAGACAAAGGAAAGTTTGAAACTTCTTACACATTGGTCAAATGTTTGTGACCAAAATGCTGATAAAAATATGGATAGTAAAGGCCAGGCTGATGAGGTCTCAGATGAAAATAAGGAAGTTATTGGGAACTGGAGAAAAGATCACCCTTGTTACACCTCAGCAAAAATGTGGCTGCATTATATCCACGTCCTAGGGATTTGTGAAAGATTGAACATAAGAATAATGATGACTTAGGGTACCTTGCAGAAGAAATTACTAAGCAACAAGTATTCAACATGTGGCATGGCTACTTCTAACAATCTATAATTGGATACAGGACCAAGGAAATGACTTGCAGTTGGACATTATATTTAAAAGAGAAGGAGATCGTTAAAATTTGGGAAATTCGCTGCCTGGTCATGTGGAAAAAGAAATTTCAGAAAAGAAACCCAAGGCTGTGAAACAACCAATTGCTAGAGAGATTCACACGACTAAAAGGGGGCCAAATGCTAATAGCCACAACAATGGGAAGAAGGTCTCTAAGACATTTTAGAAGACTTCAAGGCAGCCCCTCCCATCACAGACCCAGAGGGCTGGAAGGAAAGAAGTTTTGGGCCAACCCCAGAGCCCCACTGCCCTGCGCAGCTGTAAGAGGCTGCTCCCTGCATCCTCACTGCTCCAGGTCCAGCTGCAGCTCAAAGGACCCCAGGTACAGCTCGAGCCACTGCAAGCCATAAGCCTTGGTGGCTTCTGTGTGGTGGTAAGCTTGCAGATGCACAGAATGCAAGCATGAAAGAGTCCTGGAAGGTTCTCCCTAGATTTTAGAGGATGTATGGGAAAGCCTGGGTACCCAGGCAAAAAGCCTGCCACAGGGGCAGAGCCCTCACACAGAGACTCTGTTAGAGCAGAGCTCAAGGTAAATGTGGGGTTGGAACCCCCACAGAGTCCCCAATAGGGCATGGCCTGGTAGGGCTGTGGGAATGGGGCTACCACCCTTCAGACCCCAGAATGGTGGAGTCATGAGCAGCCTATATTCTAAGCCTAAAAAAGCTGCAGGCACTCAATTGCAACCTAAGATAGCAGCTACAGGGACTGTACCCTGCAAAGCCAAAGAGGCAGAGCTGCCTGAGGCCTTGGGAGCCCGTCTCTTGTATCAGTGTGCTCTGAATGTGGGACATGGAGTCAAAGCAGATTATTTTGCAGCTTTAAGATTTAATGCCCCTCCTGCTGATTTTCAAACTTGCTTGGGGCCTATTGCCCCTATCTTTCAGCTGATTTATCCCTTTTGGAATGGAAATGTTTACCCAATGTCTGTACTGCCATTGTATCTTGAGAGTAAATAACTTGTTTTAATTTTACAAGTTAATAGGTAGAAGGAACTTGCATTCAGACTTTGGATTTTTGAGTGATGCTTGAATGAGTTGAGACTTTTGGTGACTATTGGGAAGAGATTAATGAATTTTTCAATGTGAAAAGAACATGAGATTTGGAGATCCAGGGTCAAAATGATATAGTTTGGATGCTTCATCTGCTCCAAATTCCTGTTGAAATGTGACCTCCGATATTGGAGGTAGGCATAGTGGGAGGTGTTTGGCTCATGTGGGTGGATCCCTCATGAATGGCTTGGTGCCCTCCCCATGGTAATAATTGAGTTCTCACTCTGAGTTCATGTGAGAGCTGGTTGTTTAAAAGAGCTTGGAATCTCTCTTGCTTTCTCTCTCTTGCCATGTGACATGACTGCTCGCCGTTAACCTTCCGCCATGATTGTAAGCTTCCTGAGTCCTCACCAGAAGCCAAGCAAATGCTGGTGCCATGACTGCAGAACTATGAGCCAAATAAACCTCTTTTCTTTATAAATTACCCAGCTTCAGATATTCCTTTATGGCAACACGAACAGACTAACACACCTGGTAACCTCATCTTTAGATCTGACTTTGGAAGCCAAGGGCGTAAAATAAAATGTGCATTGTTTAGATGGAGAAAAGGAAAAAAACAGAAATGAAGAAGTGCTTTCCAACCAGGCGCTCAGTTCATGACAGCAGAGATGACACACACAGAAACATGGAGAATGTCCAAGTGAATGTCTGTTAATGAACGACAATACTTCCCATAGAGAAAAAGGTACATGATAGGGCTTCTATTTTGAATTCCTGCTCATGCTTAGATCTGGGGAGATTCTGTTGCTCGTTGTAATGGCTACTGTCTTTGCCTAGAACTTCCATTCTAAATCCTCTCCCCACCTTGTTCTAGCATGAGACTCTAATACTCTGACCACAAAGATGAAATATAGTCCTTACAATCCAACATTGTACCACATGCATTGGCAACAGTATTTGGTCCAAGGTTATATATGTGAACCTAACCATTCAGAGTGCTTCCAAGGAATCTTCCAAAGGGGTTGACTGAGAATACTATCTTTTCCTCTGTATTCACAGAGGGTAAGGATGTGGCCCTTGATGGCATAGGGCCATATCTTAAGCAAGGAATGTCATGAGGAAGTGAAGCTCATACACTGGAGAAACTTTGGGATACTAAGAGACCATGAATCTGATTGCCATCAGGTCCTGAGCTCCAGGCCCTGATATGCATCTCTTTCTTTGATTCAATAAAGTAACAGCTTTTCCTTAATCTAAAAGTATTTGGGTCACTATCACTTGGAATCCCATTAATGCTAATATAAGGGCCAAAATTACAAATCCCAATAGAATAGGTTCTGTGCTGACTGTTACAAAAATAAAAAAAAAAAAAATATGAACAGACATTTCTCAAAAGAAGACATTTATGCAGCCAAAAAACATGCAAAAATGCTCATCATCACTGGCCATCAGAGAAATGCAAATCAAAACCACAATGAGATACCATCTCACACCAGTTAGAATGGCCATCATTAAAAAGTCAGGAAACAACAGGTGCTGGAGAGGATGTGGAGAAATAGGAACACTTTTACACTGTTGGTGGGACTGTAAACTAGTTCAACCATTGTGGAAGTCAGTGTGGCGATTCCTCAGGGATCTAGAACTAGAAATACCATTTGACCCAGCCATCCCATTACTGGGTATATACCCAAAGAATTGTAAATCATGCTGCTATAAAGACACATGCACATGTATGTTTACTGTGGCACTATTCACAATAGCAAAGACTTGGAACCAACCCAAATGTCCATCAATGATAGACCGGATTAAGAAAATGTGGCACATATACACCATGGAATACTATGCAGCCATAAAAAATGATGAGTTCATGTCCTTTGTAGGGACATGGATGAAGCTGGAAACCATCATTCTGAGCAAACTATCGCAAGGACAAAAAACCAAATACCGCATGTTCTCACTCATAGATGGGAATTGAACAATGAGAACACTTGGACAAAGGAAGGGGAACATCACACACTGGGGCCTGCTGTGGGGTGGGGGAGGGGGGAGGGATAGCATTAGGAGATATATCTAATATTAAATGACAAGTTAATGGGTGCAGCACACCAACATGGCACATGTATACATAGGTAACAAACCTGCACGTTGTGCACATGTACCCTAAAACTTAAAGTATAATAAAAAAAATAGGAATCAGACTAGGAGAAAATTTTTTTCAAATCACATCTGATAAATAACTTATATGTAGAAAACAAGAAGAACTCTTAAAGGCAATAATAATAAAGCAAACAACCCAGTTAAAAATGAGTAAAGGATTTGAACAGATAATTCATCAAAGAAGATATATAGACGGCAGATAAGCACATGAAAAGATGTTCAACATCACTAGTTACTAGGGAAATGAAAATTAACTCTCTAAGTGGGCAGAGAATGTAAAACGGTATAATCACTTTGAAAACAGATGGGAGATTTTTAAAACGTTAAATGTACACTTACTGTATTCATTTGCTAGGGCTGCTATAACAAAGTACCATAAACTGGGTGGCTTAAGCATCGGAAATTTATTATCTTACAGTTTTGGAGGACAGAATTCCAGGTTGGTTCCTTCGGAGGTCTGTGAGGAAGAATCTATTCCAGGCTCCTCCCTGGCTTCTGACGCTTGACTGGCAATCTTTGGCACTTCGTGGCTAGAACGATAACCTCAATCTCTACCTTTATCTTTATATGGCATCCTCCCTGTGTGCATGTTTTTGTCAAAATTTCCTTTTTTATAAGAATAGTAGTTATATTGGATTAGAGTTTACCATGATGACTTTATTTTAACTTGATTATCTCTGTGAAGATCCTATTTCAAAAAAAGGGCACATTCTGAAGGACTCTGGGTTAGAACTTCAACATGTTGCTTTTGAGGAATATAATTCAACCTTTAACACCTACCATAAAATTCAGCCATTCCATTCCAAGGTATTTACCCCCAAAAATAACAACATATATTCATATATTCACAGCCACTCTATTCATACTAGCCAAAAACTAGAAACAAACCAAAGGCCCCCCAACAAGTAAATGGCTAAACAAATCATGATATATCACTTATACAATAGAATATTACTCAGCAATAAAAGTGAATTAACTACTGATACACACAATGATGAATAGCAAAACAAATTATACCGAGTAATAAAAGCGAGGTAAGGAGAAATACATCTTTTATGACTCCATTTACATAAAACTTAAGAAAGTGCAAAATGATTTATAGTTACAGGAAACAGATCAGTAATTGCCCAATGATGGGGGAGAGAGTGGGAAGGGTTAAGAGGAAATGATTACAAAGGGGAACAAGGAAACTTGCCCTTGTGACAGACCTGTTCACTCTCTTGATTGTGGTGATAGCTTCGTGGTTTTATACATATATTAAAACTTACCAAATCATGCACTTTAAAAATACACAGTTTGCATGTCAATAATACCTCACCAAGCTGTTTTTTGAAAAACAGAGCTTGAACATAAAGCAGGGTACCTGGTAATACAAACAATAAGAAGCTGTCATGCTAATCTGATGATTTTATAAGGCATTTGAAACATCTTCAGGAAATGCTATACCATCATTTAAAGATAAGATATTAATGTTTCACAGTAGTTATAGTCTTGGATCACCAACTAAGATACCATAAATGATGCTACCAACTAAAAGAGGCATGATCCTTTATACTGGAGAAAGAATACATATAAACACGGACTGCCCCACAAAATTGAAATGAAAAGGGAAAACGCTATAGAAAGAGGAAGGGCTTTCAGGCTGATTCATCCTATCAATGCCAAAGCAGCTCATTTATTCAACACACATATACTGAGCTCAAGCCAGTGTCCCAGCTTTGGAAGTAGTGATGAATTAAATGTGCTCCTTCCCTGTAAGGGGCTTCTAATCTGATGGGAAAAGGGCAGAGACTACACATTCTTAAGTTACTAGAGCACCATTTCATTAGGGTTTCATGAGCAGTGGGTGCTCAGGGATGGGGAGCACAAAGGAGGAAGGGAGTAGGCCTGTCAATTCCAACCGATTCTGTTTACAACCCAGCAAAACATAAACCCATTACAACTACATAAATTGCCAGACTACCGAGATAAACAATTTTGCATCTGATTGTGACATGTATGAAGGGGTATCAGGAAGAAACATCCCTTATATATTCCGCAGGGCAAGAGTGAAGATTTGGGACTTTCCCCCGTACATTCTAAGGTCCTTAGATTCTGTGCCTGCAAATTTAAATTTAGCTAGGTTACTTGAGGTGAGAAAGAATATAGAGTCTATAGAATCAATAGTAGTCTGAACAGGATTAATTTGGACTTGATATATCAATTCATTGAAATTCACCTAGTCATTGCTATTGTGAATAGTGCCGCAATAAACATATGTGTGCATGTGTCTTTATAGCAGCATGATTTATACTCCTTTGGGTATATACCCAGTAATGGGATGGCTGGGTCAAATGGTATTTCTAGTTCTAGATCCCTGAGGAATCGCCACACTGACTTCCACAATGGTTGAACTAGTTTACAGTCCCACCAACAGTGTAAAAGTGTTCCTATTTCTCCACATCCTCTCCAGCACCTGTTGTTTCCTGATTTTTTAATGATGGCCATTCTAACTGGTGTGAGATGGTATCTCACTGTGGTTTTGATTTGCATTTCTCTGATGGCCAGTGATGATGAGCATTTCTTCATGTGTTTT